>NC_142736.1:25451708-25770458 GCF_051943395.1 Hippocampus bargibanti | reverse complement strand
ACAACATGTCTGCCATATGCTGTGTTGCTCACTAAAACTGACTTCCACTTTTCCCTGGTTGAAAATGAGACCATTGTCAAAGTGGAGGGAATTGTGAATACAAAACAGTTTGGCTTCTGCTTCATCAAAGCCTAAAATAAAAAAAAAAAGTCAATAATAGACAAATAAAATAAAATCAGGGAGGGACTCACGGCCCAGTTATTCAAGTTCCCTTCGTAACCAGTTGCAAATTTCATCAGGATGAACAGGCCTGGATAAAATGAACAAAAATAATTGCGCCACACCTAAATGTTCATAGTTTTAAGTACACGTCACACTAATTGTGAGTGAAGGCCACTGTTTGAGGAAATATGTGACTATTTCTCTGTTAAGCTACTAAAAAAGCAATCAAGCCTCATCATGGACCTATATTCAAATGCTTTATTTTTGTCGTCATTTGATTCCAGCGCATTTGCTTTGCATTGATTGTTGTAGCGTGGCTGCGGGTTCGGTTTCATTGACTGCCTTCTTGAATGGTATGAATGTTAACCACCTTCTGTACGCCATTGCAAACCGGGATCTTTTGACTGCATGCGCTTTTGTGTCTTGCTATCTTCTGTGGTTGAACACGTGTCCATGAGAATGTAATTGTACCATGAAGCCAGCAAAACGTCTCAGTGTCTATAACATATTATATACCAGCAAGAGTCTTTATATCCATTCTTAAAGAGATACAATTGTACCCGAGTTGGTCACCCCTGGTAAAAACGGATTTACCGGAATGGCCAGTGTTTCCCATGATGCTTTGCAAGACTTATTTTTGAAGCGTTTAAGCGATTCCCATTTTATATTCTAACACCTATGCTAAATTACAACGGATGTGTAAAAGTCTAAGTACTCCTGTCAAAATAAATAAATGAAGACCATACCAAATCATTTCAAATCCCTTTCCACCATTAATGCAACCTGTACAACACAATTCAGAAACAAAACGCTTCTTGAGTTGGGACATAAAATCAAACAACCGAGTAGACATTCCTATAATTGGGGATGTGGCGGTTTTAGTAATCACATTTCACCTCAAGTTAAATGTCAGTCAGCACTTATTCTCCGCCGTTTTGTTGCTTATGCAGTGGAATATGGCGACAAATATGTTAAAAGTCTACTTGAACATCCTAATTTTATTTGTGGTTCCACAAAGTTATTTTAAACGCTGGCAGGTTTCCAATTTAACGTTGGTTTGAATATGATTGGTCAAAACACATCACATCGCCCGTTGTAAGAGAGCTTACACACGTGCCTCTACATTTGCAGTTATGTATTTTTTACTTCCCCTGTTAATTTCTTTTCCTTCAACTCGACAGGTCGTAAGTAAAATTAATGTTGGGGAAAGTTTTGAAATGATTATTTTGGTCTCTTTTCTTTTAACATGACAAATGATTGCCATTTATTTCTGTCCACTGTCAAATATAACTTTTCAACAGCAGGACGTGCTAGCGGACAAGTTGAATGTCTTTTTTTTTAATCCCCTTTTTTTCATGATGTAAATCAACAATGGGAAATGTACTTTGACTTAATTACAATATTGTATAAAATCCAGGGTTAGACCAGTGTTTTCTCACCTGGGCACTGTATGACATGTTCCTTATATTAAGAAAAAAAAAGGTCCATGCTGTCTTTCATTTGTGCAATGGGAAATAAATGTCACAGATTGATGTTTTACCAGCTGTGTTGTCCATTTTTAAATGCATCAAAACATTAATTTTTTTTAACTGACCAGATACTTGAAGAGAATGCATATATATATATATATATATATACAGTAAAGTCTCGTTATATCGATATCGGATATATCGATAGTCCCGGTTATATCGAGATTTTTTCGGACTCAAGTCCCGGTTATATCGATATTTTTCGGACTCCCTTGAATATCGATATAACGAGACTTTACTGTATATATATATATATATATATATATATATATATATATATATATATATATATATATATATATATATATATATATATATATATATATATATGGTTCAGGTAGTTGTGAACTCCCAACTTGCTATAAAAAGGTAGAAATGCACAGGACCTCAAATAAGGAGGAAATGCTATTAGTTCCATGTTACACCGTTTTGTAGCCACTCTCAGTGATGATTTGACTTCTGATGTCAGTAGAGACCAATGGCAAAAAAGGCATTTGGGACTCAGGGAGATGAACATTGTCAGTCGACACTTCTGTGTCTTGTAAGCTTTTGGGTGTGCAGTCACCTTGAGTGGTATGGTAAGTATTCTTCAAAACCTTCCCCCAGTCGTCTTTCATGTCACTTTTTTGGTCTGGAAGTTTTAAAACAGCCTGTTCTCTAATGCCTCGAAACACTTGGTAGTTGTCATCCACCGGAAGATTGCCTTGTATGATTGGAGGAATGCAAGTGGAGCATTGAACCCCTGTATGGATGTCTTTTAATGGAGTTTTGAAAACATGGCCCAGGTCGTCTTTTTCACCACTGCTTGGCTCTCCAATTGTTTGATCAGAGTGCTGCTTAAATCCATAAAAGGCCAAGTAGTTTTCCTCTGTGCAAAATTTGGAATTTGTGCTTGAAGGGACATGGGGATTGCCTTTCAGGGCATCTTGCAAGGAGTTTTCTAAAGGTTTCTCCAAAACCTTTTCACCGTTCTGTTCCCCAAAATGACAATTGGAGATCTCCCTTGCACCACGACACATTTGGTAGTTGCCATCCATTGGAAGACTGCCTTTCAGGTTTAGAGGGACGAGAGTGTGGCTTTGATCCCATTCACTTAACTTTCCTACAACATTGCCCGGGGTTTTTTGGATACTTTTTGTCTCTTTAATGTCACTATCAGTGAGTTCCCTTAAATCCTGAACTGCTTGGTAGTTGTCGTCAACCAGAAAACTGTGGTTAGAGTGTGCAGGGAAGCCACAATCACCTTTCGTGACATCTTTTGAGCAATTTTCCAACGCCTTGCTGAAATCTTGATTTTTAAGACTTGTCTGCTCATGAAATGGTCCATCCCAGAGCTCCTTGGAGCACCACTTGGCATCCACTGGAAAATGTCCTTTTAAACTCGCAGGGATGCATAGGAGAGTTTGACCCTCCTTGTTGGCATTGGCCCCCTTGCCACAAGCCCCGCTGATGAACATCTCTTGGCATCGCTCATGTCCTGTTTCCATTCTGGGTTCAACATCTCCAGACAGGCTCATGTTGCTGCAGTTGAGGGATACGTCTGAGTTTTCACCAATCGAAAACCTCCCGGAGTCTCTGTTAGCCGGCCGACGACATGCGTCAGTCAGTGTATAGGAGGACACCAAGGTTGGGAAAGAGTTTTCTTCACAAGTTGACCCTTGCTTGTCGTCACATGTCGACCCACTTCCTGTGCTTTGGTATCCAGATTCGGAAGGCAGTTGAGGCTGGGCATGACTTTTCAAAGTTTCAGGTATTACATGAACCGGCCTGATAAAGGAGTATGTTACTGCGTTTTCACATCTTGAATGTTGCTCGCTATTGCAGGGACTGGGGCGAGTGGACAAGACCCCGGTGGGTTTTCCGGACTCTTTCAGAAGTTGGTTGGTCGAAGCCAAAGGTGGGACGATGTTCATTAAGGCTTTGCTAACCGCCCCTTGTACCCCTGCAATGATGTCTGCAGCCTCCGTACAAGGGTAACTGAGAGAAGGCGGGCCGCTACCGATGCCGCTGCTTTGAAGTAGACTCTCGGTACTGCTATCAATTCGGGAGCCCTTTGACCTGCAAAAGAATACTGTGGTTATCTGAAACAGTCTCAATAAGAGAGTAAATCTTACAGCTACAAATCATAAGTCACAAGTGTTGACTTTAAGGCCGTGGATCTTAAACTGGGTTCGATCGAACCCTAGGGGTTCTGTGAGTCGGTCTCAGGGGTTCGGTGAATCCTCTGCCGCAGAGGTCCACAACTCGGTCTAGTCTGCAGTTAGTGGGCACAGTCATTGAAAGAAGGGTTCGATGAATGTGCATATGAAACTGGTGGGGTTCGGTGCCTCCAACAAGATTAAGAACCACTGCTTTAAAGGTTCGAGTGAGTCCCAGGTTACTTTGGCAAACCAATCAAGCAAGTCAAATCACGTCCCCGCAATTTGAGTACTTTGGTGAAGTCTTTGTAGCTTTTGCTATCCTTTGCCTGAGTTGGACTATGCACCCTACACCATAGTATAGCATAGCATAGCATAGCAAACCGGTGGATTGCGAGGTAGGCAACGCATCACACACAAAAACAAAACAAACGGTAAACTAACTTCCCTCAAAAACCTTAACTCCATTGATTTTTGTAACAGTCTTTGCTGTTGGGTTATACAGTGCATGTTTATGCTAACAAAAATTATATTTTAAGTCCTGCACCATACTTCGTTACCACCAGCCCCCATTTGGGCAGCTATACTCGCTGGTTTCACTATCCCTCCAATAGAAGATGTCCTGTGAGTCCACAGTACATAAAGGTTTCTTGTCATTGCCTTTCGGGTCACAATGCTGAACTGTTGTGAGAGCAATTCGCTAGACGAACACATTTTAAACATGTTTTTATTTCCTTACACAGTTTTATTTTCTCTGACCTCCATTTTTATTATACTTCCGGACATCACATCCTGTCGGTCTTTACAACAGCTCAGCCCCCCTCTTCTACCCTCATGCCTCTAGCTATCTGCGCGAGCTACTTGCCCCACTGGGTGCAGGCAGTTCCATTATGTGCCGTCCCAAAGATTCAAGAATCTTTTTTAAAAAGTTTAAAGCTATGTGATTGTTCAAGAACGCAGCAGTGAGGGGAGGTGGTTTAAACATTAAAGAGACAGGCAGACGACAGAGAGAAAGTGACAAAATGGATAGAAAACTGTGTTGCAATATCACAACTTCCAAGATGTACAACCCAGAGCTCCTTGAGACACTATGCAAAAAGCTATCCATTCCATCAAGCCATAAACGACCATCACAAAGGTAAATAAAACAACTTCATTATAAAGTATAGTTTATTTCTTTAATTATAATACCATAGCACATTTATTATACATATAATAAGGTATATTTTTGTAGTTTTAAGGCTTAGAAAATTAGAAAGTAGAAAATTATGTTTTATGGGGACCTGGGAACGGATTACTCTCATTTTAATGGTTTCCTATGGGAAATTATTTTTTGGGATACACACTTTTCGCCTTACACACTGTCTGGGAACCAATTAAGTTCGTAAGCCAAGGTATCACTGTATATGAAACTTTTGTCACTAACCAAGGTTTAAGGTCTCCTGGTGTGAGGGTCTCAACATAGATTGATGAGATGATGGGGGGCATAGGATTCAAAACCTACAGAGAGGAAAGACATTACACAAATCTGCCACACCTTTTTGACTCTTCAAAAAGAAACATAATTAAGTATCTCACCTCTTCCTTAGTCGGATAGATATTGAGAAGTTTGGAATTTTGACTGCTGATTGAGTCCCAGTATTTGGCTCTACACCTACAATCAAAGAGGCACACATGTGAACACATAGACAGGAGCTCGGTGGAGAAAAAAATGCAACGCTTTGTGAATTACTTGACATAGCAGACGTATGTCCCACTGCTGATGATGATGGCGAGTAGACTGAGAGTAATGATGAGGGTCAGCAGGAGGCTCACACGGGACGCTGCTGTTAATGTCAAAAATGTGCGAAGGAACTTGTGAAGAATTATGAGGAAAAAGAGGGTCAGCCATTGGTGACAACTGATCTATGATTAGCTGTTAGCTAGCGAATCAGATCAAAGTAGATGATGAGATAGGACACAAAATCAAATCATTTCTATGGAAAATGTCATTCTTTTGTGAATTAACTCATTCACTGCCAGACGATGTCCAAATGTGTCCACTCCAGTGCCAGGGTTTTTGTCATTTTCACTCAAATTGCAGGACCCACAGAATATTGACTTTTAGAACTACAGTACATAAACATTCAATGCAGCATAACAAACCATAGACTCTCTTCTTTGATCAGAAAAAGAGGATACTTTGAGCTTCCATGGCTGTAGAGTTATCTGCATTGAAAGTGGTGGCGGCTGTACAAATGGTAAATGCTGCCCCCTCGTGGGAGAGAAAAAACATTTCGAGAGGTCTGACCGAAGCTTGAAACGCACCCTCCCCCCAAAAGAAAAAACTAAATGCTTTTCAATTCCCGAATACATTTGGGAATGGCAATGAATGAGTTAAGATCACCAAAATGTTGATTTTCACTTAGACTTGTTGCTTCTACTTTATGTGCATGATGGGTATTTTTCTGGATATGTGTGACATGTCACGACTTACAGGTTGTAAATTGGTACTCCTCGCTACGGTCACTCGGCCGGCTTTCCCAAGGCAGTAAGTTCTGTGCCGTGACAACATAGGTTGTGCTTGGCTCCAAATGTGCACCGAGTGTTTCAGTGGTAGAACACAAGAAGCACAGTTGCGTGTTCACTAGTGGTGCTTTGACGACTTCAGCCACCTGACACAAGTGACAACAATGTCAAAACAAATTTCTTTCCAATATGAAAAGAACACTTTTTCTGACCTCTTCTGTTTCTCCTTTTTTGCGGTATGTCAGAAGTGTGCTGATTTTTTCTCTTATACTGTTTTTGTTGATGTTTGTCCTCCAAATGACTTGAAAATTCCCATTGGTCTCCTTCACTGAGACGATGGTTGGCGTTTGGGGTTTGACTGCGGGGGGACAGAGAGGAGGAAAAGAATATATAAAGACAGGGAAGTCAAGTGCAAAAAGGATAAAATGGGACTCTTAAGCCAATTAAAAAAACTTGGTGTTAAATCAGCAAATTGTTTCCATATCTTGTAAGACTTTAGAGAGAGGCGATTATAGTGTACGCCTGTACGGCCAGGTGTGGCTATTTCCATACATTGTGTGACTCATTCAATATAAATGTCATATACTGTATAAATGTTTTGATTAAGAAGATGCTAATGTAAATATCATATCGGTAAGATAAATTAAAAGCAAGGACAGGCTCCAGCTTTTCCACAAACGCCAAACAGGGGTTCATATGTTCAATGTTGTAATCCACTTTGAATGGGAGGCTATTTTGTTATGTGCTCAACTCACAGCTGTATTTCACGCTTATGTTTTTAGACTCAACATATTCGCTGCGTCTCCAGACAAATGCCGTGTGATTCTCGTCAAGTATGAGAATCATACGGACGGAGCAGCAGCATTTTTCGTTTGCACACTGAACGGGAAGACAGTGAGTCTCGCTGTGGAAGACAAAAGAAAATTAATTATCCATAACATTTATTAGCAATATTTATTTTTTTGCTGGTAGAGCCAACGGGACTTACCCATACCCGTCGAGGCTCCACAGAGTCACATTGTAGTCGGTGCAGTTTGGAGCATCAAATTGACAGGACATACGATACTCATAGTCGTTGGTGCAATCAAGATTCACTCCTGTTTCAATAAATTGACAGTGAAGATGTTGTTCGATAGTTAATATAATGTACTGTAATATTCATAATTTATTTTTTTGTGGAATATCATACGGACAAAATGAAAACGGGTTAGTGAGTTTTCCAATTTTTATGGATAACAAACAGCACGCTGATGACGGTGATTTGAACCTGAACATGCTCAAATTTAATTTAGTTTCATTGTGTGCGCGCCAGACAAAAAATAATTATGTACACTGGTTTATCATAAGACATTTGACAAAACGTTCTGATATTCAAATTAGATATATCATGCCGTTTATCCGCATCAGTGTCACTGAATTGAAATTCAGAAAGTTTGGCCAACCCCTATTCTACCACGTGACAATAAATTTTACAGTTCATCGACAAGTTGTTTACGTGATGTAATGTACGTATTATTTATTAGTTTTGCTATCGACATTCGTGGGACTGGCTGTGCGCATACTAATCTGACAGTTCAGCACAGATTTCAGTCTAACTACATGTTTTGTGATCAAATCTGGCCAGCAAAGTGTGTCACTTTGCCGTACGTCGTCAACATGTTACAATCTGTCAGCAATTAATGTTCTATCAACATTTTAAAGGACATACCAGAAAGAGACGCTGAAGTAGCGATGTTTCCCACAACAACCGCAACAACAATGACAAACATTCTGGGAAAAAGAAGATCGAGCTTCTTCTCTTTTTATCCAAGCAGTCAAGTTGGACTCGGTGAGAAGAACACTTCAATTTTCGACAAAAGTACAATTTGATCCAGCTCGATAAATGCCCCTGCAATGATTAGTCTGTTGTGAGCTGAAGACTTCCTCATTTGGGAACGTCTGACTGGAATGGCGTGCGTTGATTCCAGAGAAGTGTCACTCCCATTTCCTCTGAAATACAATGAACTTGGATGGGACATGAAACATCAACATTATTTTTGGCAGACTTTTTTGGGAGGGTGGGGGGTTCATTTATTGAAAGAGTGATTCGTTTTGTGGGTGTTGTGTGATGGCCATTAGTATGCAATAATAGCAATAATCAGATATTATTTCTATTATTTGACCTGGTTCGCGTGATTGTTGCTCTTCGGTATAACAGTTTTCGGCTTTTCTGCTGTTTCCTCACAGTAGCATGGTTAATACAATTGCTGCTATGCATCATTTTAATGCAACCGTTTCGCTCGGTTCTTGTTATGTTTATGTCCCATTCACTCGAAAACGACGAGATTTAAATAAAGGTTTAAAAATATGAGCGTTAAAGACATGAAAGTGACGCATCTTACTTTTTCCTCTTACGAAAGTAGAATGATATTTATTATATTGTACAGTACTCTGACATTGTACGGCGGGTGCATCGATCAACTAGGGAAAAGGAGTTCGGTATGACGGTACGCACGATGACGCAATGACGCACAGAGCGTCGTACGTAATCTTACGTGTGCTCCCGCGGACGTCCAAACGTTATGGCGCCCATGTTGGAACGGTTTGCGAGCCCAGGCAAAGGTAATGGCTTACGAGCGACGACTGCAATCAAAAGTGGAAAGTTTCTTTTCTCTTCCGATCCACTGGCGAGCTGTGTGTCGACAAAAGTGGCTAAAGATGTGTGCCATCGCTGCTTCGCGAGGTAAGAGACGTGCATTTTACAGTCGCTTACAGCCCACGCGATCTCGATTTCCCACCCAAAAAAACAGATGTGGTTTATTTTTGAGCGAGGCATTGGGTTACTCCATCTTTGAGCGGTCAGTATGTTTGGAAGTCTACCCGCAGTCACTTCCTGTATTTGTCACCATGTGAGCGGCAGATGGCGACAAAACCCCACTTATCATTCAAAGGGCATCAAAAAAATATAATCAACCAACTACGCGATGTCGTCTTGTGTGGTCGAGATCGTGCGGATATATTGGTTTGGTACAAACATTTGTTCTTTTATAATATACTAGTTGAACACTGTTTAGAGTCTAGCTCCTGTCAGGTCCGTTCCACACGGCCATCGTTTGAATGTCCCGTTGTATTGTCGTTGTAATAGTCACTGTGATTTTGGAGGGAGACACAAGATGGTTCTAACAAACCTCGTATTTGTGATAAATTTTGCTCACATTTCAAAACAGTACAATCAGAAGGTTGTACTTAATGCGAAAAAAATGAAAAAATAAGGATACCTGCATTTGCTATTATAAAAAGAAAAAAATGTGTAATTTTATGATTCACATTAATATGAGTTACATGTGGTTCCTGCATCTGACTAGTGATTGTTTTCCCATTTACTATTTTCTGTGGAGAAACACTTTAACCTTACACTGATTTTGGAATTATAGTCACATGCAAATTTCCCAATTGTGAGACTATTTAAAGACAACCGACGCCTCCCAACAAGTTGTGTCCATAATTTGTAAAATCACTTCAAATGACTTCTACTGAGGGTATTTTACCACTTATAGCTATATTTAACGTTTTAAGACTCACGCTGAATATTCATGAAGTTTTGCTTTTGAGTTGGTGACGATTCCTGATGTGACGTCACGTCAGGAATCCACCCCTGACCGATAAAGCGACACCCAATGCATTTTGGGTACTTTGTTTGGTCTGAAAACTTTATGTTGATCCGTGTTGATGGCGAAATTAGAAGGAAAACACATAAACAATGCGATGGTGAATCATTGTGTGTTGCACCAAGACTACTATTTGATACTAGTTGGCACAAATTCCCAGCAGACAAATCAGCCCATTTTCAATCTTGTGCATTTTCTGCGACGCTACATTGGAGTCCTGATGGCCCGAATTGATACGGAAGGACTTCTTTAATTGATTGCAAACATTTATGCTTTCCTCTTCAGAACTATTTGAATCATATTCATAACTGAATGAGTAACAAGAAAGCATCTTCTCCAAATCTGAAGCCATTGTTTTGATTCTAGAGCAAGGCAAGACGTCACGGTGTGACGTCACGACAAGGGGGCGGGACCTTCTGAAACTCGCCATCTCCGAGGTCATTTTGAAGTAGTTTTGGGACACTTGAACTCATTTTTATTGGTGTTTTGCATTGGACTAAAAATATCAGCCTGCGTGTTTTGGGTATTTTACATGCTATAAAACGTTTTTCTGATATCAGTTCGGAAACAAAAAAATTGTGTTGGTTGTCCTTTAAGGCTTTCTGATTCTGATGTCAGACAATTACACAAACAAACCTCATAAAAATAACGTTGGTCATCCACAAACCTTCAACAGAAAGAAATGAAGTGGACAGGTGGGAGTATTCCGACACTCCCTGTTCTAGATGGTTCCAATTCTGCCTGCGTTATTGGTGGGAAAATGAAGCTTGAAGATTCTTCTTGAACCTGTGCATGTTTGTGTATATTTGTGTGTGTGTGTGTGTGGGGGGGGTGTTTGTGTTGTGGGTCTGCACACAAGTGCTGGTCAAGATACCTGTTCACAGTGTGTTCACATTATTGAGATAGTGAATAAATGGCATGTCTACATCTGACTGGAGGGCTCACCTTCTATTGAGACCAAGTCATCCATTGTTTTAATATTAAGGAGAGATTTGTAAACTTGAGCTGCTCTCGCCAAACAGCTGTCGAAGCAAAGCAGGCATGCACATAGCTGAAGGCAAAGCTTGGCCTCAAAGAAGGAGGAAAAAAAGTCTTTGTTGTCTTGTTTTCATTAAACTCTCAGCATGACAGCGTGATGTGTGTGCACAATTATTTGTGTGACGGTGTCTCACTGCACCAACAAAGATACTTCTTATCTGTGAGCGTGCGTGTGTGTGCACACAGGAATTGTGCAGGTGGAAAAGTGGGGCATCAAAGCTGTGGTTAATTACAGGCCTCGAAGGCTTGAATATAAAGTAATGAATGATGAATACTAAGAAAATGAACCACACACGCACGCACACACAGGAAGGCTGGCAAAAGCCCAAGGTTGACTATCCAAGCTTTGATCAGAGTAATACGGAGGGATCATCTTGAGAAAAAAAATCAAATGGAAGTGGTTGCGAGTTTGATTGGGCCAGTTCCACAGGTCACTATAAAATACCATTAATGATCAACTTTCAAATCTTCAGTATAGCGGACCCTTTAAAGGACATCTGACGTCTCCGGACAAGTTGTGTCCATAATTTGTAAAATGGCTTCAAATGACTTCAACTGGGCGTATTTTAATCAGATTCCACTGCATATAGCTATATTTTACGTTTTAAGACTCGCTCTGAATATTCAGGAAGTCTTGTTTTTGAGTTGGTGACGAGTCCGTATGTGACGTCATGAAAGGACCGCCCCCTGACCGAAAAAAGATACATTGTAGCAGTCCTTCAATCACGTCAATGTATTTTGCTGTACATGTTTGGTCTGAGAACCGTGTTGCACCCAAAACCCGCCAGAAGAGGGCATCCAAGCTCCAAATAAGGAATTTATCAGCCTGTGGAAGCAGAGGTGGCCACTGGAGGTCGTCATTTTGTGCCTCTTTTTTTTGAGTGAGAGATTTTCCCCCAATGTTGCCTCAAAATGGCACATATAATTGTTTAATCGATTGCAAACATGTATGCTTTCCTCCTCAGAACTATTTGAATCATATTCATAACTGGATGTGTAACAAGAAAGCATATTCTCCGAATCTGAAGCCATTGTTTGGATTCTCCAGCAATGCAAGACATCTTGTCACGAACTGGGGGCGGGACTTTCTGAAAATGCCCAATTCACAGCTCTTTGCAGATTTTGGACACTTTAAGTCATTTTTATTGGTGTTTTGCATTTGAATAAAAATATCATACTGCGTGTTTTGGGTATTTTAGATGCTATAAAATGTCAGTTAAAAAACAAAAAAGTGACGTCGGTTGCCCTTTAAAGTGGTGGTTAAAGGTACCGAACCCAACTACAGTACTTGATATGCACATTCACCTAACCCTTCATTCGTGCGTTTCATCGAACCCAAGTTGAGAACCACTGCTTTAGAGTCTATAATTAGCCAAGCATGTCCTGTACTTTTTTTGTAGATGAAGAAGCCTAAAGCACACGTAATGGGAAAAAAGACAAACTCAAGATTTGAATTGGAAGATGTAAAAAAAAATAATAAGATAAAAAAATGGGTGCCGGGTTCTTGTGTTAATCTCTGACAGTGGACGTCAACCCATGACATATTTTTAGTAGGAAATTCCCGGGCAAACGAGCTTCCGGTTTCTGTTGATTTCAAGATGTCGAAATACCATCTAGAGGTAAAATAACCCAATTTTTACAGATGATTCTGAAAAAGGTTTGTGGAATTGGCGTATTCACACGCTAAAAATTGGTGCATGTCAAATTGCTCCTCAAGCTAACGCTATTGCAAGTCGGCCATTTTGCTCAGCCTTTTTGTTTCCCGAGCTTCTACCACAAAGGAGATGGCAACATTTAACACTTACCGAGACAATTTCACTTTTGCAACATTGAATCGACGAAGGCACTTTGTCCATCTTTCTGTTTCTTGCTCTGCTCCGCGGCTCTTTCTCACTCCCTTTTTTTGTACGCCTGCGAGGCAGCGAGATGATTACAGTGTCTCATGGGAACATTTATCCTCATCCTGCAGTTATGCTTGTCATTATCATTATTTTTTAATTGCTTGTCTTTTATATTTTCCTAACCTCCCTTTTAATGCCCCTGTACGATAGAACATGTACATTAAGCCTTTTTTTTAAAATTCTCTGTTGTGGTTGTTTTCTTTTCAGCTTATCAAAAGAAGCCCCGCAGTGCTATGTTCATTGCTGTAACCCAAATACGGAAACGATGAATGAATAGAATCCATTTCAAACCCAAACTGGGATTCAAACTCACTTCTGCAGGTATCTTAACTCACTTCAAGTTTGAGGATATACAGTAAATTCCACACTACATGACATTGAGTGACCTTGTAACTAACAAAACTAGTGAATATTAAGTCTTTGGAAAATGGATGGTTAGCCATTTTCCCTTCCTTATGTGTTTGTTGTGTCGCTTACTGTCTACAATAATTTGATGAAAAGACGAAAGGATAGCGCCTTTTCTTTTTCATCAGGGATTGGATTCCCCCCCCCCCCTTTTTTTTTCATTGCTGGCAACATTAAACCAGATCTCTTGAGTCACATGTTGCCAAGCTAGGCGCAACAACCATAATGCAGCACTTTGACCGGCAGTCTGTCTGCTACGGTTGAATTATATTAACGTTACCTCTTACAGCATGTGTCTCCATTTCTAAGCTTACTAATAATAAACACAATTTATTTATTAGCCCATTTTTATGCACACATTTTGTGTATACAATGTAGAGCAGGGGTCGGGAACATTTTTGACGAAGAGAGCCATAAAAGTAAAATATTTAGAAATGTTTTTCAGTGAGAGCCACAACACGCGCATGCGTGCGCTCAGGCGCGCACGCACGCACGCTCGGCCACTTTTCAACAAAATGTCAGAATGTATTATTTAAAATAAATTTGTGATAGATAGTACTCACCGTTAACATGAATGGTTTTCTGTTCCTCGTGATTGGTAAAAATCCAGGCAAACGATCGGAATGAAAGTCAACTTGCAGGGTCCATTCGCGAAGTTACTGCAAGCTAGCCTGCACGCGGCTCCTTAGCTTCCACACTTGCTGTGAAACATACTTCTCACAGAAGTATATTGATGCTAACGTTAACATGGGGCTTGTTAAAATGTCACTGACATTCGACTGTTTCATCGATTGTATTGTTTCATAGCAAATTAGAATTGGAAACTTTTGTCTCCACAAAGGCGAATCTCCAGTGCATTCAAGCTGAAGTGTACTTTGTTTTTACTCGTCGGGCTCATTTCAATGGGGCGTTTACCTGTTTCAACTGACGGCCACTATCATCCAATCAAAATTGCGCTTTCTGCAAATTTAGGTCACTGTCATCCAATCAAAATTGCACTTTCCGCCAACTGCAGCCCCAACAGAAAATGAACAGGAAAAAAAGCGAGAATATGTATTTAGATTTATCGGCGAGCCATATGCAATCATCAAAAGAGCCATATATGGCTCGCGAGCCATAGGTTCCCGACCCCTGAATGTGGAGCATTTCATTCATTTTCTTAAGCATGTTATGTCCATCCCATCTGCCTACATCACCACCGCCATCTCCTTTGCTTACACTCCCCCTGATAAGTGTGGTTGCAGCGCTACACGAACATCCAGTTTGCAGCTTTAGATGCACACTGTCGGCTAGCTAACAGGAAAAGATGAGAGGAGGGAAATCATGCACGTTAGCACTTCCCCTTCGCCGCTTCCCCCGTCCCTCGTCGCCTCGTCTCAATTTATTCTCCCATCTGTTTTTTTCTGGCTTCCTTCTCTCTATAGCTGCCTTCTCTCCTCATATTCATCCCACTCATCTGTCCATCATTCACGTCTCAGTCCCCTTTTCTACTTTACGACATAAAGGCCTACTATTCATGTCGATTGTTTGGCGTCCACTTTTAACGATCTTTCTTTCCTTTTGCACTTTAGTGAATGCAGACGCGCACATCGGGTAGAAGGAAAATAGCAATTGGTGTCAAAAGAAAAGTCTTGAAGTGATACATCTATAGTGAGAGCTGAAGGTCGTGAGGGAGCTCAATTTATGGATTGCTCCCTATATATGTATGTGGACCTTTGTATTTTATTTTTAAAGGTAAGACATATATAAGTCATTTATTGTTATGGATAATGTTTCTGAGTTTGAAATTGCATTACAAAGTTTTGAATTACAGTTTGTAGTACAGTTACTGTTTCTTAAACTGGGTTCGATCAAACCCGCGAGGTTCGGTGAGTCGATCTCAGGAGTTCTCAGGCAAGACACCCATGACTCAACATTAGTTAATGACACGCCCACTTGACCATCATTGGCTGCAGGTGATCACATGACATTGCTGGTTCAATCAGTGCTGTGGAAAATGTAGTCAAAATGACTGTCGTGTTCGTACGTCGTACAATTTAAAAAATAGTATACTTATCTCTTGAATTGTTAGTTAATTTTTCTTTTTTTAAAGGGCAACCGGCGTCACATTTTTGTTTTTTAACCGACATCAGAAAAACGTTTTATAGCATCTAAAATACCCAAAACACGCAGTATGATATTTTTATTCAAATGCAAAATACCAAGAAAAATGACGTAAAGTGTCCAAAATCTGCAAAAAATTCAGCTGCAAATTGGGTATTTTCAGAAAGTCCCGCCCCCAGTTTGTGACGTCACTCTGAGAATATGCTTTCTTGTTATGCATCCAGTTATGAATATGATTCAAGTAGTTCTGAAGAGGAAAGTATACATGTTTGCAATCGATTAAAGAATTTATTCCATGCCATTTTGAGGCAACATTGGGGCAACAGTGGATCACCAGAAAAGAGGCACAAAATGGCGACCTCCAGTGGCCACCTCCGCTTCCACAGGCTGATAAATTCCTTATATGGAGCTTGGACTCCCTCTTCTGGCGGCTTTTCGGTGCAACACGGTTCTCAGATCAAACATGTACAGCAAAATACATTGACGTGATGGAAGGACTGCTACAATGTGTCTTTTTTCGGTCAGGGGGCGGTACTTTCGTGACGTCACGTACGGACTCGTCACCAACTCAAAAACAAGACTTCCTGAATATTCAGAGCAAGTCTTAAAACGTAAAATATAGCTATATGCGGTCGAATCTTATTAAAATACGCTCAGTAGAAGTCATTTGAAGCCATTTTACAAATTATGGACACAACTTGTCCGGAGACGTCGGTTGTCCTTTAATACTGGATATGCATTTTTTTATATCTTGAATGTGTAAAAAATATCGACATCTGTATGTATTTATCCATCGACAGTTATAACCGCATTAACTCATTCAAATGCATTCACAAATGTATTCAGGAATTGAACATTAGATGTAGAGCCACATTCCCGAATTTGTTTTGCTTGGGTGCAGATAAAGCGCTGGCCATGGCCTCTGGCAATGTTTTCCCTTCCACAAGGGGCAGCAGTTCCCTTTTTCCATGTTAGCGCTTTGTTCCAGCTTCAGCTGTTGTTAAAGCGCTACATATATACCCACAGAAAAACCTATCCTGTGACTGTAAAGTGACCTTGAGAGTTTTGAAAGGTGCTTATAAATGAAATTTATTATTATTATTATTATTATTATTATTATTATTATTATTATTATTATTATTATATAAACCAATATGTATGTATTGTATTGTATTTTGAACAACCACCTTCATTTCAAGCTCATATAACTCCAGACCCATAATTTAACTAACTCTTTTTTTTCTGATGAAATAAGACAGTTTTAGGTTTCTTGTGCTGCATTGAATGTTTACGTAGTCCTAAAACTCAATTTTATGTGGGTCCTGGAATTTGAGTGACAATGACAAAAACCCTGGCACTGGAGTGGACACATTTTTGCACGTCTGGCAGCGAACGAGTTAATAGATAACATCATTTTTATCAGCACCACAATGCGAAATTATGCACAAGTGGGAGATCAGCTGACTCAAACTATGACCTTAATGTTTTGTATTATATTCAAGAGTGAGTAGTTACGCCACCCACATATTTTTGAATTAAAGGCTTATTCGATAAAGTGCCCCGGAGGTTAAACAAAATCAATTCCTGCTGTTTGGCAGCTTGGAGTGCAACAGGAAATATAATGCGATGTAGTAACAAGAAATGTAAGGGTAACTGACTGAAGTGCCCACATATGGCAAAGCAGGGCAAGGCACTCCATTGAGGTCGAAGGCTGTGTTTGATTGCCACTTCTGACAATGTGTTTTAGCATGATGACCTCAAGAGTCACTGAATAGAAATAATTCTGAGCAAATAAGGTTAAACCCACTGTATCAGCAGTTCTGTTTTTTTATTTTGCGGGTGATGCAGATTCCAATATTTCTGAGAGTAGCAAATTGATTACCAGTAATTCATTGACTGACAGACGTGTGCTATAATGTGTCCACTCCTGTGCCAGGGTTTTTGTCACTGTCACTCAAATTTCAGGACCCGCAGAATATAAAGTTTTAGGACTACACAAACAACAATGCAGCATAAGAAACCTGAAACTCTCTTCTTTCATCAGAAAAAAAATAGTTATTTCCTGAATTATATGGGTTTTGAGTTATATAATCTTGAAATGATGGCGGGTGTCCAAAATACAATGCAATACATACATATTCGTTTATATAGCGCTTTAACAACAGCTGAAGCTGGAACAAAGCCCTACCAGGAAAAAAAGGGAAATGCTGCCCCCTTCTGGAAGAGAGAAAACATGGCCAGAGGTCTGGCCAGCACTTTATCGGCCACAAGCAAGAAAAAAACAAAACCCGAACTAATTTGGGAATGGCACTCTTCGTCATATTTTCAATTCCCGAATACATTTGTGAATGGCAGTGAATGAGTTAATCATCAAAATCGACAACGTTTATAATGAAAAAAAGTTGCCATAGACATAGGAGACCTGAAGTTTGAAAGGAAATGTCTTGTGAAATTTGTTCTTAAAAAAGACAATTGCGACACTCAATGTATGGGGTCTCATTTTCTGAAGGTTGTGTGCGTGTGTGTTTGTGTTTGCATTCGGTTTTCTTCACGTCATTATGATGAAACACAACCCCATATGAATCCCCTCAGGTGTGAGTGAATCATTCTCCAAACGGCCATTAAGGACTCAGCAAGATTACTCTCAATGCCACGCAGCTGGTGTCTTTTTCTTCACTGTAAACACACAGACGCACACGCACACACACACACACACACACACACACACACACACACACACACACACACACACACACACACACACACACACACACACACACACACACACACACACACACCACTTATATACTTAATACTATACTGTACTATAGATGCTGGGTAATTGTCTCGCTGAGCTGTTTGGCATCTCATACCCGTACGTTATAATGGTGTGCTATAGGAGCGTAAAGAATAGAAAGCCTTTATCTCATGGTATGGGCGGTTACAATGAAATAGCAATGATGGCCCAATGGCGTA
Source organism: Hippocampus bargibanti (assembly GCF_051943395.1). Classification (NCBI taxonomy): domain Eukaryota; kingdom Metazoa; phylum Chordata; class Actinopteri; order Syngnathiformes; family Syngnathidae; genus Hippocampus; species Hippocampus bargibanti. The sequence continues at coordinate 25,752,051 of NC_142736.1, read as the reverse complement.
AAGTACTTCAGAACAAATTAGCTCAATCATGCCAACCCGTCAGTTGATTTGTGTTCCTGGCGGTGGAAGACTAGAATCCATCTACAGAACAGCGGAGACTCCAAATTTGAACGCATTGAAATGACTTCACGTTACACAATTATTTGCCTTTACTGTAAGTTTTCCAGTCAAAAATGTAAAAGAGGTGATTTGATTGTTTGACATGTAGCAAGTCACGGCGTGGTGTGTGCTGGCCCAATATCATGTAGGAATCATTAGTTTCTTTGTTTGTTTCAAATGAATATCATGTAGGAATCATTAGTTTCTTTGTTTGTTTCAAATGAATATCATGTAGGAATCATTAGTTTCTTTGTTTGTTTCAAATGAACATGTATGATGCGTCTGTCGAGTGAGTCAAAGTCATAGCGCGACGCACTAACTACTCAGCCTGAAAATAAGAAAATCCAACAAAGCACAACCGGACATCTCAGAAAAGAAGACCCCCAAAATTAACAAACTTAAACACGCGCATGAGAAGAAGTTATTCTCGCGGCTCTAACAGCACTGCGGTTGGTACTCTCGGGGAAATTAATTACCATGCTGCGTGAGTACACGCACATGCTGAGGTGGGCCTAATTAGCCATCTGATAGAATGAACTTTAAAAAAATACTGTCATTAAGATCACACATTTGGGCACTGGTACATTAATATCGAAAGCCAATGTCCATCCAATTTGTTTGTCTGTGTAAGCTCTCAGTCGTACAGCAAACTGACAAAGTTTCTTGGATAAGAAGTCCGACACCTTCAAAGAAGTACAGATGACGGCTGACGAAACCTTTTCATCGATCCCATTTGTTATTCTTTTGTTGTCTTTCAGCGCCCTTCTGCAATTTGTTTCATTTGCTCAGATCGCTTCTAATTTTGTTTTAAATTTTGCAATCAGAACTCGCTTTAGAGATTGGACAATGGAAAGAAAACCACGAGGCTGGGTGACAATGGTGTTCTTTATAATTCAATGTTGGTAATGAAAGCCATATAATGTTATTCATGAGTTTTCGTGCCGTGCCAGCGTTTCAACCTTTAGACGTGCCATGCGCAGAGACGTCAACTTCATAAGGGATCCAAAGAACTCGGCTTGATGGGGAGCAAAAAGGATGTTGCAGTGAGAGGAGGGGGGGGGGGGGTTCAAAGACAGAAGAGAATGTTGAGAGGAAGCATAATGAAGGGAAATGGCTGAAGAAGCTGAAGATGTTAGCCGTTGGAAATGATAACGGACTGTATGTGGAAATATAAATTGAAAGTTTAACGCTCATCGGGGAGTTGAAGTCTCACAGAGTTAATAGTCTTTTATATTTGTCTTCTGGTCCGCCTTTTATTTCTCCACATTTTCCACTCATTTGGTTGCTACTTAGTTTTTGTGCTTTCCGCAGTGCTGTTAGAGCCGTGAGCTTTCAATGATGCGAGGAGGTGTCGTGAAAGGCAGTGTTTTAGTGAGCAATTCTTTGAAAAACATTGTTCATTGCTTCTCCTAGTTGAAGTCTAGCTAAACACAAAACGAAGGGAATCAAACATTGACTTTACTTTGTCTGTACAAAAGTCCGCTCGCTTAAAGGACAACCGACGCCTCCGGACAAGTTGTGTCCATAATTTGTAAAATCACTTCAAATGACTTCTACTGAGCATATTTTACAAAGATTCCACGGCATATAGCGAGCGATATTTTACGTTTTAAGACTCGCACTGACTATTCAGGAACTCTTGTATTCGAGTTGATGACGATGCCTGACGTCACGTCTGGAACGTCCCTGACCGAGAAAACGACACACAACGCATTTTGGGTACTTTATTTGGTCTGAAAACGTCGTGTTGATCCGTGTTGATGGCGAAATTAGAAGGAAAAAACATAAATAATGCAATGGTGAATCGTGTGTTGCACCAAGACGACTAAGTAATACTAGTTGACACACAGTCCCAGCAGACAAATCAGCCCATTTCAAACGGAGCTTGGGCGCCATCTTGTGCATTTTCTGGACACTACATTGGAGTCCAGACACCTCAAAATGAGACGGAAGGACTTCTTTAATCGATTGCAAACATTTATGCTTTCCTCTTCAGAACTATTTGAATCATATTCATAACTGGATGAGTAACAAGAAAGCATCTTCTCCGAATCTGAAGCCATTGTTTTAATTCTCGAGCAAGGAAAGACGTCCTGGCGTGATGTCACGAACAAGGGGGCGGGACCTTCTGAAACTCGGCATCTCCGAGGTCATTTTGAAATAGTTTTGGGACACTTTAAGTCATTTTTATTGGTGTTTTGCATTTGACCAAAAATATCAACCTGCGTGTTTTGGGTATTTGGGTGTTTTGGCGATAAAACGTTTTTCTTGTGTCAGTTAGGAAACAAAAAAAAGGTGTCGGTTGTCCACACAGGCCAAAATTCTAAAGCCCTGCTAATGATTGACCTCTTATTCACATGACTGTATTGTTACTTTGTTGATGTTTTATGTGAGTTTGGTCGTAGAATAGGATTTCTACTAATTTCCTGATTGTTTTGAGTCACATCCCAGAATGAATTAAACTTGTAAGTCTATGTGCCACTGTACAACCATTTTTATGTGAGTTAGCGACTGCGGTGCATGTCAGCCTTGAAGCTGTCTCCATAACAACAGCCGCCGCTATGCAATTGTGAGTCACTCTGCATCTAAACATTAGCACCATAATGGAACATATGGTGGAATCTGGAAAATTTAATAAGAGCTGTTTCATAATTCGGCCTCCTTCAGTTAGCTAGATAAGGTTAGCCAAAACATTATCTTCTCCTTCACCAACTTCACTTTGGAGGTGGACCTAAACAATCCTAAGTCATGTATATATATTTACTTCTTCACTGCGCACAATATTCATTCTTAACTCATTCACTGCTATTCACAAATGTATTCGGGTTTTAATTTAAAACGGATTCTTTTCTTACAGACAGTTTATTGTAGGTGTTCAAATACCTGACATGTTTCTCTCTGACGAAGGCGGAAGTATACGCCGAAACATGTCAGGTATTTGAACACCAACAATACGCTGTCTGTAAGAAAAAAAAATCACTTTTAAATTAGATATCAAGTAGACAGGATGTATTTAATACAACTAGTATTCGGGTTTTGTTTTTTTCATCCATGGGTGCTGATTAAGCGCTGGCGTCCGGCAATGGCCTCTGGCATTGGTTTTCTTTCTTTTCCACAAGGGGACAGCATTTCCTCTTTTTCCATCTTCACACTTTGTTCCAGCTTCAGCTGCTCAAGCGCAAAATAAACCAATATGTACTACGTGTTGCATTGTATTTTGGACAGGTGTCCTCATTTAAAGCTCATATAACTCCAGAGCCATATAATTTATGAATTAACTCTTTTTTTCTGATCAAAGAAGAGAGTCTAAGGTTTCTAACGCTGCATTGAATGCTTATGTACACCTAAAACCCAATATTCTGTGGGTGCTGCAATTTGAGTGAAAATGACAAATGGACACATTTTTGCACATCGTCTGGCAGTGAATGAGTTAATTGTAAGCCGTTAGTGGCTTTGTGTTCAACAATCATAAAATGTTGATGAGTTGGGGTGCCTCTTCAGTTTTCAAGCAGTCACTTACAAAAGTTTTTATGTGTAGCAAAAAAAATAGCTCATTCACTGCCAGACATAACATTCAATGCAGCGTTAGAAACTTTAGACTCTCTTCCTTCATCAGAAAAAAAACGATCTTATTTGGTTCTAGAGTTATCTGCAGTGAAAGTGGAGGCAAGTGTTGCCCCCTCATGGGAGGGCAAAACATTGCCAGATGTCTGATCGGAGCTTCATCTGTACCCCCCGTCCCCTCCCGCAAGAAAAACCAAAACCCGAACAAATTCAAGAATGGCCCTTCACATCATGCTTTTCAATTCCCGAATATATTCAGTAATGGCTTTCCCCTAAATGTTTTAGTGTTTATATAGTTTAATAATAAACAAGAAGCTATAAACAGCTCATCTATGCTGGTGAAGGCAATAGACGTACTGATATAGACGTATTGTAAACACAAAATGATGGCGTTTGTTGCTAGGTAACACGCACCTTTATCTCCAGTTAATCATGTTTAACATGGGAAAGTAATTCATTTGCCCCTCATTAAATGTCTTTTTAGTGACATCTCCGAAGCGTTTGCTCTCTCCGGGATGTCACTTCCTGGCAGCGCAACATGACCGTCAATATGGTCAAACCATTCTCTGCGGAGAGGTTGCTTTTGTGTTGCATATTGTTTGATTTATTACATTTCGTATGTGTTTTGTTTCCTGTATTGTCTATTGCGTTAGTATAAGAATTTTCCCAAATAAGGTTGTCTTCCTGTTTGAATTAAAGTTAGTGGGACTTCCTGCCACCCCCCCCCCCCCCCCCCGGCCAGTGATGTGACCAGACGTTAATGTGTAACTTAAGCGAGACCTTCTGCTGAAGTAGTGCAGAGCGCAGACGAGTTTGGGTCCAGCTCGGCTCTCTATCTGTTGTTATTGTTGCCTCGTGTCTCACGCTGCCGCCCCGGGTTTCTTAAACCGTGGGTGGCTTCTCAATTTCTGGTCTTTCTCAACATGACAAGAATAGTCGTACCTTCGGCCCAGTAAAGGCCTATAAAAGTGGAGATTGCAAAAGGGGGGACAGAAGGAGATGGATGGTGATAAATCACACGCTAAGGGGGCAGAAAATGGTACTGTTTTGGTTACTTTTCGTAGACTCTGGGAGGCCAACTGCAGCATTCAATTGGAGTCCCACACTTGCAGGAAAGACGAAAATTGTGTGGCTCATACAAGAATGAAGATGGTTTTCAAACTGTTATTAGCCCATATGCTTCATGGTGTGTTTAAGTGTATTTGTTTAAAAACATGTAAATGCCCATATATGGCAAAAAACACTAATTTCAGACAGCATATGAACTGTAGGTAACTACAAGGTGTTCCAGTACAACAATGCTCAAATCTTTTAAAACATAAGTTTAATTTAAATGGAGAGTTTACGGTTTTGAAAATGCTAGCATGTTCTGAATGTAGCCTGCTAGCTAGCTTTTGTATTTTGTTGCCATTCAGAAGTTGATATTACACTATAGGTTCAGCGGAATTCGTGAAACCAAGGCTGTGGAGGCAGTTGGAAAACTGTGGTTTTGGGTAACTTTGAAACCGTTTTTAAAATTATTTTTTTACTGAATATTTTCAGGTTTAAAGGACACTTGATTAGAGATTCCGATGGTTGTAGGCATATATCTGTTGGTACGTACTGTAGCTACAGACTTCACACACTTATACGAGTCAACATTATTCCCGAGAGTCTGTCTGACTCAGACTTCGTGTGTGTCCATGTGTGTGTGTGTGTGTGTGTGTGTGTGTGTGTGTGTGTGTGTGTGTGTGTGTGTGTGTGTGTGTGTGTGTGTGTTTTGAAATGATTATTTCCCCGATGTCTTTACTGAGCTGAAGGGAGTGGATAAATACTGCGGTGCTCTGGATTGTTATCAGACTAACAAGCATCCTGGAAAAATTGGTAATACACCTTGGAGGCAGGCATATGAAAATATAAGCATCAGTTTAACAAAAGAAATGATAACGGAATGTTTACCTCTTGGGTTGTTTTTAAGACTCAAAGCTGGAAAATGATTTGGTACAGTTTTTCTTGACTTAGTCCAGTTATGTATGTGTGTGTGTGTGTGTGTGTGTGTGTGCGTGTGTGTTTGTGTGCGTGCGTGTCGGTGGGTGTGTGTGTGTGTGTGTGTGTGTGTGTGCGTGTGCGTGTGTGTGTGCATGTGTGTGTGTGTGCGTGCGTTCGGTGGGTAGGTAGGGAGGTAGGTTGATTGGTAGGTATTAATTTATTTACCCATGTATGTAGTTATGTATTTATTTATTGGTACAATTATTTATCTTACTTATATTTATTTATTTGTATTTATGTACCTATTTATTCATGTATTTATTTATCTACGTATGTATGTATGTATGTATTTATTTATTTATACACGTTTTATTTATTTATTTTGATTATTATTTTATTTTTATTTTTTTTATTTGTATTTTCTATTTTGTTATGTGTTTATTTGTTTGTTTATGTTTAACCAGCAAAAAACATTTTGGCCCATGACAAAATGAGATTAAGACCTGCGTTGTATAGAATATGCACAAAACCAAGGGAGGTGCATCATCTTTTATTTCAAATTGCTAGCAGTTTTTTTCCTCCTCTCTTTTTGTGTTTGTTTCCGGAGTTGTATTCTGCTTAATGGAATCTCAGTTGACAAGTCTGTCTGTTTCTTGTCCCAAGGCATGAGACCTTGTTGCGGTGCTCCCAGTGCAAAATGGCTCGTTACTGCAACCTCATCTGCCAGGTATAACACTTGAGTGCGGCGCAGCACCGCGGTTTTTTTTTTTTTTTTTTGAGTGTTGCATGTTTGGTTGTTTGAAATTATTCTACCATCCAGAAACAAGCATGGACTGACCATAAAAGGGAATGCAAATGTCTGCAAAGCATTCTTCCGAGAATTCCGACCGACTCCGTCCGACTGGCTGCAAGAATCATTTTTGCCTTGGTAAGCACGCTTTGGGAATCTTTGTTTTATTTTGACCTTAGAATTGAACTTGTGAAATTGTTTGTCACTAAAGTTTGTGAGGGAGATACTATAGCCTGGAACAAAATGTAGATTCTGATGACCACATACCAGACATTTAAAGGTTTCGGTCACCTTCAGTCATAATGCACTTTTACTCATATGGTAAGTTTAACATTAGGAAAAACAAAGTGGTCATTTGTGTGGAATTGTGTAAGGCCATTTTCATCCAGGCAATAAAATAATTCATCTCCAGTTTCGGGTAAATTTATTGCAGACCAGGTAAATATAGATTGAGGCAATTTCCCTAAAATGACCGGTCATATTTAGTTTTAACAGACATCCCTTAACAGATGGATAACTCTCAGTCAGAGCTCATATTTCCATTTAGTTGACTGTTCATTTTCTCCTGTGTTGGAATCTTTATTGCAGTCATGTTAGCACTCCAGCGGAAGAGACCAACCGGGTTAAGTGAAAATGGGAATATTTTCATGCCGCCAAAATAAAGCTGTTTTCCATCAATTTTTTAGATGAATCCAGCAAAGAGTGCAGATGAGGAGCTCTACTCTTTGAACGAACATGAATCACGTATGTGTTCTCCAACGTACTTTTGTGGATATGTAACCGTTGGAAACACCCTAAAATAACTGTTGTGTGTACACAGACCTGAGCTCTATGCCTGAGCACAAGAAAGAAGGCCTATGTCAGCTGGCATCAATGCTGCAGATCTACCTACAACAGGAAGTGCCTGAACTAGCCCTGGAAATGACATCAGCTCTGCCACATTCCTGCGGACAGCCCCTCGACCTGATTGCAAAGGTAAGGTAATGACACACTAATGTAGTGAGTCTTTTGCTTGACAAACAAAGCAGCTCCCTTGTAAAAGCCCTCAACAAGCCCAAAAGATATGCGCCTCAGCCCACACAAAGAACAGCAGAGCGTAACAAGCAACTGTTTTATTGTGTTTTAGTGTCCCCTGCCGCACTTGGCTTGCACCCCAACACATGTCCAAAAAGCCTCCTTGATCTGTGATTGGATCCCTTTGAGTGTTTGTGTCTGTGTTTTCCCATCACAACCCAGGTGTGGTCTTTCCTCGCTGTAATTCAAACCGCATTACGTGTACGGGAACAAGGATGTGTTTGTCTGGCTTGCATCTCCACTCTGTCATGGTTGAACATGCGCCACTTCCAAGATTTTACGACTGCGGGCTATTTTAATCAACACAAGGATTCGTTTTTACTTGCCCAGATACAATGTTCGTGTTTGCCGTTTATAGGAAAGTGGTGAAATGAGCAACAGGCTGGCACCTGGAACAATATCAAATAAAAATGTAGCTTTTAATACCGACATATGCTATTAACAAAGCGTTAATGTGGGAACTAAAGCTTATAGAGCTGTTGTTGGATGGCCTATTTTCAGCATGTCGTCTCAACCTTCACATTGCGCAGATTTGTTCCTTCGTCCGCCCGTAGTGATTGAATATCATGGAGCTTGACGGTGAACATGCGCGTTCGCATAATATCTTTGGTGAGATATGGAGTTGTGTGTGCGCGTGTGTGTGTTTTGGGAGGCAAACTCGGTTGTGAATGTGCGGGAAAATCCGCTGATTATTGCGTTTCAAGATTCCGATGGGAACGATGCCGTGTTTGGCAGAGAGGGAGGTGAAGAGTGAGCAACGCTGTTTAGATTAAAGTGAGAGAAGGGGGGGAGTGAAAAATGTGCGAGTATATCACAAGAAGTCGGCGAGCGATTTTAAAGAGCAGGAAACCGTGTGTCAAAAGTGGAAATGTAAAAGGGGTCTAATATCTTGCTGAGGGCGGCCATTTTTTAAAAGGGTTCTCACAGAAAATGAAAGCATGTTATTTCTTCACAAATGAAAATTTGAAAGATGATGGGGGTTTCATTTTTGCTCAACACGTATACCCTGATTTACTAAAGATCCCAAACAGCGACCACTAACTTAGTCACTCGCTCTTTGAAAAAGAATGTAAAAAGGGCTGTCAAGATAACCAGTGGCAATGAGACATGAGTTAATGGTCGAAATCTTCCCAGCAAACTAGATCAGCCCAAAAATTCCCTTTTTTCCCCCTCCCTCCTTTTGGTGAGTTCAAGATAAGCAGCATGTTCTCCTGGAATTAGTAATTTGTATCGAGATACATTATACCCAAAAATGAATTACCAGTGTCTGAAACTCATGACAAAAAGTTACCGGACACCAGGGCGACTGAAAAGTTGCCTGCCCGGCCATAAAGTTGCCTGCCTGATTTTTCACAACTTGAAACACAATAAGATGACTAATCACAAAAAAAAAACATTGTCGCAAAGTATGACAATCAGGATATATAACAGAACAACACTTTAAAATTAAGTAATTGAGGTACCTCCCACAAATGCTCCCCTGCTTAATTTGTCGTAAACATCCTTTGCTGGTGATTTTGCTCCAGTAGTCGTTTGTCCATACACTTCTCGGCAGGTTGCACAGTGCAATATTTGCATTGCGTCGTCTGCTGCAAGCTACGTAAACTCCTCTTTCCACGATGCGCTCAATGTACGTTTACGTTTTGTAGCGTCATAAGTTTTGTTAGCTTGTTTTGAGTCTCTCTTCTGGGGCTGAGGTTTTGGCTTCATTCCTAACCACTTATCCATTTGTCTGGTGTTCTCTGTGTGTCTACTTTTGAAAATGATATGCAAATGTACGACTTGATAACACTTGGGAAAGTCCGGGCACGCAGTTATTCGATGCAGGCTTCTGATTGGTTGCCGAGTATGTCAATTGCTAAACGAACCGAAATTAAACATTGCCAAACGAACTGAAAATCTGCAAAAAATTGAGCTGCGAATTGGGCATTTTCAGAAAGTCGTCTTGCATTGCTGGAGAATAAAAACAATGGCTTCAGATTCGGAGAATATGCTTTCTTGTTACACATCCAGTTATGAATATGATTCAAATAGTTCTGAAGAGGAAAGCATACATGTTTGCAATCGATTAAAGAATTTATTCCGTGTCATGGGAGAGATGTCGCACCCAAAAATGGCCACCGCTGTTGTGAGGAATGAATCAGCCCGTTTCCACAGGCTGATAAATTCCTTCCATGGAGCTTGGACGCCCTCTTCTGACGGCTTTTGGGTGCAACACACGGTTTTCAAACCAAACAATACAGCAAAATACATTGACGTGATGGAAGGACCGCTACAATGCGTCTTTTTTTACGGTCAGGGGGCGGTCCTTCAGTGACATCACGTACGGACTCGTCACCAACTCAAAAACAAGACTTCCTGAATATTCAGCGCGAGTCTTAAAACATAAAATATAGCTATATGCGGTGGAATCTTGTTAAAATACGCTCAGTAGTAGTGATTTGAAGCCATTTTACAAATTATGGACACAACTTATCCGGAGACGTCGGTTGTCCTGTAAACACAACTATATCCCGTGTGGTGAACTAACACATGCTGACCTTTGGTGGTCAGTCGTACAAATCCCACCAAACTCACATAGCCCCATTCACACGTTTATCTCTGTGAGCCTCCACACCATATAATCCTATTAGGAATGCTGGGAAGTTTTTGCTGCTGCTCTAAATTTAGTTCGGCACTCGTGTTACGCTTCCAGTGTGTTAAGTGTTCATGCCGAATCACGAGCATTGTAGTGCAAAGTGTCTTTTTAAGTCTATTAATAGGCTGTTGAATGCTATTTTAATATGTCACCCTGCCTCTTGTTTTGCAACATGGAGAGAAGTTTTAATCGTCTTTTCAGGAGCTGTGAACGCTGCTGTTTTTATTGCACTTCACAAATGTCATTGTCTTTTGGAAAGTGAATGTTGTTTGGAGCTAAATACTGCTAATTCTGAGGGTTAGTGATAGTTTAGCAATTTCTGATGGTTCAATAGATAATAAGGCATTTTAACACAGCCCCTTAGAATTGTACTCTAATGTCTTACTTTGTCTATTTATTGTTATTATCATATTTTTAATGTACTGAAAACTGCAGCTTGTAAGTAATTGCCTGAGAGAAGTCAGCTACCATCAGTTGTAATGGCTAATTATTTTTATAGCCCCCCAATCTCCGACAGGAGGCAGCCATGTTTTTCCGCCCTCTCCCAGCTACGGACACCCAAAGGAGACAAATTTAAGGAATTTTATTCCTCAACATGATGACTACAGCATGTATAACATATGCCAGCCACTTTATTCCTTGAGGGAATACTTGAAGTCATTTGATGTGACATTTTGTGTCCACCTACGCTGAAGAAAATGGTTGTCGTCCTGCGAAGTATGGTCTCTCCGAGCCACCGAAGTGCGTGTGCTTCAAAATTCTACCAAATTTAACATCATTTAACTTTAATACAGTTTTGTTTCTGTTTTTTTTCAGTGGGTTGATTTTTCAGAATCAAAACATACTACACGCTTAATGTTCATTTTCTTGTTGCCATCTTTGAATTGTATTTTGTGTTATTTATTTATTTATTTTATGCAGGAGCATCCCCTGAACTGAAAAAAAAACTTGTTCTACATATTTTCTACATTCACTGAAAAATGCATTCTGAAAAACAAAACGGTTAGAGTATTTATTTTACATATATGAATGACATTTATTATTATTATTATTATTATTATTATTATTATTATTGCCTTTCAAAACTCTCAAGGTCACTTTACAGTCACAGGCTACATTTTACATCTATTTTGTCCATATTTGGAAAATCATTTTTGTCATACAATTAGGCAACGCACCTATGAAAACATTATGGCCACAACCAGCATTTAAGTTGCCCATCCCAGATCCACCTTCTATGATCAGCTCCATCTTACGTTTAGCTTGAAACATCGATGAAAGCCATAGATGCTTTGATTGTTCAAGTCAAATGTTCAAATGTTCAAGTCTTGGCTTAGATTGTAGTGCCCGAGCAAGATTCTCATTTGATATGACTCATTACTTTTATGTTACATACGTTGACAGGTTGATGCAGTGATAGTTCTTCACGGCTGCCAATCGGAATATCCCAGGATTTGATAAGAGACTGGACTGAATGTATTGTTTTGTCTCACCCTGCTCCCTCCAATCCCCCCTCTATGCATTGTTAGTACAGTGAGACCTCAATTTACGAACTTAATTGGTTCCCATACAGAGTGTGTAAGGCGAAAAGTATGTATCTCAAAAAACATTTCCCATAGGAAACCATTAAAATGGGAATAATCCGTTCCCTGGTTTCCATAAAATATCAGAATCAGAATCAGAATCAGAATCATCTTTATTGCCAAGTATGTAGAACACACAAGGAATTTGTTTCCGGTAGAACACGCTGCACTAGTATCGTTGTCAAAAAAACTAAAATATACTTTTCAACTAAATAAGCCTAAAAACTACACACAACATACCTTATTCTATGTATAATAAATGTGCTATTGTATTGTAATGAAAGAAATACACTGCATTGTATCATAAAGTCACTTTATTTACATTTGTGATGGTCATTTATGGCTTGATGGAATGGCGTTGGAGGTCGAAGGTCAAAGGGAATTGCTGTTTGGAAAGAGAGGCGCATTAAATGAGGACTGTAATTAAAGAAATAAACTGTGCTGTAAAATAAAGTTTTATTTAGCTTTTTGATGGTCGTTGATGGCTTATGGAAGGAGAGTCACCTTCCATAAGGACTGTTGGTAACTTAACCTCTGGTGCAGTTCGGTCGTGTGCTTCCGCCAAAGATCACTCCGCCAGCCGTGGTGGGTGTGTATTATGAAAATAGTGCTTATTATAAGGCTTAATTTTCATAAATTTGACGTTTGTAAGACGAAAAGTTTATAAGATAAGGTGTTTGTAAGTTGAAGTCTCACTGCACATGTGTCTCCCATCAAATATTGATGGTTCCCAATTTTTTGTTACAAGTGCTATGATGCTTTCCAATAAGTGCACTTGCTGGCTGCCAACAGTTACGTGAGTCTCCACAGGTTGGTGGTGAAAAGGCCGTGGCTGCCAAAAATTGGATGCATTAACTTCATGTGTTGTTTCCATAGTAACTGCTGAAAAAAAAAACAATTATCTCAGGGACGTTTACTTGAGCTATTTAAAATGCCATGTTTATAGTGTACCCGTGAAGACATTAGAATGAGCTAAGAGGTATGTGTAAATGGCGTTTGGCCAACATTAGGGGGCACTGTGATCGCATGTATTTATTGATCGGCTGTGTTTGTGAAGGCAAATGTGGAAGTATCTTGATTATGGCTTTTTTTATCTTCCTTGTTCATCCCTACAATATCCATTGCCATTTCTTTCTGTTCGTCCTCACGGCAGACACACCTCTAGCCTCCTCGTTCACAAATAAGTACTTTACTATTGTATACTTGAACTATTCACTGTGCTTAACCATGCAGGTCGTTACAGTGAGTAATGAGTTTGACTGGCAGGGCTTGCGGCGTAAAATCATTGTTTATGCTAATGGTAGACGCCTCAACAATGCGTTTATAGGGTGCTGCAAACACATTCCTGACACGACAAATGGAGTAATACAACTGCATCATGACTGCACTTTGTAATCCCAGGGGAGTAATGAGGGAAGGAGAGATTCTTAGCTGTGTGTTGGATGTTGGCTTTGTGCGTGTGTGCGTGTGCGTGTTCGCGCGTGTGTGTGCGTGAGTGAATGAGAAGATTGAGTCATTAATTTGCAGTTTTTATGTACAGTAAAGTCTCGTTATATCGATATTCTCGGGAGTCCGAAAAATATCGATATAACCGGGACTATCGATATATCCGACCCTGCGCGCATGTAATTTTCTCCTTGCGTGAATAGAAATAGTATCGATATAACCGGGACTATCGATATATCCGATATCGATATAACGAGACTTTACTGTATTTTTAGGAGATTTTTGTGTATGAAGTGTTTAAAAAAATCCTGGACTGGTGTCACAAAACATATTACTGCACATTCTGGGCTATGTAATCTGACAATTACATAGCATTTGCTTCGTTTAATGTGAGAGCAAATACGAGGGTTGTGGCAGGACAAATCGGGGCTTGCTTTACCATAACCACCGTATTTTCTGGTGTATAAGGCGCACCCAAAAACCTCAATTTTCTTCAAAAGGTGACCCTGCGCCTTTTACGCAGGTGCCCCTTATTTGTGAGGTAATATTGAGCCACAATAGATCTTGCAACTAATGCCACTAACCACTGACTCCATTTCCCACTGTAGAAGAAGCAGTGCGTAACTCGACCCTCTACTGTAGCGCCTTATATGTGGCGTGCCTTATATTTGGAATACCTTTATATATTATATTTGGAACACCTTTTTCATTCATTGAAGGTACACCTTATAGTCCGGTGCGCCTTATACTGTATATGGAAAAAGTTTGAAAATACACCATTCATTTGGTGTGCGACTAAAACATCTTGGAGGAACCATTCCAAGAGCACAGGAAGACTAAGAAAGTGCCTTTAACACCAACAGGATCACCTTGAAGTGGAAAATGTGTGGTTTAAATTTCAAACATGTTTTTGAAACAAAGGTCCTGGAACCTTTCTTAACACAATATTTATTTACATTGTTGGTACATTGGTATAGGTTTATGTTTGTTGTGCAGCCTAAGGGAGTCAGTGCATGAACTTATTGTTATGCCGCAACGGCCCCCACTGCACTGAGAGCCATTGCTCATGTCGCTCGCAGGGCCGTCATGTTGCCACATTAGAAAAAAAAGCACACAGTGCACATATAAACGGCTCCATGTGCTCAAAGAAGCTCCTCTGCGTCATTCTCCTTGTCTGCCCGACCATCATTTATCCACGTCGCTGACATTCCATCATTTGCCCATCGCCTTGTGGGGCCAGCAGTCTTACAACCGTGGCCAGGATGCTGCGACCGCATCTTCGACAAAGACTGATGGAAGAATTAGATAAGGCTGTTATTTGAAAAACCCCTTATGGTTGAGCAGTTTTGAGGGTTCATATCGAGAGCTCTTATCGCGTGCCAAAAGTGATATTGACAACTTTGATTTTGTCTCACCTTTGAATAGTGTAAGCTCTATTAGTGTATGATCCTGCTCACCTGCAATGGATATTTATCTATCTAGAAAGCTATCTAGCTAGCTATCAAGCTAGCTAACTATCCAACTAGCTATCTAGCTAGCTATCAAGCTACCTAACTATCCAACTAGCTATCTAGCTAGCTATCTAACTAGATATCCGCTAGCTATCACCTACCCAGCTCTCTCCTAAACGCTAGTTATCGCCTAAACAATACATAGAAAAAAGTGACTAATTCATACACTTGACTTTAATGATGTTGGCTTTCAAGTCCAAATACAGTAAAGTCTCGTTATATCGATATCGGATATATCGATAGTCCCGGTTATATCGATACTATTTCTATGCACGCACGGAGAAAATTACATGCAGACAGGGTCGGATATATCGATAGTCCCGGTTATAGCGATATTTTTTCGGACTCCCTTGAATATCGATATAACGAGACTTTACTGTAGTACTTTTTCCCAGAAGTTCGCACTGCCGGCAAAGCATCTATCTTTTCCCTGTCCTCAAGCATATGATTGAGTTTGCGGATAATTAGATTCACATGAGGGAACAATTTGGTGAAAAGTTGTATAATGCCGAGATCATTAAAGATAAATTGTGTTCATGGAATGATAAAAGCATCAATAAATCATCTCTAAAGTGAACAGAAAATGTTCATCTCTCTTTTAACGAACTAAAAAATGTGAAAGAGATTATTTGAATAATACTCAATTTCCAGATGCTCAAAATATCCTTCAAAATTATAGGTGTCATTTTATACTTTGTAGGACCACGTACATTTTTTTTTCTGGGATGGACTTCCTGCGTAAAGTTAACCGGAAATTAAAAGTAGAAAACATCAAAGCAGTTTACATTATGTTGTGTGGGTGCGTCGACTGGAAAATGGTCAATCAATGTGGGGACTTCTGTTCCTTCTTATGATAGCGATGTTTATTTATGATCTTATCAACGAGGGCATTCTAAAAAAAAACAACCCATATTCCCTCCACTATAATCAACAATAACTGTAGGGTAGCACTCATAGGTCATGGTTCACATTTCCATCCGCCCATATTTTCTCGAGCAGCATTTTCGCAGCTCATTCTCCGTGTTGGCGTGTAGTCATATAGCTTACGCACAGTTTTGTGTAGGCATGATTCACTCTGCATACAGATGTAGAGTTGATCTGCAAGTGCGACATCATCCTCATGTGGGGGAGTAATTTATTCCCTTCCTAATTATTTCCTAGCATGCAGACACTCGGACTCGACTGAGGTTATCATCACTCTCCCAACATGGTACAGAGAAGAAATCATCTCAACAGCGACTAACTTTTGGCGCACCACCATAATTATTATGTGGCGAACATCCGCCATTTAAAAAAAATGGTTGCTAAATGGTAATAACAAAATCATTCATTGGAGGCCAGTTTGAAACACTCATTGCCATTTTCCACTGCAGAGTGCCGCCTCCCATGATTGAGCCCCCCACCCCCACGTTTCTTACCTGCTGAGCGAGGCTTTGTCCAAGTCGACATACCATACAGGTGACCGAGACTGCACCAGCCAAGCAACATGATTCATCCTCTCCGCACCACTCTAAATTATTCTAAAGATGCGCAGCTTGATATGACAAACAAATGAACGCACTTGCTTAAATTATGCTTTTACTCCTTTGCTGCTTTCCCGTGTTATAGTTCATCATCTCCACATGCAACAGCAGGGGGCCTCCCTGGAAAAATACATCATTTGTCTCCTCATCGGTCACTGCGTTATTGTGCTGTGCCGATGACCATTTTGTGTTTGGTAGCCTTTTACTGAGCATGTTCATAATCTTTATTAAGTTCATATAGTTGCTTGTTCTGTAGCCACAAAGGAACATAAGCCAGTGCCTTCTTGTGCCGGTACCAAGCCTGGATAAATGAGAAAAAAATAAGAAAGGGCATCCGATGTAAAAGCTTGGCCAAAACAAACATGCGAATCAAACATCTGAAGATGGAGGACACTGATTCGCAGTGGCGACCCCTTGAAGGGAAAAGCCGAAAAAAGAAGTCACTGCATTATTTTATTCTACTCTATATTCATCGTGCAGTAAAAATAAATAAACAAATAAGCAAAATAATAAATAAATACATAACTAAAGAACAATAAATAGTAAAATACACTCGAATAAATAAATAAATAAACAAACCACTGTTTGAAATGAATGAGAAAATAAATCCATGTTAAATCATTCACTGCCAGTCACAAATTTATTCGGGACGTAGAGTGCCATTCCCGAAATAGTTTTTTTTCTTGTTTGGGTGCCGATAAAGTGCAGGCCATGGCCTCTGGCAATGTTTTTTCCCTTCCACAAGGGGACAGCATTTCCCTTTTCCCCATGTTACCACTTTGTTGCAGCTTCAGCTGTTGTTAAAGCCATATATAAGCCAATATATATGAATTGCATTGTATTTGGGAGAGCCACCCTCATTTCAAGCTTATATAACTCCAGACCCATATAATTTAGGAATTAACTCGAATGTTTGTGTCATCCTAAAACTCAATATTCTGTGGGACCTGGAATTCGAATGACAATGACAAAAACCCTGGCATTGCAGTGGAAACATTTTTGTACATGTCTGGCAGTGTCATGATCTGGTTGGCGACCAACGGGGGGCGCTGTCGGCCCCGCCTGTAGCCTCGCAGGTGCCGGTCGTTTAGTCATTGACACTTAAAAGGACAACCGGCACGATCATACGGTGCCGGTTCATTGTTTGTTTGCTGCTTGGTTGCAGCATGCATCGTGTACGTGTTTGTTTAACCTTGGCGGGCTTTTACTTTTGGTCTTCTTTTGCTACTTTGTATTTTTTCCATTCAGATGATTTTGATGTTTTACATTTTGTTCCTGGTGACTTTATTTTAATACAATTTGTCAAACAACCTCCTGCTCCCTCCTGCCTGCTTTTTGGGATCCGAACCCGCCATCACCACCTCGCAAAACCGTGACAGGCAGTGAATGAGTTAATCACGTTTGATTACGTTATAATCATCATTGTTGTCAGCGCCAGTGTTTTAAAATAATTTATAAGCATTGGGGGAAAAAATGGTTGCTGATCTGTGACCAGCATGTACTTGCCTGATCTGGCCTGTGACACAGAAAAGGTTGGGGACCAGTGCTCCACTAATAGGATTTAATTAAAATAAATTCAAGTTATGGTGACATCATAAAGGCATATTATTTGCCGCTGAATAAGAAATACAAACCTCCATCCCAGTTCATTGGTATTTTACAACTGGTTTTCCTAATCTTCACAATATGGTCCTCTTTTTGTTTGTTTGTTTGTTTTTGTTTGTTTTTGCATTACTACACTACGGCGCTTTACATACGACACTTCCTCACTTTACATTCAGAAATTACATGTATTGTCTGTTGTCAATTGTCTGTCATTTTCAGCCACATTTTAAGTGCCTTGCACGCTGGGTCCGAGATGACAGTAATTTCATCTGTGCTGTATGTCATGCATATTAGCATATTTGACAATAAAGCTGACTTTGACTTTTTTGTTGCACAAATAGACAAAAAAAATACTCTTGTTCCTGCCTTTTTATGGCAGCACAATATTTCACAAGCCCAAATTTGATAAAAATTATTACTCTTCATAATGAGACTGTCAAATCACCTGCTATTGAACTGTTCGCTCTCAGTGTCGACACTTATATGTCAGTGTGTCAGGTCATTACAATAAACCAGGTGTGAATTTATGAGCGTGCTCATCCTTATCTCACGTACATTTCCACAGCTTTCCCGTTGTTCCTCGCAGGCTTAATTAGCGCTCATATCCACCCGCGCAGCTTCGGTGAAAGTAAATCACCGATGAAGTCAGACAGCGTCTTCTGACAGGAGAATGAAAAAAAAACATGTTTGATTTTGGTTGTCTGTGTGTGAGATTACGAGGAGAAACTTAAGGTGAGAGAAAAAGTGAGTGAAAAATGTCACATTAAAAGCAAACCTAGATTGCATTTTTAATTCCGCAAAGTCCTTTTGTTCCTATATGTTGAGCTCGAGTTCCCATGCATCGTGATTGTGTTTGGGGTCAAAGTATCACTGAATGGGTGGCTTTTGATTCTAGCTATGACGTCCACGATGTCTCTCGTCTCTTTTGTCTTTTGACAGACGTTCCCCCGCATTCTCTGCTATTGCTGCTGCGTTTACAGTAGTAGTAGTTTACAATAGAGGCTGATACAATACCAAAGTGCACATGTTTATGTCTCATTTCCACAATGTTCAGCAAAGGATTGTGCCAGAAAACGATTTCTAAACCACCATGTGTTTTTTTTTTCTCTCAGATTTTTTTATATTAACGATAAAATTTAGGGAAACAAACTCACGACTGCTGTTCTAGTCAAGCAGTCTTGAATCTGCTTCTTATCAAGAATCGGAAGTAGGATTGTGAAAATACAGTTTAACTCATTTTACCCCTGCTGTCTTGGGTTTAATCCCGCTTTGTACAGTGGAAAGGTTAGTGCTGTTGGACAGTCCGCGGCTTGATTGATGCATGGTTTGAGGAGCCCGCAATTAGAGGAAATGAGCGTCAGCGCCGATGCGCAAGTGGTACTGTCGCGGCTTGGAATTGAAGCGGATTTACATGACGGGAGATGTGAGACAATTTCTTTTCGTCAATTGATGCTACGGCTTTGTGTTTGCTTTCGAGATTTAACTTGTAGTAGATGTGCACATTCCACCATGACGTCCCTGGTCCACTGGCGAAAAGGATGCTTTGATCCTCTCCTATTTCATCTAGAACTGTTTCATGCAACAAAGGGGGTGCTTAAGATCGCTGTCTGTCTTTTGTGTTGTGTCACATCATTTGTTACTTTTTTTTCCTGTTTTGACTTCAACATGGTGCCGCAAGAGTGGTTGCCTTTACAGCAACGCCTGTATTTGTTTTTCTACTTCTTCCTTTCCTCTTACTTTTATAACTTTCTCCTCTGCGAGACTGATAATGGCAGAGCAAATCACTTTTTTTAGAATGGTATGTTGTGAAGTTTTCACAGTTACTGGTGGCTTTCAACAGCTGGAAATATTTTATTCAAAACTACCCTTCTTCTTTTGTGTAGTCACGGTTCACTGGAAGTGCTGTCTAGCCCGCCTTGGGCCGCCTTTTTCGCTAGACTAAAAAAAAAGGAATCTAATCTGGGTTTGAGCCAGGTCTCCTCTCGACCTAGCGCCATTCTCGGCTTTTCACAGCAGCGTCTTTGACCTGAGTTGCTGATCGCCTGGGGTTGCCAAGCAACCACTTGTCTTTTCCACACATTTCATGTAAACATAATCACGGAGTGTGAATTTTCTTAGCCTTAGGTTTCAAGCAATTAACCTCTCATAAATGCTGTCAAGTCCGTAACAATGTGCCAATGCGGAGATTTCAACAAAACAGCGTCTGATTCGCTGCTCATGGTCAAGTCTGAACTGAAATATTTTTTTTTTTACACGCATTAATTCATTCCAACTTCTCAGGGTGATTAAAAGGTGAACAAATAGTGAATGGTGGGATTTGCACATGTTTGCAATGATTCTGGATTCATTTTAAACACGATGCATTCACACATTGACTTAAATGTTATATCCAGATTTATGAAAATGAATTAACATCACATTTTTAATGAATGACGCTTCATATTGCTTGCTGTGTGTCGGCCCTGTTGGCAAATCAATCGCAGACAGCATGCGTGTGTCTTGTTTCTTGGTGACAATTTGCAGCCAGGTCTGTCTACATTTCTTTATTGGCTCATCACTGACACACTGAGAGTTGAGCAGTATCCAAAGGTGTTTGTCCCTCGACCTCTCTTACACATCCCTTCTGGTCGTTAAGCGAATTCTGGGAAAGCACCAGTGACTGCTGCCTTGTCGAACAAAGCCCCCCAAAGCCTGGAAAGTAACCAAAGAACACTTATATTGGTGCTCTCGTCCGGAATATAAATGTGATTCCTCAGGCGTTTGTTGCCTCTCATCTGTCTCTCATCTCCCTCTTGGCTCGAACAAGCACAGTCAAGCATGAATTCACATTGCATTCAGGTACACTGTTTTACTTTGAATGTTATGTTTCTTTCAAAATGGAATACTGCCTTGCACAAATCCTCAATGCTGTACAGAAAAAGTAACTTTTTTTTGTTGTGTGGTGTGTTCAATGATGCGCCCTCCCCCGGTGGTTTGACTGCCGGTAATCTCAATTGGAGTTTGTAGAAGGTACATTCTCATCTCTCCATTGTAACGATGGCTCACACTGAGCTTCCTCCTATTACAAACCGGCAGGATACTGGTGTTATTTTCCATCCTTTTGGTACACAGAAGCACATATGCAATATCGGACCCTCCTAAATAAGCCTTTGAAGCATAGCAGATGAACTTCCAAATTCATGGAATATATTATTTCCATTTTTATGTCTTCCTCTGTGACGAAATGTTTTGTTATTTGAACACCTTGAAAGTCAACCAGCATCATATAACAAAAGCTGTTACTGTAACGTTTTGGTTTGCGACCAACGCGTGGCACTTTAAGGCCCCGCCTGGAGCTGCACAGGTGTTGGTCGTTTTAATCAGTGGCTGTTAAAAGGACTTTTGGCACGACCATTCGCTGTCGGGTCATTGTGTTTGTTTCACCCTGTCAGGTTTGTTTCGTCTCTTTGACTTTATTTAATACAATTTGTCAAATACACCCTGCTTCTCCCTCATGCCTGCTTTTTTGGGGTCCACCACCACCACCTTGCAAAGCGTGACAGTTACGAGTTAGTATTTCTGTTCCGTTTGATACTTTGGTTTATATATGCATCACCGAATATGTAATTTTTATTTTAGTGTTCAAAGTGTATGCATGCGCTTAACCAATTTATTGGAATGACATTTGCATGTTTCCGCTGTAAATGACGCCCAAATTGGCAATGCAAGCGAACGCTTAGCCAGGCTGCCACCAACAAGCCCCCCGGCTCTGTCCAAATGGGATGCCATCCTCAGACCAATGGCAATCAATCTGCCTAATTAATTTAATTTTGTCTCATTTGTTTGATTAACAAAAAAAAATCCAAATGCGTAAACAGCAAGTTCTGGTTTTTGGTTTAATTTGAGAAACGTATGCCAATTTCTATTCTCACAGGTTGCCGAGCAGCCTCGATGTGATGACAAATACATTTTGAAGCCACTTCATTACATTTTCTCTTACATGCTTTTTGATTTGCTGCGAATTGAGTTTATTCTACTGTTGGGTTAAAGCCATGCCAGCGGTCTGTATGTTATCTACGTACAGTATTTTGAAGTTCTGAGCTAGTGATTGGGTTGCAACGTTTGTCCTTGAATTAAACTAAATGGAGCCCATTCATGATGTTATAGTCCAATGTAAAAATATAGCATAGAGGCTGAAAATTACTTTCTGGAATGACAAATAATTTTTCATCGTTATGACTCGCTTACTCCTCTAACAACACATTACATCACATTCCCATGACGACACCAGCGCTCCAAAATTTGCTGTTGGGAATGTGACCATCTTTCATTTTCATGCTTGTGTTAGTATATGGGGAGGAAAAAAAGATCTGAGCCCATTTACAGTTGAATTTAGCGAATCTCCCGATTGTCCTCTTGAGCACTCCCTGACTTGTAATGTAAATATTAAAGCTACAATTTATAGCAGGACTAGTAAAACAATATCTGAGGTTATGCCTACAGTGACACCTCATCTTATGAACTTAATTGGTTCCCAGAAAGTGTGTGTAAGGCGAAAAGTGTCTTTTCCAAACATTAATTTCCCATAAGAAATCATTAAAAATGAGGATAATCCGTTTCCAGGTCCCCATTAAACATAATTTTATACTAAATAAGCCTTAAAACTACACAAAATATACCTTATTTTATGTATAATAAATGTGCTATTGTATTGTAATTAAAGAAATAATAATACATTTCAATCATAAGCGCCTTTCAAAACTCTCAAGGACACTTTACAGTCACAGAATAAGTTTTTCTTTGGGTGAGCAGCGGCAGCCAGACGCGCCCGCGTTCACTCAACCCGGAAGTAACGCACACTTAATATAATAATAATCAGAATATGATAATATGATGATAAGATATGGACATCAGGACGGACACAAAGCTGATTGATTGTGAACTCCGTTTTCCAGTCAGCAGCACGGACACTGTACTATATAATAAAGTCGTTCATTTACCTTTGTGATGGTCGTTGATGTAGATATCCGAGTGAAGTTGCTATGCTTTCTCTGCGATAATACCCTAACTCACATGGTCCCCTGCTAGCTGCTTTTTGTTAATCCAAATCAACAGAAGTTTTTCAACCTCTTCTATTGCCTGAGACTGTTGCTTAGACAACACAGAAACACCCTTAGCCACACGTAGCAATGGTCGACTTAGAATACTGGTACTGGGACGCTAAGTCACACAAACACACACCTCGTTTGTGTTTTTCGATGATCTCCTTCTTCTGCTCGACTGTAATTTTTGTTTTTGTCCTCTTCGCTGAACACTAGCCTGTGGTGGGGTCTTTTTCTGTCACAAAAAACAAAAGTACTCCACTCGAAAACAAATCACGTATGCCATGTTTGCACTCAGAGAAGGGTGTGTGGAAAAGTAGTCCGGCAGCCACGGTGGCGCTGTTCGGCCGTGTGGTTTTGTGTTCATCCGCTGAAAACTAGTCCGCCATGCAGCCATTGTGGCGCTCCGTGTGTTTCCCGAAAACTAGTTCGTATGCCAAAATTATACAGATTCTTGCAAATTTCATGTTCGTAAAGGCAAAAAGTTTGTTAAAGCGTTTGTAAACCGAGGTATCACTGAATTTTGCCCAAAAGTGTCCTTGAGACTGCTTTCGCACTGTGTGCATGTTTGTGAGATGCCTTATCTTGCCCCTTTGTATCGACCCAATCTTGCGTTTGGTCTCGTCAGCACTTTTTCTGACCTGAAGCCAGCCAGGACAACGAGATGAAAGGAGTGTTGCACACATGGATGGAGATGGGTGTGTGACCAACCTTGTTTTTGTATGCGTGTGTGTGTGTGTGTGTGTGTGTGTGTGGGTGTGTGTGTGTGTGTGTGTGTGTGTGTGTGTGTGTGTGTGTGTGTGTGTGTGTGCTTCTGAAAATACATTGTCTTCTTGTATCTCCATTTCTATGATGAATTAAAAAAATGTTGAAAGTGAACTCACCATAGTTGAGGAAGATGACAAGAGGAAGGGCAAACACACTAAGGCCAGTGTCTCTGTGGGCCCGCGATATCTAACACGCTTTAATTACAGTCAGGAGCTCTTCTAATTGTCTTTTGGTGCGAAGCCCCTGAGCCTGCAGTGGGATTCTATGAGCGACATAATCCCCCTTGAGTATAGACGCTTTAATAAACAACTGCCGCTTTCGTGAAAATCAGTTTTGTGAAGCAACACTAACATATCCGTGTTTCACATATTATTTTTTTAAAGAATATGTCTGTTTCTTCGTGAATGCCTTCACGAACGCAAATCCGATTATTCATCAGATCTTGGTCACTAGCTAGTTTTTCCACATAATTTGATTCGATCCCAACCTGATGTTTAGCTTTTCCCAACAAAATTCAATACATACTCGATGCATTCATTTAGGATTCTAATGACCAAAACAAATTAGTCCTGGGCAGAACAACAATCAGTAACTTTACTGCACTGCAGAAAAGGGAGCTATTGCATTAAGATCAATTGAAACCAGAATTCATTAAACTTTGTGCATGAATTTTAGCATGTGAAACCGTTTTCAAGTCGTATTAACACATTTAGATTCTTCATTTTGACCACTAATTCCTTCTGTAAGTACTGTGTATGTTTTGGTATGAAGACAAGGTGTTATTTTGCCCACTAATTTTCATTCAAATTTGCGGAAGAACGTCTTTAATGGGCAAGGGTGTAAAATGATACAATGGTACCTCTACTTATGAAATTAATAGATTCTGGAGGAAACTTCTTAACTTTTGTAAGTTAGAGGCAGGAGACCGAGAGGAAGACCAAATAGGAGGTTTATGGATGTTGTCAAAGAGGACATGAAGGTAGCTGGTGTGAGAGAAGAGGATGCACAAAATCGGGTTAGATGGAGGACACTGATATGCTGTGCCGACCCCTGAAGGGAAAAGCCCAAAGGAAAAGAAGATGCCTTTTACAATGTAAATGCCCTAATCCGTTCCAAGCCCCCCAAAATTCATACACAAATATTTTCTACTGCATAAAAAAATGCATCAAAATACAGTAAAGTCTCGTTATATCGATATTCAAGGGAGTCCGAAAAAATATCGATATAACCGGGACTATCGATATATCCGAGCCTGTTTGCATGTAATTTTCTCTGTGCGTGCATAGAAATAGTATCGATATAACCGGGACTATCGATATATCCGATATCGTATAACGAGACTTTACTGTATGTCATAAATGCACATTTTAATTAACTAATTCACTGCAATTCACAAATTTATTTAGGAATTCAAAATATGACATGAGTGCCATTCCTGAATTAGTTAGTCTTTTTTTCTTTCTAGGGTGGCAATAATAATATGTATAATATGTGAAAGACCTTTTTTTCCCCTTGTCTATATGCACCTTATGTGGCAACTGGCGCGTGTGGCTGCCGCTGCGCACCCGGAGAAAATATCCTGTGACTGTTAAGTGTCCTAGAGAGTTTTGGAAGGTGCTTATCAATGAAATGTATTATTATTATTATTATTATTATTATTATTATTATTTATAATAATAAAGCCCTGGCCAGACCTCTGTCAATGTTTTCCCTTCCACAAGGGGGCAGCATTCCCCCTTTTTTCCAATTGTATTTTGGACAGCCTCCCTCATTTCAAGCTCATACAACTCCAGAACCATATAATTTTGGTATTAACTCTTTATTTCTGATGATAGAAAAGAGTCTAAAGTTTCTAACAATGTAGTCAATGTTTATGTAGTCCTGGAATTCAAGTGACAATGACAAAAACCCTGGCACTGGCGTGGACACATTATTGCACGCCTTGCAATGAATGAGATATTCCCGTTGCAGCATTTCATAACTTGAAATTTTCATATAAAGAAACGAGCATAAACACAGTTACCACTGTGCAAGGAATTTGTCTCCTGTGTTGTGTAAATTAAGTGTTGTGAGATGCCCGAATTTGGTGCCAACGCTTCTTAAAATATTTGTGTTCTCTTTTTCTTGTCTCAGTCAACAAGGCAGAAGTAGAGTCTGTTTTATCTTGGCACAAAGGCAAATACAAAAACGGCTCAACCCCCCCCCCCCCCCTCTACCCTTCAGCCCACTATTTTTAATCTCATATGCTAATATTAGCTGACCATCGCTGATTTTCCCGAGCTCAGGAAATCTTCCTGATCGTGCTTGCGTCTCCGCTTTGGTGCAGCACTCCATTTGTTCGCCACCCTATCTTGGGATAAATGATTTGCTTGTCTTGTTTGATGAATGAATATTGTTTTTAATGTTTCCTGTGGTACTAAGAGGTACCACAGAAGATCCAAGTTGCGCTGGTATTTTGTCGTTCCAATTCTTTTGGAGGGGATTTACCACGAACATGACCGTAATTACCGTCAACATCTTCATTTCTTATTCAGTAATGGCAACATTCCCGCTTTGACTAATGCGCCATTGCTCATTTTGATTAAAGAAGGTGTAGAAAGTGTAGAAATTGGTGTGTATCAACTGCCAGTTTGTATTCAAGTGCACGATCTGTGTTGTAAATGTCATGAGCCGTAGGCCATGGGCCAACCAATTTTGAACCTCATAACGATGATCAGACTGAGATGGAATGACCGCATGTGAGTAGCATGCATGACAGATGGGAAGGCAGGTGCTACTATGTGTATTCCGGGCCAGTTTTTCATCAATTATAAATGAATGCACATATATGTACTTTGTGGTGTTATACGTTGTCGTCTTTTTGGTTCAACGGCATCTCTGGTGAAGAGATGTGCTATCTTGTGAAAGGTGACCATGAAAAAAAGGAGGAAGAAGAAGAGCAGGGAGGGGTCCATGCAGTAACATTGTAAAAGTACTAAATAATTTAGTATCGGCCTGTGTGTAGCATTCCAAATAGCTCACATGATATACCTCTACTAATGGGTGTGTGTAGACCTATTAATAATCATAATGATGATGATGATCATAATCATGATATTAAAAATAGAATACAGGTAAAAGTAGGAAATCCCACAAAAGCCATATTTGTGACCCACATCTCCTCATTAATAACATCTCACCTCAACTGTGTAGCCCTCCCTGATGAAGTGAACATGAATGTCAATGTTAAAATATAACATTTGTCTCTCATTGGTCAAGGTCGTTTATGGTGATAAAAGATGATAATTCACAATCAAAAGCAATATAAAAAATGGACCCAACTGAACCTCATCAAATCTTTTTATTAAGCAAGGATTTAAAATTCAAAGACCTCTTTCCAGTCCGTGCGGGTGGTTCACCTCACTCAACTAGTTATCTGCCATCGTCCAGATTAGTTTGTGATCGTTTATTCCGCATTGCAATTTGTGCTCGCCACGCCCATCCCCCAAGGTCCTTGCTCCCCCCTCACCGCCCTTTCATCATGCTGCACCGAGTGCTTATTGAAGGCCTCCACCTCTCTGAAGGATTTCGCAATGAGCTGTTGAAGAGGACAGCTCGAGGGGAACAGGAGAAAAGGAGATGGAGGAGTGCAGTTTAGCTCAATTCGCTATTGATGCCTTTTTTTCCAACCAGGTCCAAGCATGTCGAGCTGATACGATATAATTGAATCAAACCCTTCCTGGTTTATCAATTGGCAAGACTTTTTGTCATTACCTTATGCCTTGAAGAAATGTATTATGCATCACTCTTTTTTTGAGAAAGAGATTAATTTAAAGAATACTTCACTATGTACTGTATGTAAAGCGCCTTTTTCAAATATTGTTCACAAATAATAATAATAATTAATAATAATAATAATAATAATAATAATACATTTAATTTATAAGCGTCTTTCAAAATTCTCAAGGTCACTTTACACTCACAGGATAAGGTCACATGCCAGCATTCACTCAACATGGAAGTAACTCAAATATATAGAAAGCTAGATAGCTAATAGATACAGTAGCTAATAGATAGCTAGCTACATAGATAGATAGCTATATAGCTAGCTTGATAGGCAGATAGCTAGATAGCTAGCTGGATAGATATATAGCTAGCTAGATAGCTAGCTAGATAGCCAGCCAGTGAGATAGCCATATCGCTAATTGATAGCTAAATCTAATGCTGTTCTAAAATGAGCTGACTCCACCAACCCTTTTTAGTGAGCAGAAAGAGCCAGCTCTTTTTAGTGAGCCAAGCCAAAAGAGCAGGCTCTCTAAAAAGAGCCGGAATTCCCATCACTGTAAGCTATATTACAACAAGAAGCAGGAACTTGATGAGGCAATTGGACTGTTGGTTCTTGACAGACTGGCAACATGAAAGACTTTTTCTAAAGTGGAATCTTTCCATGACAATTCCACAGGAGCTTGTCTGAATTAATCTTGATTACAACTCTCTGTTGTAAATTCAGTAATTCACTAACAATTGTGTTTGTAATCTTGTTAGTTAGCACTTAGCTAAAATATTCCATTCACATTTCATGAATTGACCACACATTGTCCACAATAGCCAGTCAGCGCTGGGCCATCTCAAGCATGCAGCTCCCCCTCGTCGTGTTGTTATTCCACCGCGATTCCGTAGAGGTCAGCGTGAATATCCTACTCCTTCAGGGGAACGATGAATCAATAACAGTTAGGAGACACACACACACACGCACACAGACAGCACAATTTCAGTTCAATGCCAAATCACCATTCAAAAGGACTTTTACGTTTTACTCATCCTTTATTCTGTCATTATTTTTTTGGGCGGGGAGGTTCTTGATTCTGATTCTTTTCAGACACACAGATCCTAAGTCAACTTAAAAATAAAATATCCACCCGAAATACCATCTATCCGGGCAAACTGGAGCACGCCTGCATACTGTAGGATACATTCATGTATACTTAGCAAGCATTCCTGGTGATGTCAGGATTAACCTGCCGTGGCAATCGTACAGCTGGCGTGTGTGAGCTCCAGTGAGCAGGAAAGAAAAGGATCTTCAAGGATGAAGTCCAACTGACAACACACACACACACACACACACACACACACACACACACACACACACACACACACACACACACACACACACACACACACACACACACACACACACACACACACACACACACACACACAAACTCACACACACCAGTTGCTCCTGTGTGGGCTGTTTTCGTCTTGTTTTATTCCTCGGAGCTCTGCATTGGGAGTTTTACCACTTGACAGGCAGTGCCATTATGTTGACAAAAGCAGGAAATGTTGAATAAGACATACAGGCTTTATTTTCCAGAAGAGATTGAGGCTGTGACTCTGGGACATACTGAGACTGAAGTGTTATTCTTCTAACCAGTGCTTGCAAAAGGTATCAGCCCATCCTGCTGGTGTGTGCGCGTGCAGTGTCACCAGAATAATAAATATGTACTGCAGGCCCTTCACTAACATCTTTTCAGGATTGATGTAGGAACGGTGGTGCAGTCAACTAGAATATCTTTACCTGAGTCTAATTTTGTGTGCGTCTGTGCCGATGTACGTGTTTGTGCGTGTGTTCACTTTATCAGTGGCACGGGTAGGCTGGTGCCTTTTCCTTCCAACTTTGGACAAGAAGTCGAGATGAACACTACCGTGTTTTTATCCATTGTGCACATCATAAGGCGCATACAATAGAAGCTGCAATAATGGCTGAGGTTGCACGATGCATCCACTTGATGATGCCAGCTTATATGGAATACAATACAATAAAGTTTGTTTTACCGTATTATCCAGTGTATAAGGCGCACCCAAAAGCCTTGATTCTCTTCAAAAGACGCACGCGCCTTATACGCTATTGCGCCTTATATGTGAATTAATATTGAGCCGCAACAGGTCTCGCAACTATTGTCAGCAGCCAACTGTAAATTTCCCCCTGTAGAAGTAGTGCGTAAGCCCAGCCTCTACTGTAGCGCTTGCCTTATATTTGGAAAACGTTTATATATTTATATATGATATTAGGACAACTTTTTCATTCATTGAAGGTGCGCCTTATAATCCGGTGTACCAAATACATTATATCAGAATCAGAATCATCAAAATCATATTTATTGCCAAGTATGTAGAACATACAATGAATTTGTTTCCGGTCGATCACGCTGCACTAGTATCATCATCAAAAAAAAGTTAGAAAATACACCAATCATTAGGGGTGTGCCTTATACTCCAGTGCGCCTTATACGCCGGAAAATACAGTATATCGAGAAAAAAATATGATCAGTACGATAAAACAAAGAAATATTATGAGGATTTCACTCACATCTTATCTCATGCTCATTATTGACACTTTTAAATCCACTTGGTCCATCACTTACTTCTCCTCCAAGCCTTCCTCACTCTTTAGTTTTTTTCTGCTCATCCCAACCCACATCCGCTTTCTCACTCGAGCCAATCTTTTTCCTGCCCACAGGGCTCACCGTTTGTTCCTGTGACAAAAATATCATCTGTGACTTTCCACTAATTAACAGTTGTGGGTGCGGGTGTGCGTCCTTCCCAGGGTAACAATCAGTGATAGCTTAGTTATATTTGTTGCATTTGTTTTGCGGAGTTTAATAAGCCAAGTTTGAATAGATACATGAATTATTGAGTAACATGAATTTTTAATGGGCTACCATTGCCATCCAACCAAACTCGCATTGCGGACTGATGAATAATGCACAATTGCTTATTTACGGAGTGGTACAATAGTCACTGCTTAGAAAATAAAATAAGAAAATACTCTGCCGAGATAAACCAAAATTTAAAGTTATCTTTGCTTGCGTGTCATTCTATCATTTTCTCCTGCATTCTGAGAAGTTTCATGCCGGTGTTTTGCACCAAAAGAGATGAGTGAGAGCAGTTTCCATCTTTTTCCTCTATTTTGGGACACATGTTTACACTAGGCACTTCCCCTAAGCATCCTGATTATTAATATATAAGTATTATTTTAAACCACTGTGGTGATGAGGTTTGAAGGGTGTTTTG
Source organism: Hippocampus bargibanti (assembly GCF_051943395.1). Lineage (NCBI taxonomy): Eukaryota > Metazoa > Chordata > Actinopteri > Syngnathiformes > Syngnathidae > Hippocampus > Hippocampus bargibanti. Next base: position 25,721,348 of record NC_142736.1, on the reverse strand, counting down.
AAATGATAGCCTTTGAGATTTCTTTAGTCACTTTGAGTTGTTGTGCGTTGTGTGGAATGGATACGGATTGTTTCTCAGCATTTTTGGCCACGTCATTCATCAAGGAGGACCCTTTTCAGCAGCACCAATATGCCAGCAATGTTTTTGATTTGAATGGAATGTCAGTGCCATTTGACTGTCATCGCTGGACTACTCTAGGGTGATTGTGCTTTTTTGCGCTTGAAATAGCGAGCATTTTCACAGCCCCGCTTTGTTCAGCGGAAAGGTTAGTGCTGTTGGACAATCTGCGACCTGATGGATGTATGGCTTCAGAGGCCTGCGATGAGAAGAAAGACCGATACGTATGTGGAACTGTTGCGGCTTGGAATTGATACGGATTTACGTGTGCAGGAGATGTGAGACAATATTTTCTTCAATGGAGGCTACAGCTTCATGTGTGCTTTAAACATTTCGCTTGTAGCAGACTTGCACATTTCACCAGGATCCACTGGTGAAAAGGACGCTTTGACCTATCCGCTTTCATCTAGAACTGCTTCATACAACAGAGGGTGCGGAAACTGCTAAAGATTAAATGACTACCTGTGTCTTTTGTGTTGTCACATTATTTATTTAGTTTTTTTTTTTTTTTACTTGAAGATGGTGCCACGAGAGTGTCTGTTTTTCTACTTCTTCTTTTTCCTTTCCTCTTACTTTCATCACTTTTGCTGCAAGTCTAATAATGGTAATCCAATTGCTCAGAGGAGAGGTCGACGGGAACGTGCTTCTTCCTGTTGCCAGTCAGCGAGTTTAGTGGCAGGGCAACCTCAGCACAGTTCGGGATGAAGCGTCGGTAGAAGTTTACCATCCCGAGGAATCGTTGTAATTGGGTTACCGTCCTGGGTGTGGGAAAGTCATGGATGGCCTGCACCTTGCCGGGTAGAGGGCGTACTCCTTTGCCATCGACTAGGTGACCAAGGAACTTGACCATGGATTGGCCAAAAACGCACTTGTCGGAGTTGACGACCAGACCGTGCTCGTCCAGACGCTTGAAAACCGTTTCCAGGTGCTGCAGGTGCTCGTCTTGGGAGTTGCTGGCGATGAGGATGTCATCGATGTAGGCACAACAGAAGTCAAGACCGCGCAGGACCGAGTCGATGAAGCGTTGAAAAGTCTGCGCGGCGTTCCGGAGGCCAAATGGCATGCGGAGGAACTCAAATGAGCCAAATGGGGTGGTGACGGCCGTCTTCGAAACATCCTCTTTCGCGACAGGGATCTGGTGGTAGGCTCTCACCAGATCGATGGTGGAGAACACCGTTTGTCCGTGGAGGAATGACACACAGTCGTGGATGTGAGGAAGAGGATAGCGGTCAGGAACTGTGACGAAATTCAGTGCTCGGAAGTCACCGCAGGGACGCCAGTCGCCTGCCTTCGCCTTGGGGACCATGTGCAGCGGGGAGGCCCATTTGCTGTCCGATGGACGGATAATACCAAGCTGAAGCATGTGGTTGAATTCGACTTCAGCAATCCGTTGTTTTGCCGGGGCAAGGCGGCGAAAACGTTGAAACTTCGCGGGACCAGTGGTCACAATGTGGTGAACAACGTCTGGAGCAGGTAGAGTCGTCCGACTGGGGTTGGTCAGGTCGGGGAATCGTCGAAGGAGCGTGAGAAATGGAGAAGATGAAGGAGATGGTACATGCGAGAGATGAAGAAGCGCAGGGTTGCCCGTCCTACCATGCACGGACAGGCCGGTCGTCTCATCAGTCAACCTCTTCCTGCGGATGTTGACGGACAGATCAAACCTGTGCAGGAAGTTCGCGCCAAGGATGGGGTGAGGAACATCGGCAATGGTGAAGATAAAAGGGAAGGAGCGACGTAGGCCCAAGTCGAGGTTGAGAAACCGTTGGCCATACGTCTTAATGGTGGTGCGGTTGGCAGCTTGCAGGGACACTCCAGCGTCAGGGTACCAGCGCTCCGCAGGGGAAGGTGGCAGAACGCTGATGTCAGCAGCCGAGTCCACCATGAATCGTCTTCCCGATGTGCGGTCGCGGACATAAATGATGTGGCTGGTTGTGGAGGCGCCAGGCAAGTGGGAAGCCGTGTTCACTCCCTGGCTGGGCCGTTTCCCGACCTCTTGCACGGCTCACTGCATCGTTTGGCCCGGTCACCCCAATATTGGTGGTACCAGCACAGGTCGGGGTCCGCGCTGGATGGATTCCGGTCGCGGCTTGGGCTGCGCTCTCGAATGGAGCGGCGTCCGCGACTACGGCGGCGCTCTCGACTGTGGCTGCGTTCCCGGATTTCCGTTCGCAGGGCACGCATCTCGTCAACGAGCAGTTGCAGAGCATCAGTCGAGGGCCCTGGCGTCAGAGGACGCTGCATGGCAGAAACGGTAGGCTGCCCCGCGTACGCCTCCGCAACTTTGTCGGCGAGGGTGGCCAACTCCTGCAAGGTAGAGTCGGGTGGTGTGGTTGCCAGGGCTGCTTGGATCCTCGGGGGCAGCTTCTCTATGAAGACATGCCAAGAGTGGCTGCCTTTCCAGCAGCTCATGTATTTCATTTTTCTACTTTCATTCCTTTCATCACTTTGCTGCTGTGAAATGTAAATTTCTCCACTGTGAGACTAATAAAGGCATATCCAATCCAATTCAATCATATTCTATTAAACAGTTAAACTCCCACTTTGAAACACACATGAGGGAAGTTGTACAAGCGAAGATACTATTTTTGCAACATTTGTTTCTCAACTATAATGCCTTCTTTGCCAGGACTACAGTGGAAAAAAGGTCAGAGGAGTCTGCCCTTCTTACTTAATCCATTACCCCTTTGACAGGTTTCTAATGAGTTTTTGGTCCCAGTCGCTAATTTTCATGTCTTGTTCATTTTAATATCCATTAGCTCATTTCAAATAAAGCAGATGATAGACACGTCGAGGTGTGCAAACCTCTTGATTGACAGGGTGCTATCTTGGCAAATTGTGTTGATCAACTTCGAGGTCGCTTAATGATAGGCTTTCGCCACATTGAGCACATCCATTTAAAGCTTGAAGGACACAATCTGACCACAGCATCAAGATAACGCTTTATGCATCCGCTGTCATTTTGAAATAAGGCTGAGCAAACAAGTTAGCGGATCTATGGTTGGAATAAGAAGGTGTCGAATAAAGTGGATTGGATTGGATTGGATTTGCCTTTATTAGTCTCACAGTAGAGAAATTTACATTTCACAGCAGCAAAGTGTTGAAAGTGCTACGTGAAGAAAGAAAACACGTTTAGCGCTTAAACACAGAAAATCTATATTTAGGAAGTGGGAGATAATTGTAGTTTTACAGAGCCAGGAATGTGTATGTGAAGTGTCTTTATCTTTTGGATACCTTAATGCAAGAGTGTCAAAGTATTTTTTTGCTGCGGGCCACATTGTAGTTACGGTTTCCTCTTGGGGGCCGTTATGAATTTGGGGAAACCATGAGAATGTTTAATCCCCTTTACATATCACATATAAAGCGCACAACAAGTTAATGAATAACTTTCAAATTTGAAGTCAAAAATAATGACTGGTATTGTGGTTTACATGGGGCAATTTTTAAAATGTGGTTTGGACTTTTGCAAGAATCATGAAATTTACTAAGTTGCTTTCGCGGGCCGAATAAAATCATGTGGCGGACCAGATTTGGCCCCCGGGGCCTTGACTTTGACACCAGTGCCTGAATGAGTCTGCATTTATTTGTTAACTCATTCACTGCCATTCCCGAATTTATTCAGGAATCGAAAAGCATGATGTGGAGCACCATTCCTGACTTTGGGTTTTTTTTTTTGTGAGGGGATGACGATAAAGCACTGGCCAGACCTCTGGCCATGTTTTTCCTCCCACAAAGAGGCATCATTTTCCATTTGTACTGCCGCCCCCATTTCAAGCTCAGATAACCCCAGACCCATATAATTTAGAAATTATTTATTTTTTCTGCTGAAAGAAGAGAATCTAAGGTTTCTTACGCTGCATTGAATGTTTACATAGTCCTAAAACTCAATGTGGGACCTGCAATTTTAGTTAAAATGACAAAAACCCTGGCACTGGATTGGACACATTTTTGCACATCGTGTGGCCGTGAATGAGTTAATGTTGATATCTTTCAAAAGTCCATGATCAATGATTGGAAAAGTGTCAATCCTTTGACACCGGAGTTGTTTGATAAAGAGGAGGTCTTGGTGGATGTAGCTTGACTCCCAAGTGTTGCTCATATTTCGACAAAATTGGGGTCTCTGTCACTGTCGTGTTTCATTCACCTGACCTCACCTGTGCGGCATTGGTTGGGTTGCCATTTGGTGACGGTGTGAATGAGTTTAAGTGTTTGTCAGGCTTGACATGTGACCTGCCTCCCAATTGACTGACATGCAATACGAGCTATCGTCTGCCTTTTGCTCAAAGTCAGCTGGGATTGACTGCAGATTCTCTTAAAGGTGGTTGCAGCCGAAGAGTGCGTTTTATTTTGCCTTAGTTGCTTTGAGGCATTATTCATAAACAATGAGCTCTATTCTTTGAGATCAATTCTTCCATTATTATGCCCATCTGTCTTGTCTTCGTTTTCAATAGCACAAATCTGCCTGACACAAAAACCCAAAGTAACAATGGCTATTAAAAAAAGAGACATGTTAACAAGGGATAAGAGTTAGTGTGCTGCACTATAGTGTTCCTGTCTTTGTATTTTCAGCCTGAAAAACCCTCTTCTGAATTTCAAGTTCCTGTCTAAATCGTTCTTATTGGAAGTGGGAAAAGGGAATAGTGTTTGGACTTCATATATAAGACACAATTCAATCACACCGAGGTTGGATATGTTCTGTCTGTTTAGTAGTGATGCCAAGGAATTGGTGGCCCACCCCAGGCGATGGAGGCAAGATGGAGATGCCGGAGACTGAGTGCCGCTTTTGGATTTAATGAAAGCTCTTTTCATTCATACGGCACTACAATAGTCATGTAGAACAATAAGATTACAACTTTGCTCTCACATCAAGAACGTCTTTACAATATCTACACTCATAGCTCATACCTCTGACCTGTCTCGTTACCCAGAATGGCGAAGGCTTTGCACACATACTTGTTTTTTCAGTCTCAACTTCAGTTGAAAAGTATCGCCATATCAATCGTGTTAAAAAAACAAAACATATTTGCTTCCAATTTAATGGTATCACCATTTGTTTTTGTTTTTTCAAACTAATAATTGGTCTTTGTATTTCTTGGACTTAAAGTATCCCACAAAAGTCAATTTCCTGTTATAATAGTTGAGACTGGAATTGTATATTTATTTATATTACTTCTGTTGTAAAATATACACACTGTTAAAAAAAGGGTCAAGTTTCATCAAACTGCTTATCAGAATCAGAAAACTTTTATTTGTCTCTCAATGGGGAAATTTGCACTACTTTTACTTTTATACTGTGTGCACCTTTCTTCAATCATCCTACTAGTTCACCATCTTTGCATTTAAACATTCTAAATCGCCCTTTGAAGTAAAGCTCAGCCGTACCATATTTTAGCAGCAACATTTTTGGTATCTGACGGTGCTTGGAAGCTGCATTTGTAGAATGCCGCAGTCTTGATAATGTGACCTTTAGGAGGATAGCCGGATTACATGGGCTCATGTTAACGCAATTAGCAACACAGTTGGGCGAAAGGGTTTAAACGCTCTTATAGTGTGTCGGGCATGAACCTACAGCATACAAACATTTTTATGGCCAGAGACGTGACTGAAAAGTGAAAAGAGTGATATCATGCCTGTTGATCTATACGACCGTGTGATTGTGCGTTCATCCATAGCTAATGTGCCACGTTGACAAAACTTGACAGTTTTCTTTTCCTATTTCTCCTTTGGTATGATTATGGATCAACATTGAGACGATGATGGGGGGGCACTCTCATGTTCTATCTTCGTTGCCTCAGGCTGAGACTCGAGTAATATCTTCATGTATACAGTTTGTATATGTCTTTGTGCATTTGCTCAAAAATTGTCTGTTGTGTTTAATGTACTATATGAGTGTGTCCTCTCCCATTACTCTATTTTAATAGTAAGCATCAATGCATAGGACATTGTTCTCTCATGCTTGACATATCTGTAAATATACAGTAACTGCTAAAACAAGCAAAACACTCAGTTAATGACAAGCGACAGCATGTATGTGAAACTTCTTGCTTTGAATGTGAAGCTTTCATTGAGGCTGGAGGAGTCACAGATCAAGAAAATCAGGCAATTAACATTTTTGGTGATATTCTGTACGGGTGCTCTGATAAGTTCAACAAAGTGCACCACACACCTTTCGACTTCCACCATTGATCTTGACGAAAGAAACTACATCAATTAGAATATATTTTGGTTCATATTCCTTGTTACTCAGTCAGAGCGTTCACTTCACGTTCAAAGAATCTGATGGCTTGACTGAGATCTGAAGATTTTCTGTCATACATATTGAACACCTTTAACTCATTCACTGGCATTATAATATGGTGTGCCTTATATTTGGAAAACTTGTATATATTTAGATATTATATTTGGAAAACTTGTTTCATTCGTCCGATGCGCCTTATATATATATAGAAATATGAATGAACAACGTGTGATCGTATAGTGTGTCGTGTTTCATTTGCCCGTGAGTGTTCGTGGCGGGTTGAACTGTGCGCCATTACAAGCGCACCGTGTGTCCTGCCGAGTCTCCGTATATGATGCGTTCAGGGACATCATGTAAATAACACTGAACTTGTGTTGTATTCTCTTTTTCTGTAAATAACCACTATACGATCACACGTTGTTCATTCTGTTTTGTTATCTACAATGTTTTGCATATTGAGAACAATCTGGACGAGATTTATGTTAATCACCAGATGAAACCCATGCGACTTCACCCATCCCTTCTGCCATACTGTGTTGCAGAAATAAAAGAAATAAAAAGACACATCCACACGTCTGGTATTATTAAGACGGCAGCATCATGGAGCTCAAGACAGTCACTGTTGTGACGCCTGTCACACACACACGCGCACACACACACACACACACACACACATATATATATATATATATATATGGAAAATTTTGAAAAACCAACATTTATTGGGGCCTTATACTCTGGTGTGAAAATACTGTATATCACAGGTGTCAAAGTCAAGGCCCGCGGGCCAAATCCGGCCCGCCACATCATTTTTTTTCGGCCCGCGAAAGCAAATCAAACTTGTTAAATTCCATGATGGTTGCTAAAATCTGAGCCAAAATTTCATATTTTTGGATGTCAACCACAATAAAAGTCATTATTCTTGACTTCAGATTTGAAAACGAGTTATTCATTAATTTGCTGTGTGCTTTATATGTAATATTTGAAGGGATTTAAATTCTAATTATATTCTAATGGGTTCCCCAAATTCATAACGGCCCTCGAGAGGAAACCATAACTACAATGTGGCCCGCGGCAAAAAATGACTTTGACACCCCTGCTGTATATAGAGCCTTCACAACCAACACAGTGGGCTAAGTGTCCTTCGAAGCCTTGCCTTCTTACTTTGTGTGATCAATCCCTAACTATGATTTACGTGAAATAATAAACACAACACATAACATAAAACAAAATTCCAAAGTAGCTTACCGAACAGTGGTTTGGCGAGAGTTTAATTTCGGAATTATGGACACTCAGGAGGTACTTGACTTCCATGATGTTCCACCATGGTAAGATTCAAGCTCTCGGTAACTTCAAAGGTCTTCCATGACTGATTTCAAAACTGCCGACTGTGACAGTTTCAACAATCTGCTGAATGAGGTCAAAAATGTATCAAACGCATAAGGAAATATGACATTTAGTGATTTCTGCCCCCTCGGTGCGTGACATTTTTGTGGCAGGATGTTTTTTTTATTCCCCCATTTTCCACTCCGTAGGCTGCTCACTACACCCTTCACTCCGTTACTCATATGTAGGACATACGAGGGTCCTTTTTCTTCCATCTCAAATCCATCATGGCTGTTTCTCGTTATATATGAACGCTTATCGGGACGTTACGTGTCGTGGACACAACAGTGGCGAGGCGACGCAATGAGCTGATGCGTAGTACTGTACTGAGATTTAAAGTGCAGCCTTTGGAAGAAGAAAAAAAGGACTCGAAGGGAATCTGTAATGATGTCTTTTTCTCAACAGCAACTCAAATCCCATCAAGTGCACGAATGCGCAGTGAAAACCTGCGTCGATGAATATGCTCTTTATTGCTTTCTTGGGGATCCTTATATTTCATTGGGAGAAATTTTAATGTACAGTATTGAGTTAATATGGATCGAGAGGACCCCCACCCCATACTTCCTCCGCACAGATGCCTCATAGACAATCATCTCTACTGATGCCAATTCGTACACGTATTCTTATTAAAACAGAGTTTTGTTTATTTTTTTAATGGATCAGCTGTGACAAATGGTTTCCAATATAAGGGGAAACATGTCAAGAACTAAACTGGTTTATTTTGCAATGTCTTAGCTAAAAGATCATCATAGTCAGTTTAGTTTTGATTGATTGCCCAAACTATTAAATGAAGAATACGTTGATACGTGGTTGGAAGCAGAATATGAAGGTACTATTCACGTCTTGATACAAGAACCTGAAATCTGGAACAGATTTACGTGCCCACTTGAATACTTGAATCCTTCCACCTCTTCGACTCAGAGTATTAAGTGCTGCTTAACCTTTCAAGAATTTTTACTTGATTATTTTGATCAAGTGTTTCTATGCCAAGCCCCGATTAAATGTGAGGGGGTTGTGTCATGAGGGGCATCCAAAAACATCTCTCTCTCTCTCTCTCTCTCTCTCTCTCTCTCTCTCTCTCTCTCTCTCTCTCTCTCTCTCTCTCTCTCTCTCTCTCTCTCTCTCTCTCTCTCTCTCTCTCTCTCTCTCTCTCTCTCTCTCTCTCTCTCTCTCTCTCTCTCTCTCTTTTCTCTCGCTCCCTTTCTCCCTTTCTCCCTGTCTTTCTCTCTCTCTCTCTCTCTCTCTCTCTCTCTCTCTCTCTCTCTCTCTCTCTCTCTCTCTCTCTCTCTCTCTCTCTCTCTTTCTATCTCTTTTTCTCTTTCTTTCTCCATCTCTTTCTCTCTCTCTCTCACTTTTTCTCTCGCTCCCTTTCTCTCTCTCTCTCTCTCTCTCTCTCTCTCTCTCTCTCTCTCTCTCTCTCTCTCTCTCTCTCTTGTTTTCTCTCGCTCCCTGTCTTTCTCTCTCTCTCTCTCTCTCTTTCCCGCTCTGTTCTCCCTCTCTTTCTATCTCTTTTTCTCTTTCTTTCTCCAGCTCTTTCTCTCTCTCTCTCTCTCTCTCTCTCTCTCTCTCTCTCTCTCTCTCTCTCTCTCTCTCTCTCTTCTCTCTCTCTTTTTCTCTCGCTCCCTTTCTCTCTGTCTCACTTTCCCTCTCCATTCTCCCTCTTTCTATCTCTTTTTCTCTTTCTTTCTCCATCTCTTTCTCTCTCTATATCTCTCTCTCAACCTTTCTCTCTCTCTCTCTCTCTCTCTCTCTCTCTCTCTCTCTCTCTCTCTCTCTCTCTCTCTCTCTCTCTCTCTCTCTCTCTCTCTTTCTCTCTCTCCCTTTCTCCCTCTCCTGTATCTTTTACTCTTGCTCTCTCTGTCTCTCTCGCTCCCTTGGCGATGTATTCAATCTTGACTGTGTCTCTCTCTCTTTCTCTCTTTCTCGCTTTCTCACTCTCTCGCTCTCTCTCTCTCTTTCTCTCTCATCCCCTCGTATATTTATTTATTTAATTTGTTTTGTGTTTATGTTTTTTATTGATCTACACATCGACTCATTCATGTATCTATCTATTTATTTATTTGTTTCTATGTTTGTTTGTGTTTTAGTTCTGGGAAAACGAAATATGTCCTAATATTTTGTTTAATGATCTGAGGAGTCTGACCGAATGATAATTTTAATCATACAGTAAATTCTTCCAGTGGTGCTGGTATGTTCCATGTTTTCCTCAAGTGATTCCCTTGCAATTGGATAAATGGCAATCAAAGTGTTGAGTTCTTTATCTCCATATAACATTTTGCCAGATGTAATAATACTTTAATACACTTGCCAAGACAAATCCAATTAAAGGTTTGAAGGTGCCAAAGGAACAATGATCAAAACATAAATGAAAAGCAATTTTTTTTTAACCCTGAAGGCATTCAACTCATTTTCTTTGTTTATCTTCCCTTTTCAACTTGCTTTTGTGCTCCAGGTAACGTGTAATTGTTTCACCATAAGTGACGGGGAGCTGCAAGAGATTGGTGTTGGACTGTATCCCAGGTAACACACACACACACACACACACATGCAAAAATGGCCTTGTGTGTACTGTAGATACAAAACAAAATAGCTTCAGCTCCAATATAACTCCAAATTTTCATCTTGCGCTCACTTTCACACCCCGCACAAAATACATTAGCGTCAACTTCAGATGCAACTCGAAAGTTGGCAGCCAAATCACCCATAACCAAACCAACACCGCATTTCTTTTACCCACTCACTTACGGAGGCACCCGTCTGACCCAATCTCACAGTTTACTTGACAGTCCTTTTGAAGCGCACAGAAGTGGGGATATGGTGTTTTTTTCCCCTCCTGCATCTTTTGTTTTGAGGAGAAAAGTTGAAAACTCACATTTGACAGATTGTGTGAAGTGTTTGGCAAAGGGGGACGCATGATTAGCAGCTGAAGGCTTGTCTCCCAACTGCTATGACTCGACACGCAGATAGGCGCGGCAAACTGTAATCCCGGTATCAAGACGAGGATGAATAAACCGAGAATTGGCCCTCTGCTGCACGTTGTTAGTGCCGCTACACACACACACGCGCGCACGTGTGGCCGCACACACTGCAGGTACCCCAGCCAGTTTATCTAGCCAGTGTTGAGATGTCAGATGGTCACAGTAGCTTGACCACAGCTCGGCCAAACCGTGTGTGTCAGTGTGTACATGTGGCGTCCATTAAAGATGGGCATATTTTGTGTTGCCTAGCAACCATGGTTTCACCAAGGAAAGAGGGGTGACACCGATGCACGTCTCCGTTCATTTTTCCTTTCCTACTCTATCCCCAAAACTTCTTTGAATCTTCCGACTTAAATACTGCTAACTACCCCGATTTTGCCGTAATGCGTATGGTTTTCATTATCTCATTCTAGGTTACGGTTAATTAGTGAAAATTACGATTTCAAATAAAAACAATACGCCAAAAATCGTCAAAATAGTAAATACCCAACATTCATTCAAAACACGAGATCACTAAGGATCATATCTAAATTTAGAACAGGCCATTGACACAGTGCCAACTGTTAGCTTCCTTTAGATGAATTGCGCATGTACGTGTTACAGGTGATTCCTGGAATCGAGAGTCAAGAGTTAGCATTGTTTTGATCATTGTCATGTAATGGCATCTGCCGGAGAAAAAGCAACAAAAAGTGTCAAATCTAAAAGAAAACTACAATCGTTTCGTGAGGAATACGCCCAAGCATTTCCAGGAGTTATACTTTGGTCAAGAATGTGGATAATGTTAATGTGCATGTCTTTCAAATTTGAGTTTGTTAATAGCTATTTTTGTCAACCCATAACAATGTAGGTTCGATGTTCATATTTGAAGTTACTAACAATGCTTTACAATTCATTGAACTTTTTAAACAAGATTTATTATTAACTGTTTGGTGGATTGTAAAATATTTCATTTTGGTTTGCTTAAAATAGTAGCAAACATGATATTTTTATGATTGACAAGTTGAAATATGGGTCATTTTCACAAGTATATCTTTGACATTGATCAACATTTGCGTGGTGTTTTTAGCCTCATTTTAAATAGTTGTAATGTTAAAAATTGTTTGGCTTCATTTTTTTTTGTTTTTTTCTTTTCTAATACCAGTTTGAACAGCTGATACTAATAAGCAGTGATTGCTTTGTCCAACCAAGCATTGAGTTTTTGAAAGTCTGGTTATTCCGGCGTCTACACAGTAGCTCAGTCCGTAATGTCTACCTCTCTTCAGCAATGTTTTATTTCAACCAAAACCTTAAAAAGCACACAAAAATCTAGATGAATAATATTTCATAAGTCAACAAACCCAAAAAATAGACTAAATGGACAGTTAGGACAACGGAAAAAAAATCATTGGCACCGCCCTAACCACTCTCGAGGACTTGCGCACTGCAAGTCCTCACCGCAAGACAAGGGCACAGAAAATCCTACTGGCCCCTCTGCACCCTGCTCACCACATTTTCCAGCTACTCCCCTCAGGCAGGCGCTACCGATCCATGCGCACCAAATCCAGCAGACATTTAAACAACTTCTTCCCCCGTCAACATTAACTCTCTAAACAGTAACCCAAATCTAACTTTATAGTGCTTCTTGGCAATTTTGCACAATCCTGTGGAACAACATCCCATTATAATCGTTGTAGTTTCAGCTCTGTACACATTTTAACCACTGTCTTCTTGATAGTTTGCATATTGGCTCCCAGTTGTTCCTGAGAGGTACCAATTAGATTTAGGAAATCGAGGTGATTGAGGTTAGAATAGATTAGCCTTTATTCGTGTCATCCATATTTATTTGTCATGTCTTTTTATGAGGATGTTCTTCATACTTGGCCAATAAAGATGCTTCTGATTCTGAACCAGTTTGGGAAAACTTCGGATGAACTGCAACCCAATTGGGATTACTGTTAGTTATACGCCGGCAGCAATAAAATTCTGATGGGAATGTGAATCATAGTCCAATTGGATTTGTCTCCTATTGTCGTTTGATTCACAACACACAACAAACCCCTAAAAACTCACGTCGGAGTCATAACAGAACAGAACATGTCAGTTTGACTTCTGTTGCGTCAGTTTTGTGGGATCTCTGGGCCAATGAGTCTCTTCCTTTCAATAAAATTGGACTCTTTGGGTTGTTGACAGTATTGCAGAGGGTGGAATTTTGAGGGCATAATTAACTTCAACTCCCATTCCATTCTTCACTCCAGGAAGTGCTGACAGGCAGAATTTTTCATCCAGGCCCCTGCATTGGTCTCATTAGGTGGTGCTGCTGTACCTAATAAAGTCACTATTGAGTGTACGTTCAGGAAAAGTGAAGATTGGATTGGATTTACTTTTGTTAGTCTCGCAGTGGAGAAATTTACATTTCACAGCAGCAAAGTTATGAAAGGAAAGAAAGAAGTTGAAAAACAAAATACAGGAGCTAGTGTAAAGGCAGCCACTCTCGTGGCACAATCTTGAAGTCAAAAGAACAAAAAAAACTAAATAACAAATAATATGACAACACAAAGACACAGAGAGCTCATTGACTGGAAGATAATTATTTTGAGCCCTCGCCAAGATTTTACTTCAATATTATTTCATTAAATACGTGGTATTGTTGCTTGTAAAATTTGTGCGGACCATTTGATCCACTCTTCCCTTGAATAATGTACATAAATAAACATGATTTACTGACAGCATACAGTGTATAAACTCCTTAGGCGGTCAATCCAGTGTGTTTTTACGTTGACAGTGTTTTGAAATGTGAATATGCATGTGGGGAAATTGGTTTTTGTTTTGACAGAAATGGAGTACGCGTCTCTTGGCTTGGTTGTCTTTGCTTGTCGTGAGTTCTAATAGACAGACTGAAAAATAGAGTGACATTTGTTATGTTAGAAGTGGAGCGTTCATATGATCCCAAATGTGTGTTTGCGTACATTCCATCAACTTGTTTATTGACTTCATGGCTCATTTGAGGCTCCAGCCTCATGCCATCAATCAATATCACCAACCAAGAAGGGAACACACCCAACACATTCCTGCCAACAAAAAAAAAAGCAAAACAGTTTATCGTTTGTTTGTCTTGGAAACAATTAAAACAAGTCCATCTTTACCCAAGTTAATATTGTCTAACTGAGCATTTGCTCACGGTCTTCTCCAGCGTAGTAAATTTAGCGACATCATGGCCGCACGCGGGATAAAATGGCTAATAAAACAAGAGCAGCTTGCCACAGAAGTGGAAATAAATAGCCCGCATTAAAGGTCCGTCCACTTTTATTGAGACTTTCCTTTATACTGGACATTTATACACCTAATAAAATGGACTTAAAGGACAACCGACATCACTTTTTTGTTTCCTAACTGACATCAGAAAAACGTTTTATAGCATCTAAAATACCCAAAACACGCAGTATTATATTTTATTCAAATGCAAAACACCAATAAAAATTACTTAGTGTCCCAAATCTGCAAAAAATTGAGCTGCGAATTGGGCATTTTCAGAAAGTCCCGCCCCCAGTTCGTGACGTCACACCAAGACGTCTTGCATTGCTGGAGAATCAAAACAATGGCTTCAGATTCGGAGAATATGCTTTCTTGTTACACATCCAGTTATGAATATGATTCAAATACAGTAAAGTCTCGTTATATCGATATCGGATATATCGATTGTCCTGGTTATATCGATACTATTTCTATGCACGCACGGAGAAAATTACATGCAAACAGGGTCGGATATATCGATAGTCCCGGTTATATCGATATTTTTTCGGACTCCCTTGAATATCGATATAACGAGACTTTACTGTAGTTCTGAAGAGGAAAGCATACATGTTTTGGATTGGATTGGATTTGCCTTTATTAGTCTCACATACATACATACAGACATGCATACATACATACATACATACATACATACATACATACATACATACATACATACATACATACATACATACATACACACACACGTACACACACACGTTCACACGTACACACACACACACACATATACACACACACACCCATACACACATATACACACACACACACATACACACATATACAAACACATACACAAATACATACAGACATTTGTTTTTTTTAATTGTGTGGACTGACCAATCATATATTTTTCGGCCGATAGATGTTTTTTTCTCACCGTCAGTCGGTGGGTGCTTATTATCCACACCCATATGACTTAGAATCACTCACCTCTCCTCTCAAACCATCTCTCCTCACTCTGCTTCCTCCCCCCTCCAACCTCTTGGCACTTCCTCCTCGCCCATCACTATGTCATTCCAGTTTATCGCTGCTAAACCATGACTGCAGGCCAAATTGTGTGATGGTGTTTGAAGGAACAAAGCTCTACCTGAGAGCTGTTCGGGATATCAAACCTACAGAGGAGGTACAGTACTGCTACAGTTGTTGTTAAAACACAAAAACAACTACACACTGAGCAATGCAAAATCCTTGTGACCTTGAATCAAATAATAATAAAAAATAATAATAATAATAATAATAATAATAATAATACATTTAATGTTTGTTTTTCTGCGTTTAGCTCACAATTAGCTACATAGAGACACTGTCATTGACGGACGAACGTCAGAAACAGTTGGAGGGCCAGTACCATTTCACATGCCGCTGCCAGAAATGCGACTCCCAAGACACAGTAAGACTTGGACACTTTCATGCACCAATACTGAAAGACCGTCATTTTTTAAATGTTTCTTTTTACGTGGATGAGTCCATTGTCTTGTCTGAGATTTTTTTCACATCAATGAGCCATGCCAGGATATTAGTTTTTTACTCATTCACTGCCATTGACAAATTTATTTGGGAATTGAAAGTATGACCATTCCTGAATTTGTTTGAGTTTTGTTTTGACTTGTTTGGGTGCCGATAACGCGCTGGCCATGGCCTCTGGCAATGTTTTTCTCTTCCACAAGGGGACAGCATTTCCCTGTTTTCCATGTTAGCGCTTTGTTCAATCTTCAGCTGTATTTAAAGCGCTATATAAACCAATATGTACAGTATGTATTGTATTTTGGACAGCCGCCCTCATTTCAGGCTCATATAACTCCAGACCCATATAATTTAGGAATTAACCCTTTTTTTCCGATGAAATAAAGAGAGTCTAAGGTTTCTTACATTGCATTGAATGTTTATGTCATCCTAAAACTCAATATTCTACGTGTCCTGCAATTCGAGTGACAACGACAAAAACCTTGGCACTTGGAGTGGACACATTTTTGCACGTCTGGCAATGAATGAGTTAAAGCAAAATTGTTTTCCAGATGTTTTTTGACACAACCAGGCAATCCTTTCCCGTTTTTTTGTTTGTACTTCTGACAACTTTAAGTAAAATTCTGATGTTCTAGGAGCCTTTCTTGACATTTCTTTTGATTTTCATTCGCAACCCTGGCGTGCCATCACGGCCTATTTTGAAGTAGCCCAAAAGCCCCAGCGCATGATACTGCCAATGAGCGGTGTTGTGGTTTCGCGCGATAGCCTTCTTTAAATTCAGGCCAAAAAGTTTAAGCATTTTGGATGGCGTCTGAGAAAAAGAGGAAACCGACACTTGTTACGTCACTCTTACCCAAGTGTATCAGAGCATAGCACCCAGGTCATTTTATAGTGTCTCCTGTTTGCTTCCTCTCTGTCAGTCTTTACTGCCCACACTTGCTCGCCATCTGCCCCTTTCTTCTGACTGACTGCATCCTGGAAGGAAAAAAAAAGAAAAATCCTTCATCTGCAGTTTTTCATCTGTCTTGATCCGCCCATGCTTTTATTACCGCATCTTGCCACCTTCTTTCATACACGTTTTTTCTGTCACTCTTACCTTATTTTTTTTTTTCCACCGCTAAAACTTTTATCTATGGTACTGTCATGCAATATGCATGCACTTTGAAGTACCTTTCATTTGCCCGTGCGCACCCACAATCTTGACTTTATTTAATCCACCTTTGTTCTTCCCGCAACAGTCCATAACGGCTTTTTTGCCGTTCCGCCGCTCTCTTTAATCTTGTGATGATGATGGCAGGCTGCTGGGTTGTGACCCAGAGTTGACATCAAACCTTGTGTTTTTATGCTCTTGGTGCTGTTGCTCGTTTCTGTGTCTGACAAATAAAATACAGTAAGCTGTAGTGCTTGTAAAATAGCTTTTTGCAGTTTTATGATATTAGTGCGGGCCTTTCAAGGTTGCAGACGAGTGAAACCGACCTTTGACATCCTTGCATCTCCACCGTTGTTTGTGTTGAAAGGGAAATGTTAGGGTGGCATTTGGGACATTGGCTGCGAGATAGTTGTTCTTCCTCGAGGATTAATTAAGAGGCTGTGGTCGTTCATGGCCAGTTATATCAAGAGAAGCATGCCTCATTTACATATTCTTTTGACAAGTTCCACAGCTCACTGGTGATTTAAATAACAATAACTGATTCTCTCAGTTTACGGTTGATGTTTTTGCTCCGTTTTTTTCCCCCCATGTTTGCCATCTGAGGTAGCTGGGTAAAATAAAAACTCTCCTTTCTCATGAGCACCTTGACGCAGTAATTAATGCCTTTTTCACATCTGGGCTTGATTTCTGTAATGCGCTTTATTTTGGAGTCAGCCAATCCTCCTTGAAGCATCTCCAGCTGGTCCAGAATGCTGCTGCTCTGCTCTTGACTGGTACTTGTAAGAGAGAGCACATAACTCCTCCTCTTGCATCCCTTCACTGGCTACCTATTGTCATGATCTGGTTGGCGACCAACGGGGGGCGCTGTCGGCCCCGCCTGCACCTGCACAGGTGCTGGTCGTCCCGATCAGATTGGCGACCAACGGGTAGCGACGTCAGCCCTGCCGGCAGCCTCGCAGGTGCTGGTCGTTATAATCACTGTCACTTAAAAGGACACCCGGCACGACCATCCGTTGTCGGTTCATTGTTTGCTGCTTGTTGGCTGCATGCATTGTGTATGTGTTTGTTTAACCTTGGCGGACTTTTACTTTTGGTCTTCTTTTGCTACTTTGTATTTTTTTCCATTCAGATGATTTTGATGTTTTACATTTTGTTCCTGCTGACCTTTATTTTAATATAATTTGTCAAACAACCTCCTGCTCCCTCCTGCCTGCTTCTTGGGATCCGCACCCACCATCACCACCTCGCAAAACGTGACACCTATACATTTTAAATCATATTATTTGTCTTCAAATCTTTAAATGGCCTTGCTCCTCCTTACCTCTCTGAGCTCATCCACCTCTACACACCTTCCGGGTACTTCAGGTCTGCTGACCAGACGTTATTAGATGTGCCAAAAACTAAGAAGAGGCTCAGAGGAATTGAAGCCTTTTCCGTTGCTGGTCCCACTTCCTGGAATTACCTGCCACTGAACATTCGACAAGCCCCGTCGCCGGCCATCTTTAAAAGCCGTCTCAAAACTCACTTGTACTCCTTGGCATTTAACTCAGCATGATTCCGACTTGGTTTCACTCCCTGGTGCTTTCAACTATCTTTGTGACTGTGTGGCGTCACACGGAAGTGCGCCTTTCAACCCTTTGATGTCTTTGATGTCTTTCAAGTGAGCCTGACTCATTCCCACACAGGCCAAGGGTATCTAAGTAGCCAACATGGGACAGAGAGATTGGGGCAATCACGGGGCAGAACCGTTCAGACTCAGAGACACACGCAACTCGCAGAGACCCGCACAGTGTTGGACGGAGTTTCACAGCACGACTTGCTCGATCCCACGCCACGATCAAGCTCTGGGATACATCTACGTGTCACTTGCCTGGGAGATCTGCCAATGAACCTACTTACGAATAAAGATAAACATCAAACTCTTTAACTGCTTTATTTCTTGTATATGATAGCTGTCCATGTTAAGCACTTTGTTACAGCTTCAGCTGTTGTTAAAGTGCTATATAAATCAATATGTTTTGTGTATTGTATTACGTCTGTGTAAGCTCTTAGTCGTACAGGAGTGGTCCATCGATGAGAAGGTTTCTTCAGCCGTCATCTGTACTTTTTTGAAGGTGTCGACACCTTCAAAAAAGTACAGATGACGGCTGAAGAAACCTTCTCATTGTTGTGTATTGTATTGTATGTTTGCTACATTCTATGAAATACGACCTGCAACAATTGTATTTCCTCCCCTTCCCAGGACAGACTAATGCAGTCTGGTGAGCAGGCAAAATGGCAGAAGTTGATGGTGGCTTTACCAAAATTAGAAGAATTGAAGGCAGCCTCTGGTATCACTCGTCGATATTGATTGACAAGGCTCCTCTTGACACCAACCATGTCATAGTGAATACATATTTTCTCAAATAACTTTTCAGATTGGCAAACACTCCGAGAGAGGTGCGCTCGCCTGTTATCAGCTGAGGCTGCTAATGTACCCGATGAAAACCTGTACAAGCTCAGACTGACCAATATGGCTATGGATGCTGCCGTTCACCTCGCTCATTGGGAGGAAGCCAGAATGCACGGGGAGAGGACACTTCCAATTTACAGGTGTGTGTGTGGATGGGTATGTGTGGGTGTGCGTGTGGGTGTGTGTGGGTGAAGGTGAGTTTGCATGGCTATTTTTGTGAGGTCCACTATGATTTTATACCATTCGTAGTAAGGACATTTTTGACAAGTGAGGACTTTTTGGGCCTCACTTGTCAAGTTTTTCATTCTAAAGGCCTGGACGGTCTATATATTCACCTCTCAAAGTGTGCGTGTGTGTGCGTGCGTGTGTGTGTGCATGTGTGTGCGTCATGTGTATGTGCGTGTGTATGTGTATGTATGTTATGAGATCTTCCTTTTTTTCCACCCCTGTTCCAAATGACAAAAAATGTTCATCCACACTCATGGTTTAAAAAAAAAAGAAATAATTAAATAACTTTACTATCCTTAGCCATGAAGCAATGAAAAAGAAGTCAGGAAAAAAAAAGATTTCTGAATAACTACACTGGCAAATCACTGAAAACGGGAGCTTTAATAATTGACTTGCTACAGTTGCTGCAGGAGTCTCTCCATTTTCCGCCCTATTCTAATTCCGTATTCCTTTCCTCCATTCTTACTCTAGGATTTCTAGGCATTGATGTGCACATATGAAACAGAATATCTCCACAATGCAAATGGGTTCCTGCTTTTTGCCTGCTGTCCATATTTTACATATATATAGCATCAAATATTTTGCCCGCGTTTTGTATCGTTTTAAACTTGGAAGCCATGATTGTGAAAACATTGCACGTGTAGCAATGGCTGAAGCGAATATCATCCAAATGTATTCCTTTTGGACATTTGCAAGCTGTTAATATATTGGCATTGCTCATTTAAATTAAAGCTGCATTCATTATAGCCTTGGCCAGAATACAGAACACAATTAGGCGGACTATAACTAATCTCTCGCCGCATTTGCATTCAGTAAAATAATCCTTGCTTTCCTCTCACAAACATCTTTCTGTGAATTCTATTTTCCGCTGGATTTCCCTGGAAAGGCGTGCCTCTTTCCATAAACGTTAACGTCTCTTCTGTGCCCTCTTCTCATTCTCGTAACCCAGAGCTGTGACCTTCTAACGAGCTGCCTTGGGTAGGAACTTATTTTCTGTTTGAAAAGGAAAATGAAGGCAGAATTGATGGATGGGGGGGTGTTAATGAAGGGGGTGCACCTTAATGAAATAATTGTAATCACTGCCAGTGTGTGCCTACAAAGATGAAACATAATTGGACTTGCGTGTTTATTTGCTTGACATGGCCGCTTGACTTGCCGCCTTGCTAATTAAATCAGTATTGTAACTTGTTATTATTCATTCAGCACTAATACTGATTCAGTCTTTTTTTCGCATAGAAAGAAAACAGTTTGCAATTTGCTTGGCGCTACAATTAGCAGCTAGTTAGCCTTGAAGGGAAAAACATTTGGCCCGTTCGGGAAAATAATATAAAACGCTGTTGTAGCTTTCACTTATATAGAGCATTTAATATAGCGCATTTACTCTGATATTATTCAATTAGACCATAAAAAGAAGTCACTCGAGAATGCCTCTTTGATACACAAGCAAATGATTCAAATGAAAGTTCTTAGTAATCTGCAATGAATGTTGAGGAGCATAGAGGAGTGGTGTGGATGGATCATTGCCATATTTTCCGCAATATAAGGTGCTTCAATGAATGGACTACAGTAAAGTCTCGTTATATCAATAGTACTGCTTATTACGATACTATTTCTATGAACGCAAGGAGAAAATTTACATGCCGCAGCATCGGATATATCGATAGTCCGGTTACATCGATATTTTTTCCGACTCCAGAGAATATCGATATAACGAGACTTTACTGTATTTTAAAACTGTTTTCATATATATAAGGCACATTGCATAAGAGGGCGCATAGAATCGAAGCGACACGAGTGGCTTAGGTGGCGGTACAAGTCCATAAAATGGGGCTATGCTAAAGGGAATACAATACAACACATCTTTGTTGATATGCAGCTGTAACAAAGAACTTAACGGAACATTTAAACTGATACGTCCTTGAAATCAGTTCCATATATTATATTCCATGTGTGTTGGATTATAGGGCGCACTGTGAAGACAAGTAAACTCCACAGAACGAACCCCAGCGTGGGACCTCCATCCACATAAATTAATAATAATAATAATAATAATAACAATGATAATGACAATAACAATGATAATAATAACAATGATAATAGCAATAATATTAGTAATAATAATGATGCATTTTATTTCAATAACATCTCTAAACTCAATCTTGTGTAACAGATAACCTTCTCTCTGTGCCCATGACCTGACATGGTATTGTCAAGGGACTTCTCTTGACCTAAAAAAAATGACTCTTCCGATATCCACTTGGCTTGCATGCACAGTGTTATTGTTTCCCTTTCTATTCTTTAGAACAAAACAATGCCCAACTGCATCCACCCCATAATACCGCTAGTTGATCTGACCCGAGAGAGGGTTTGTAGTCTCGCTTCATCATGAATGATGGAGCAGCATGGATAATCAAGACAGTGGCAAGTCGGTGAAACAGTGGAGGAAACAGAAGTCGGGAGGCTTATGAGAGAAGATTGCAGGAGTTGGGAGAGCAGAGTGTGTTACCCATACTTTAATCCACGCAACGAGCTACACGAATAAAAAAGGAGGAGTCTTGGAGAGAGTGTGATCATAAGGGGGAAAAAAAAAAAATATATATATATATATATATATATTTTTTTTTTTTTTGTATATTATGATATACAGTAAAGTCTCGTTATATCGATATTGGATATATCGATAGTCCCGGTTATATCAATGCTATTTCTATGCACGCACGGAGAAAATTGCATGCAAACAGGATCGGATATATCGATAGTCCCGGTTATATCGATATTTTTTCGGACTCCCTTGAATATCGATATAACGAGACTTTACTGTATATATATATATATATATATATATATATATATATATATATATATATATATATATAATATATATATATATTCATATATATATATTCATATTATATATATATATATATATATATATATATATATATATATATATATATATATATATTTTTTTTTTTCAGACTCCCTTGAATATCGATATAACGAGACTTTACTGATATATATATATATATATATATATTCATATATATATATTCATCGTTATATCGATATATAAGGTCTCGTTAGTATTCAAGGGAGTCCGAAAAATATCGATATAACCAGGACTATCGATATATCCGACCGTGTTTGCATGTAATTTTCTCCGTGTGTGCATAGAAATAGTATCGATATAACCGGGACTATCGATATAACGAGACTTTACTGTATATATATATATAGTAAAGTCTCGTTATATCGATATTCTCGGGAGTCGGAAAAAATATCAATATAACCGGACTATCGATATATCCGATCCTGCGGCATGTAAATTAATAAATAAATAAGCAGTACTATCGATATAACCGGTATCGATATAACAAGACTTTACTGTATATATATATATATCCAGAAGCGACCAGATCAGGTGTTTGACACAATGAAACAAATAATTTTTCCTATCCTGGTACAGTGGTTTTATATACCGTATTTTCCGGTGTATAAGCCTCACCCAAAAGCTTTAATCGTCTTTAAAAGATGACCATGCACCTTATTTGTAGTAATATTGAACTACAACAGCAACGACTGTCAGCAGTCACCGACTCCTCCCCTCCTGTAGAAGAAATAGTGTGTAACCGCTGCCTCTACTGTAGCGTCTTATAATGTGGTGTGCCTTATACAGTGAGACCTCAACTTACGAACTTAATTGGTTCCCAGACAGAGTGTGTAAGGCGAAACGGGTGTATCTCAAAAACCATTTTCCCATAGGAAACCATTAAAATGGGAATAATCCGTTCCCGGGTTTCGATGAAATATACTTTTCAACTAAATACGCCTTAAAACTACACACAACATACCTGATTCTATGTATAATAAATGTGCTATTGTATTGTAATGAAAGAAATACACTGCATTGTATCATAAAGTCAATTTATTTACATTTGTGATGGTCATTTATGGCTTGATGGAATGGCGTTGGAGGTCAAAGGGAATTGCTGTTTGGAAAGAGAGGCGCATTACATGTGGACTGTAATTAAAGAAATAAACTGTGCTGTAAAATAAAGTTTTATTGACCTTTTTGATGGTCGTTGATGGCAGGAGAGTGGAAGGAGAGTCACCTTCCATAAGGACTGTTGGTAACTTAACCTCTGGTGCTGTTCGGTCGTGTGCTTCCGCCGAAGATCACTCCGCCAGCCGTGGTGGGTGTGTATTATGAATATAGTGCTTATTATAAGGTTTAATTTTCATAAATTTGACGTTTGTAAGACGAAAAGGTGTTTGTAAGTTGAGGTCTCACTGTATTTGGAAAACTTTTCGTTAATTACATATTATATTTGAAAAACATGTTTCATTCATTAATGCCTTATAGTCCGGTGCGCCACAATTTTGGAGTTGATAATGTAACACCCAGTATAATAATTAGCGGTCAATTCCCCGTGGCATTTTTTCCCCCTCAAAATTATTAACCAATCTGGAGTGAAATAGCCTGGGAGCAAATGAAAACTATTTCCCCTCTTTTTACCACTGTGTCAACATTTGAAAAATCTTCTCAGAAAATGTCTTCTGGACTTCACCGCGGCCCTGCGGGCCATGATGTTGCCTGCAGATTGTGGGGAAATGAGGGGATGCACGAAATGGATGGATGCCGTTGATACACTTGAACAAAATAATCATCTTCTTTCAGTATACAATGATACCTCAGATTCCAAACTTAATTGGTTCCCATAAAGTGTGTGTAAGGCAAAAAGTGTGTCTCCCAAACATTAATTTCCCATAGTAAACCATTAAAAATGAGAATAATCCGTTTCCAGGTCCCCATAAAGCATAATTTTTGACTAAATAAGCCTTAAAACTACACAAAATATACCTTATTGTATGTAAAATAAATGTGCTATTACATTGTAATTAAAGAAATCAACTGTCCTGTATAATAAAGTCATTTTATTTACTTTTGTGATGGTCGTTGATGTAGTTTCCTCTTGATGATATCCGAGTGAAGTTGCCGTGCTTTCTCAGCGATAATACCCTCACACACTGTCCCCTGCTAGCCGCTTTTCGTTAATCCAAATCAATAGAAGTTTTACAACCTCTTCTATTGCCTGAGACCGTTGCTTAGACAACACAGAAACACCCTGACCCACACATAGCAATAGTCGACTTAGCATACTGGTACTGGGATGCTAAGTCACATAAACGCACACCTCGTTCGTGTTTTTCCGATGATCTCCGTCTTCTGCTCAACCGCAAATTTATTTGGTGTCTTCTTCGGCTTAACACTAGCCTGTGGTGGGGTCTTTTTTTTGGTCCCAAAACAGCAAAATTATCCACTCCATAACAAACCACGTCTGCACTGAGTGCACTCAAAGAAAGTGGATGTGGAAAAGTAGTCTTGCAGCCGCGGTGGCGCTCCGTGTGTTTCCCAAAAACTAGTTTGTATGCTAAGATTATAATTTCGAGAATTTAATGTTCGTAAAATGAAATGTTCGTTAGCTAAAGCGTTCGGAAGCCAAGTTATCACTGCACATAAAGCCAATTTTCTCTTCTTGTTCTGAAGACAATACTACCCCGATCCCCATCCCGTTCACGGAGTTCAACTGATGAGAGTTGCCAAGCTGCAGCAATATTTGGGGCACATCCAAGATGCTCTGAACACCTACAAACTGGTCAGTATATGAGAACAGATTTAATACTCTAGGTCGAGCATTTTTGGTTCACAACATTTTACCCAAAATCTTTTCTTGCATTAACTGAGTTTATTTTGAATTAATTGAACATGTTGATCAATCTGTCCACCAGGCTTTTGAAATCCTCAAGATCACCCATGGCATTGATCACCTCTTGGTGGCTGATTTATTAGTCAAGATGGAAGCGTGTCGCTTTGAGATGATCAATAATTAAAGTTGATAAATTAATCATTGTAGCATTCTACTTTTTTTTTTTTTTTTTTACTCAAGTGGACCGCGATTCAAATGTTGTTGTTTTTCTTTAATTATTCTTATTGTCACAGTTACCACTTCACTTTTTTCATCCCTAAAGATGAATAAAACCACAAAAAAATTATCTTGGTTATCATTATTTTTGCATGAAAGAGTTACCAGCAGGCAATGTCATGTTTTTGAAAGATCTGACCACAAATACACGGTTCCAATCCGTTTGCGTGTCAGATTCTTGTCTCATTTGTAATCTCTAGATTCCATTGTGGTGAGTCTGTCCGGCGCGTGTGTCTGTGTCTGTGTTTATTGCACAGGCAGCCTCTCAAAACATCCATCCTCCTCTCGCCACATATCCATCACACACACTTCCTGTGGTAATCCCTGTTTTTGTGGGTTATTCTGTCACTGTGTGTTAAAGATGAAGAGTGACTGTGAAGGAATGTGGTAAATCTCTCTCTCTCTCTCTCTCTCTCTCTCTCTCTCTCTCTCTCTCTCTCTTTTACACACACTTACACAGACACACACATACACGGTTGCATGGTTGCCTCTTTTTAAAAAGGATGACAACATTTCCTCTGGGAGTGTAAAGTGTGTTCATGCGTTATGGGAGGATTACAGAGCCATTGTTTGCTTTTACACATAAAGGTTTTGCTTTTCTGACACTTTTTGCTATCTATTTGGAAAAAGCCAGTCAATTGGTCAACTGTGAATAACTGGCACTATACCATAGTTGCTCAGCTTTTTATATTTCATTTTTCGCACCAACAGTATCCTCAAATATAAAGCGAAAGTTGTCTCAAAAAACAGCAGTTGAGAAATGTTCGCTCAATGGCACTAAATAGTGCCGCTTCAATATTTTAAGACATTTTGCAGTCATTGTAATACAGTGATATCTCGGCTTACGAACGCTTTATTTTGCGAACTTTTTGCCTTATGAACATTAAATTTGCGAGAATATAATCTTGGCATTTGAACTAGTTTTCAGCAAACAAACCAAACCACACAGCGCCACGGTGGCTGGCGGACTAGTTTTCTACACCCCCTTTGTGTGCAGATGTGGTTTGCTATTGAGTGGAGTACTTTTGCTATTAAAAAGACCCAACCACAGGCTAGTGTTAAGAGGACACAAAAGAAAAATATGGTCGAGCAGAAGAAGGAGATCATCGAAAAACACGAACGAGGTGTGCGTTTGTGTGACTTAGTGTCCCAGTACCAGTACGCCAAGTCGACCACTGCTACGTGTGGCTATGGGTGTTTCTGTGTTGTCTAAGCAACGGTCTCAGGCAATAGAAGAGGTTGAAAAACTTCCGTTGATTTGGATTAACGAAAAGAAGCTAGAAGGGGACAGTGAGGGTATTACCACCGAGAAAGATATATAGATACCGGATATCATCAAGAGGCAACTACATCAACGACCATCACAAAGGTAAATAAAATGACTTTATTATAGAGTACGGTATATTTCTTTAATTACAATACAATGGCACATTTATTATACATAAAATACGGTATATTGTGTGTAGTTTTAAGGCTTATTTAGCTGAAAATGATGTTTTATGGGGACCTGCGAACAAATTATTCTCATTTTAATGGTTTCTTATGGGAAATAAAGGTTTGGTAGACGAGGTTGTCGCCTTACACTTTCTGGGAACCAATTACATTTGTAAGCTGAGGTGTGACTGAATATAAAATACTACAGTAGAACTATTTTCATAGTTCTTGGTGCTTGCAGGACACAATGAGTATCATTTAACGGTACATGATACACACCCTGAAAAAAAGTTTGACAGTTTATTTTCATCAGATGGTATGACAGGCTTGAATTGTAAAGCAATGCGGCATCTTAAAACCCTGAACACCTGCTTGAAGGATTAAGTGTCATTTTCAAGAATAATTCAAGCCCTCAAGGCTTCAAAAGGATCTTTGGACATCTGCAGTTGGCTTTTTTAAATCTATTGAATGAAATCTCTCACCATACTTTAATAGCATTATACTTCGAGTATGTTTTTATTTTTTTTATGAAATGCAAAATCCTGATTCTAAAGACAGCACTGCAATACAAACATCTCACTACATCGACCTCTGTGTCTCTTTTCAATGCTTATTGTTTCCTTCACCTACTCTTTCTCCCATCAAGTGTTACAGCCCATCAAATCAGATTTACGGTCATTACGCTCACTGCCTGTCGCCATCCCTTTTTCACTTGCCGACACTTTAAATTACATTCATAACTTCTCTGGGTCAAAACATTACTCTGCAGAACAAACCCATAGAAAGTGATTTAACCCTTCTGTCATTGACAGCCTTTAGTATGGATATTAAAAAAGGGATGCCCCCAAAATGGATAGGGTCTCAATGAAACAGTAAAACAAGTTGAAACACATACTTGAAGCACCAAACACCACCCCGAAATGGAAAGAAATTCAATTGATCTAAACCTTAAAACCATCACACCCCTCCAAAAAAATCTCCAGACATGTACACCTTGGCCAAGAATCCAGTTTATAATGACAATGTCCCCAAAATATGTTAAACAAGTACACACACACACACACACACACCTCACCAAATATGCGCACCAAGTGATTTTTGATTCATTTACCTTAACATCACTCTCATCTTTAGGGCACTGTTCTTATGCCTGGTGCAGGTGTACTGCAAAGTAGGGTATAACTAGACGCATGGGTAGTTTTCTTCACAGCAGATTTATTCCCCCAAAGTTACATATACAGTGATACCTTCGCTTACGAACGTAATTGGTTCCCAGACAGAGTGTGTAAGGCAAAAAGCGTGTACCCCAAAAATTAATTTCCCATAGGAAACCATTAAAATGAGAATAATCTGTTCCCAGGTCCCCATAAAACATACTTTTCTACTTTCTAATTTTCTAAGCCTTAAAACTACACAAAATATACCTTATTTTATGTATAATAAATATGCTATGATATTGTAATTAAAGACATAAACTGTACTATATAATTAAGTAGTTTTATTTACCTTTGTGATGGTCGTTGATGGCTTGATGGAATGGAGTGGCCGGTTTCATCGGCATTAAACACTTGATGAGGACGTAGCCTTCTTTCACCATCTTGAGGAATGATCCCTTCTAGGTGCTTTCTCTGTGATAATTTTACCTAGTTCCTCATCGTTTGTGTTCTGTTTAGCTGGGTTGATAGCCTTTTGCATCAAGTATACAGATGGCTTGTGCAGGTTATTTGTGGAGCCTAATTGATGGGATATTTTAACCGTCCAGTATACACTCTGCTTTCTAACTATCAAAGTTGAATCAAGTTCAAATTTCACTGTTTTCTATCCATTTTCTCACCATTTCACTTTTGTTTTTTTTTTTTCACTTTGGTTTTTTTTTTATTTCAAGCTCTGTCGTCTCCCTTTCGTGTGTGTGTATGTGTGTGTTTTTATCACTCTCTCGCTGTCGTCTGCCTGTCTCTTTAATGTTTACCCCCCTCACTCCTGCGTTCTTGACCAATCACGTGGCTTGAACCGAAGACGGCATTTCGTTTTTGGGAGACATACTGGAAATAAAATGGCATGGCAAATTGACACAACATGGCGCCCTCTGAGACTTCATTTTTGAGGTTACATCCATCTGAACACCACTTTGGAAAACACTTTTCTAGATGATCTGATCCAATGTAAAGTGTGATTGGCCGATTGTACCGCCCGGATGTACTTTTCCAATAAAGCAAATGGACGTCAAATTGGTTGAATACATTCCTTTATTTACATTCGGCCACCTCCTTTGTCTACCGACAACGCTGTATCAAAAAGACTCCAATCATGCACAGAGAATATCACACTTGGCGTGCTTTGGGATTTTTCACACTGACCTCCACTCATTATGCCATTTTTGAATCGTCCGTTCTGTTGATTGCCACTTCGAACTGACAAAAGAAAAAAACACAATTTTAACCAGAGATGGTTTTATTTGTCACAAATTATATTTTTGACACAGATGTAATTTTTATTTGTATTCTTTGGATTGGATTGGATTGGCTTTGCCTTTATTAGACTTTATTTGTCCTTGCACATGGTGTTTTCAAGACATTTTCAAATTTGATCTTCTTCTTCTTCTTCTTCTTCTTCTTCTTCTAATAATAATAATGATATTCTTGTAATTTAAAGTTTGCTTCCATCTCTGGTTAAAATATTTGGCACACAGATGTTGACCAATGTCACCTGGGATTTGAGTTAACTTGATTTTTTTTTTTTTTTTTTTTTACAAAATGATCACTTCTGGTTGTCAATTCTGACATCCACAAACATCAAAAAGACATTTGTCCATGAACCAAGTTTGAGAACAGGGTTACCTTAACCGGAGTAAATACTGTTTCATGTATCAAATTCTTCAAAGCATTTATTTTCTTCTTTTTGTTTTCAACTCTCAATACAGTATGGCCAAAAGAAATACAAGCTGAGTATATAATTGATATGTGCATAGTATATACAGTTAAACCTCCAATTATTCATACCTTGAACACATTTTAAGTGAAAATGAAAGCAGAATGCAGCTAATGGCTTTTAAGCAAGACAGTTATTTATAATACTGTATTCCATGTTTCCATCAGATTTCTTTTTTCAACAATGTTTTACCCTTAGCACCATATTAACTATTGACTTCTATCCAATTGAGACTCATTTTTATTTCTTGTTTGTTTGTTTATTTTTATGTATTTATATTAAGGGAGAGAAACAGAAATGGTCTTTTTTTAATGAACTTTTATAGTTGGTTGTCTTTATTATATAATATAAAGGGATTCAGTAAGTATAGCCAGTATATGAATCATTTTGGGCCTGAAAAACACATTTAGTATATTTAATATGTTTGGCAAAGTATATATCTTTCCTCTTTTTTATCTTAAATGCATAGTAACCTTTAAACATGGTAAGGCTTAAATAAATACACAATAGGTGAAATAAATAGACTTTGTTCCACTATGAGAAAAAAAATAGTAAACATTCCGATGTTGCACACTCTTGTGTATAAACACATCACAAGGCCAGTTTATCAAACATGCTTCAGCGTTTCGGTCGTTCCCGAGAGATTACCTCCTGTCTACCTACGCATGTGTAGATAAATGACTTTCACTTAGTCAGCCAGCCATGGAAAGGTCCAAAACCTCAGTTTATTTCCTATGACCCGATGTTACCTTCTCTCCTCTCGTTTGGTCTACATTGAAAACTGAGAAACAAATCGCTCAGACGGAGAGGGTAGTGAAGTATCCAAGCTGCTATCGTGAAAAGATTTTTAAAAGGTTCTTTTTGACACAAATCACTTTCATAGATTTATATTTGTACAAACATTTAGAGCATCTCAAGCACCATTAAGAAGGATATCAAATCATGTAGAACACACAGAAACCAGCAGAGATCACAACCTCTGAATTTCATCTTTTTTTCCCGCATTCATTTCATTATATATTAATACGTGTAAATATTTTTGTTCGCGGTTACAGACAACGACATTGCCGCAATTTTCTCTCATTGATAATAGCACCGTAGGAATGCATTACTTATTGAATGGCCTTATTCAATTAAAGGACAACTGACACCATTATTTTGTTTCCTAACTGACATCAGAAAAAACGTTTTGTAGCATCTTAAATACCCAAAACACACAGGCTGATATTTTTAGTCAAATGAAAAACACCAATAAAATGACTTAAAGTGTCCAAAAACTACTTCAAAATGAAACCGGAAATGGCCAGTTTCAGAAGGTCCCGCCTCCTTGTTCGTGACGTCACGCCAAGACGTCTTGCCTTGCTCTAGAATCAAAACAATGGCTTCAGATTCGGAGATGTTTTCTTGTTCCTCATCCAGTTATGAATATGATTCAAATAGTTCTAAAGAGGAAAGCATAAATGTTTGCAATCGATTAAAGAAGTAATTCCGTGTCATTTTGAGGCATCTGGACTGAGATGTAGCATCTCAGAAAATGCACAAGCTCCGTTGGAAATGGGCTGATTTGTCTGCTGGAAATTTGTGTTGGCTTGTATCAAATAGTAGTCTTGGTGCAATCCACAACGATTCACCATCGCGTTATTTATGTGTTTTCCTTCTAATTTCGCCATCAACACGAAGTTTTCAGAACAAACAAAGTACTGTACTGTAAAATGCATTGTGTGATGCTTTCTCGGTCAGGGGCGTTCCTTCCGTGACGTCACGGTAGGTATCGTCAACAACTCAAAAACTTGACTTCCTGAATATTCAGCGCGAGTCTTAAAACGTAAAATAATGCTATATGCGGTGGAATCTTTGTGAAATACGCTCAGTAGAAGTCATTTGAAGTGATTTTACAAATTATGGACACAACTTGTCCGGGGCGTCAGTTGTCCTTTAAACATAAGCTCCATTTTCCATGGTTAATAATTCTTTCACGGCTTACTCCAATTTAGTGCCTCCGAGGCTTTCACTAATTGCGAACATGACGTCTGTGTGAAGGCTTCATTAGCTGAAGTGTTGCAGATCCATGACATAAAGTCGAGAAAACATCACTGACGTGAAGGATACCCGCAAAGACGCTTAATACCCCACCCCCAAGTCACACTGAATGCGTCGAGAATCTCTACATGGTCCCATTGCCTTTGGTTATTATAAAACACACATATTACAAAACACACACATTGACAAGTCATTGGGCGTCTTTACAAATAGAGCAGAACAACACGAACACAACAGACAGGCGTCGATCGATGGATGCGCCGAGGGGAAAGAAACATTCCTGCGCTGCTTTGCGGACATGGAAAAGCTTCCACGGCCGACCAACATCAGTTAGCAGCGTAGGAACGTTTAGGAGTAAAAAGTCAAGCTTAAAACACCAGCATAATAAACTCAATTTGATTTCTTTTTAACATTTTGTGCTGACTGAAGTATCATCACATTTTTGGTCCCTTTTCTTTTTTTAAGTTATTTAATTGAGGTCTCTTGGTCAATGTCAACATCCAGTACAAGCAGGGTTCGAGTTCAGCGTTAGCTTGACAGGGTGCCACACACACACACACACACACACACACA
The DNA here is from genome assembly GCF_051943395.1 of Hippocampus bargibanti. Taxonomy (NCBI): domain Eukaryota; kingdom Metazoa; phylum Chordata; class Actinopteri; order Syngnathiformes; family Syngnathidae; genus Hippocampus; species Hippocampus bargibanti. The sequence continues at coordinate 25,689,088 of NC_142736.1, read as the reverse complement.
CACACACACACACACACACACACACACACACACACACACACACACACACACACACACACACACACAACATTCACGGTTGGGTTTAGGGAGCCCCATCGTTTTTAACATACATAGTACAGTGTTGCCTTAAGATATGGGGCATTTACTACTTATCAAAAACTTTTGCGAAGTGATGTAATGTATAGTGTGGGTGGCTCAGTCCACAACATGTAGCATCTTGGCAGACTGAACGAATCCTTAAAAAAAGGCTTCAAACCATTTAATGACTCCCAGCTACTTGACTATCGAACTAATCACAAACCACAACACAACTTTACCTTTAAGTTCACTAGCTTAAAGCTAACACATATAGGGCAATGCCATAATATTATACATAATTATAATGATTTAAAGGACAACCGACATCATTTTTTTTGTTTCCTAACTGACATCAGAAAAACGTTTTATAGCATATAAAATACCCAAAACACGCAGGCTGATATTTTTAGTCAAATAAATAAATAAAAAGGACTTAAAGTGTCCCAAAACTGCCACAAAATCAGCTCGGAACGGGGCAGATTCAGAAAGTCCCGCCCCCTTGTTCGTGACTTCACTATTGGTCACACACTGCCTTGCTCCAGAATCAAAACAATGGCTTCAGAGAGTTCAGATTCGGAGAAGATGCTTTCTTGTTACTCATCCAGTTATGAATATGATTCAAATAGTTCTGAAGAGGAAAGCATAAATGTTTGCAATCGATTAAAGAAGTACTTCCGTATCAATTCAAGCCGTCTGGACTGCAATGTAGCGCCCAGAAAATCCACAAGATGGCGCACAACCTCCGTTGGAAATGGGCTGATTTGTGTAAAAACTTACACCTTCTTTATGCGTGTTACTGCAATAGGTTGCGACACACAACGATTCACCAACACGTTATTTATGTAGTTTTCCTTCTAATTTTGTGATCAACACATTGTTTTCAGATGAAAAAATGTACCCAAAATGCATTGTGTGTCGCTTTCTTGGTCAGGGGCGTTCCTGACGTGATGTCAGGCATCGTCATCAACTCGAAAACAAGACTTCCTGAATATTCAGCGCGTCTTAAAACATAAAATATAGGGGTCTGAAGTGATTTTACAAATTATGGACACAACTTGTCCGGAGGCGTTGGTTGTCCTTTAAAATACTGCTATTTGAACACAAATGTTGCAGCAACACATGTGGACAGGCAGTAATACCCACAGGCATAGATTCTTTAATCTCTCCTTAAAAAAATGGCGATCAGTGCAGATAACTGAGTCACTTACAATTACTGAGTGAAATACTTCTTTGTTGCACAATCCCAGAAAGTTTTGCAAATAATTAATTGGAATTATTTATATCGTATTTGATTCCGGTTAAACTCATTGACTTCCACTCCCGAATGTATTTGACATCCAGTTCTATTTCCAAATTTTTTCAGGTTTTGGTTTTTCTTGCGGGGTGTACCGATAAAGCGCTGGTCAGACCTCTGGCAATGTTTTTCCCTCCCATGAGTGGACGGCATTTGCCTTCTGTACAGCCGACCCCATTTCAAACTCAGATAACTCCAGACCCATATAACCCAGGAATTAACTTCTTTTTCTGATGAAAGAAGAGAGTCTAAGATTTGTTCCACTGCATTGAATGTTTATGTCGTCCGAAAACTCAATATTCTGTGGATCCTGCAATTATAGTGAAAATGACAAAAACCCTGGCACTGGACAAATTTTTAAAAATTGTCCTGCAGTGAATGGGTTAATTGTTGTTTTCACAAGGTAAAGGATTTCCTAAGAAACATTTAATTTTCATGGCATTCCCATTCATGACCTCAAGGAAAGATAATTTGCAATAGCCGTGTTTTGAGTTGCAAACATGTCCATGGATGAAGTCAATTCATATCTCAAGGCAACACTGTTTTACTTTTGGAGTTTGGAGTCAGATGGGTTAGCCTCCAGCTCACCCGTGACCAAAATGAAAGACGATTGCCATTGAAAAAAAACAGATGGATTGATCAGAATAGACCCCCACAGATGGATCAATTTACTCTCTGAGCCTCAGCTCCCGCATAACTTGAACCCTGCCTATTTGGATTTTGACCCTATATGTAAATAGTGACACACAGTTATGTCATATTTCCAGACAGCAATGAATCTATCAAAGATAATCATATTTTGTGTTTTAACACCAAACTGTATGTAGTGTTGTATTGTTGAAATGTTCACAAGGCACTTTTTCCTCATCAAGTTGATTTGTCCTTTTCACTCTGACTTGCTCTTGGTCTTTTTTTTTTCTTTTTTGTTTTATAATGACTGCAAAATGGGGCATGCTGTGAGCCCCAGATTCCTTGTTTTATCTCAGTCTATAAGATGCTATAAAATCAACCCCCAAAAAAAACAAAGATGGCGGTATGGGTCCTTTGCCACCAGTTGGTTGTTTGAAAGCTTCCGCATAAACTGCTTGTTCAGCTCTTCTGTCCTTCCAGATGAACAGACAGGCTCACCCCAATGGCTGTTTAGCGATCTCAGTACATCTCAAATTGATTCATCCATCACAATCCCTGCTTACCTTCAAGTTGAGAGGGAGTGAGTGAATCTCCCCACCCCATCCTTTTAAAAGAAATCCAGCCAAGAAGCATTTATTTGGGAGCAGTTTTTATCTTGAGAGAAAAAGTGTTGCGCCTTCCCGCTGTGCGGTTACCGATGTCTGGAGGACACGTCGAAGCAAGTGATCATCATCAAGTGAGCTTTGCAGAAGTTCACTCTATTCTCCAGTTTGTCCGTCACCGTCTCCAGAGCTTCCAAATACTCCAGTGAGTCCACCTCATAGACCTGCTGGAGCTCGACTAGATGACAAGAGAAGCGAAAACATCGTCAAGGTAATTTGCAAAAAAAAAAAAAAAATTGAGTAAAATAACAACTACTGGCCGACAAACAAGTACAGATTTAGTCATTGACGAAAAGTGAAGGTTTTCGATTAACCTAATTTACTTCTAAATTTGAACTACAGGTAACATTCGAGTTACGACCGGGTCCTGTTCTGACAAAACGGTCGAAATCCATTCAAAATGGCCAATGTGACGTTTACGCGACAGGATAGTATACAATGTCAATCTGTTGTTTTTAAGCAAGCTGTTTACAGTTCATTTGTAAATTTTATAACTTTTATTGTCATTTTTATCATTTTATAGTTCATATTATTGATTTTTCTTATTGTATAACTGTACCTGTTATGTATGCAAAACTGTTTACTGTACAGTTCATTTATAAATGTTATACATACCTTTTAGTGTCTCAGTTGAAATCCATTCAAAATGGCCGACGTGACGTTTACATGTCAGGATAGTATGCAATGTCAATCTATTGTTTTTAATCAAAGTTTTCTATTGAATGCTATTATATACCAAACTGTTTATAGTTCATTTATAAATTGTATAACTTTTAGTGTCATTTTTATCATTTTACATTTCATATTATCGATTTTTCTTATTGTATAACTGTACCTGTAATGTATACAAAACTGTTTACAGTTCATTTATAAATTTTATACTTAGCTTTTATTGTTGTATTTATCACTTTATATTTCATATTAACGATTTATATATATTAGCTTTTGTATAGTGGGTTGAAGAAATTACATACGTAAAGAAAAATCGTTTTGCTAACAGCCAGAAAAGGTCGCCCGACACACACGCTCGGTCTCAGGCGGTCGCCGAAGGAAAAAAATCAGTGTACAGTACTACAGGAGATTTTGCCAAGACAGTATCTGCACTGTATAACTACTGTATTGTGTCGTCATATAGTAGATTGCTGTGCAAGTGTGTCACACGCTGGCTGCTCAAAATTGTAGTAGGTGTTGCCGGCTGCTTGCTCGTTGCGGTCCCAGGCGTAAAATAAAAAAAATAAAAAGGGGGTCTGCCGGTCGTGGTCGTAAGTACGGGTGGTCGTAACTCGGGTGTTACCTTTACTGGATATATATTCCACAATTTTCCTGCTCAAGACGTTTTCCCCATACTTGAAATATTTATTGATAAATATCTGGAACTCTACATTATTTTGTTTGAACTCGGGAAGAATATTTTTTTTACTACTGTATATTGAAATTTTATGAATGTTCCTGTTGGGCCAGATGTCATTCTTCCACCAACTATTCTGTGATATGTTGACTGATTCAAATTCCTTCAACACATAAGGCCAACATGTTGCTTCGTGTTTAATTAAGTTGACACCTCATGGGTGTCAAATTAATAAATATAATAATAAATATATTAATATTTTCATTGTTATCAAACCATTCACCAATCCTCACTGAGTTATTTATCATAGCATTAACTGCTACTTGGTATTCATTTACAGCGACTCTTCAGTTTTTTGCTCCACTTAATCTTTGTAATGAGGCTTTTATGCACTTTAACCCAACTGTAATGTCCCCTTTTGATGTGATTGCACTGAGACTCTTCTGGCCAAGTCTGATCATGTTCCTGCATTCCCATCCTCATTCATCCGAGAAAAAAAACAGCGCATCCAGTTTGTGAGCTCTGACGTTGTTGCCCTAACAATGAACCCTCAAGCAAAGTCACACGGAGTGCCATGTTCATTATGTCTCCATGCATACGATATTGAATCGAGCTTCTCCACCGAGTTGTCATCATGACGTCAGCTATTGAGTCTATATGCATATATAATATATACTGTCAGTGTCTGAAATAACGTCGGGTGTACAACTTACAAAAACGTCTTAAAAAAAAAAAAGATTTTTTTCAAGTCAAACGTTTAAGTCAAACGTTTAAACAAAGATTTTGAAATCTGAATAAATTATTTCGATTTGAAATCTTCGTTCGGTTTGGGAAATTAGGAATTTCGGTTAGTTTGTCAATTTACATACTCGGCACGGCAGCCAATCAGAAGCCTGCTTTTTGCTTCCGGACTTTCCCGAGCGTTATAAGGTCGTGCATTTGCATATCATTTTCCAAAGTAGATGCACAGACCTCAGCCCCAGAAGAAAGATTCAAAAGAAGCTAACAAAATTTATGACGCTAAAAAACGTAAATGTACATTATCCCGTGACTGTAAAGTGTCCTTGAGAGTTTTGAAAGGCGCTTAGAAATTAATGTATCATTATTAAAAGCATCGTGGAGTTCACGTGGCAAACATTGCATTGTGCAACATGCCGAACAGTGTATGGACAGACGACAACTGGATCAAAATCATCAGCAAGGGATATTTACGATAAATTAAGCAAGTGAGCGTTTGTGGTAGGTACATCCTTAAAGGACAACCGACGTCTCCAGACAAGTTGTTTCCATAATTTGTAAAATGGCTTCAAATGACTTCTACTGAGCGTATTTTAAAAAGATTCTACCACATATGGCTACATTTTACGTTTTAGGACTCGCGCTGAATGTTCAGGAAGTCTTGTTTTTGAGTTGGTGACGAGTCCATACCTGACGTCACTAAAGGAACGCCCCCTGACTGGAAAAAAGACACATTGTAGCAGTCCTTCCATCGTGTCAATGTATTTTGCTGTATTGTTTGGTCTGAAAACCTTGTGTTGCACCCAAAAGCCGCCAGAAGAGGGTGTCCAAGCTCCATATAAGGAATTTATCAGCCTGTGGAAACGGAGGTGGCCGCAGGAGGTAGCCTTTTTGTGCCTCTTTTCTCGTGATTGTTTCTCCCCAATGTTGCCTCAAAATGGCATGGAATAAATTCTTTAATCAATTGCAAACATGTATGCTTTCCTCTTCAGAACTATTTGAATCATATTCATAACTGGAGGTGTAACAAGAAAGCATATTCTCCGAATCTGAAGCCATTGTTTTGATTCTCAAGCAATGCAAGACGTCTTGGCGTAATGTCACAAACTGGGGCCGGGGCCTTTCTGAAAATGCCCGATTCACAGTTCAATTTTTTGCTGATTTTGGACACTTTCAGTCATTTTTATTGGTGTTTTGCATTTGAATAAAAATATCATACTGCGTGTTTTGGGTATTTTAGATGCTATAAAACATTTTTCTGATGTCAGTTCACAAACAAAAAAGTGACGTCGGTTGTCCTTTAATTAAAAATACTTATCTTAATACTTAATACTTTAAAACAATGTTTGTTTGTTTTTGCGATTAGTCATCTTATTGTGTTTCAAGTTGTGAAAAATGGGGCAGGCAACTTTTCAGAGTTGTCTGCCTTGGTGTCCGCTAACTTTTTGTCATGAGTTTCAGACACTGATACTGTATATACATCTAAATTGTAAACGTCCACTTACACTGGGTGGTCCACGTGTGAGGCTCCAGCATGAGGTACTGCTTTGTCTGTTCCAACTCTTTCTTCAAGCACTGGTACTTGGCTCGCACCTCGCTGATGCGCTGCTGACGGTGCTCCAGCAGGTGAAGCTTTCCATTGACATACACCGTCCCCTGACACACACATGGCTATAAAGTGAGCGCACAATCTATTGAGGTGTTTGGAGTTTGCATACAATCACATTTCATAGACTGCTCCCGATGAGCTCTGCTGGCGGCCAAGGGACGCTGCGCAGGAGCTTTAGTGCTTCTCTGAAGAAAATGACTGGGATTTTATGCTTTTCTTTCTGCCAAACAACACTGTGCTATCATTTCGCATCAAATTAATATATGGCAGTGCAACTCTAAAACATAAATTACATTTGGCATCCAATATGTGACATTTGCCTAAAAATGTGAATACTTTCAAAGACCGCTTTGATTTTATTAACTCTCATCAATATTCCTCTTCAATAATTAAAGTCTGTAAAACAAATATTTTGTGAAACCCCGTCCCCTGTTCTCACACTCCTCTGCAACTATTAATACTGTCATGTATCTACAAAATTGGTTTAAGCACTCTGTGAACTCTGACAATGATAGAGCCGATGCCGTCTACGGTAATGGAAGTGCAATTTAATTTCTAGTAGGGCAAAAAACAAAGTTCCCTGCTGGGTGTGCGTTATTTGTGAGGGGAGTGGGTGGGGGGTGGTGATACACAGCACACCACCATCAAATCCCTCTTCCCAACTGTGAACTATGGTGCAGTCAGATTCATGATAGGGAGTACTTTGATACTTCAGGGACTGGACCAGGGCAGAGTTCTCAAATTGTTTTGCTGAAGACTTGAAGACCATTTGAAGCTTAACTGGAGAGTCTGCATTACCAGCAGACAGTAGAAGTAAATTTACAACTAATGGCTTCAACAGGAGAACACATGCTTTCTCGAATGGTCTCGTCAGAGTCCTGACCACAATCCAACTCAAATGATGTGGCATGTCCCGTGTATCAATATCTCGCTGAGTAGTTTTATTACAGTGTGCCGTGTAAATAACAATTAACACCCAGAAATATTGAAGTCTACTGCTCAGGGTAATTATAAAATATTAGACTTTGTCTGTCATTGGTCCCCACCTTGTCCCTCCTCTTTTGCAGGCGCTCAACATCATCAATCTCGTACACCTTGATCTCAAAGGCCTCCGCCATGGCTCCCGGACCTCGTGGGTTTGCAGAGCCGGGCGGTCCCAGTGGACCATCCACCCAGTATGCACCGGGACTGGAGGAGGAAGAAGAAGAGGATGTGGCTGCCTGTTTGACGGTGCGGTGAGGAGACATGGAGGAGTCCAAGGTCAGTGCCGGAATCAGCCGACGACGCTGGAGTCCTAAAATGTTTATAATTGACACAGAATAAAAAATAGAATGACAAGTGTCTCTAATTACAATGCAAGGGAGATACTGGCAGAAAAGTGAATGACATTTTCTGGATCGTGGTCACAATGCATCTCAACGACAGTTAACTTCTGCCCCTGCCTTCATTTCGCAACACACTTTTTTGACACTGAGTAAGCCTTAAAAAATGCATGCAAATCCAAACTTTTGTGCACTCTACTACCATGCATCCAATTTAAATTAATCATCAGATGCCAGACACACACTATGCTGAGTTCTTGTGTCAAAAGTGAGTTGATGCACATATCCATCGTCATGCTCAGGCAATGGTGTGTGATTTGGCAGCCATTTTAATGCTCTTGCGTACGAGTGAATGTAGATTCATTATAGCCAGCAGCAGCGGTTCCCCTCGATCATTTCACACATGGTTGGTCGAGGTCACCTTTCCTACCTGACTCCTTGCGCAAGCACATTCCACACGCGCACACACACACGCATACGCACATTATTTCTAATTTTAGTGTGGCCTTAATATTTTGTATTATCGTCAACTTTACAATTAACCCTTTAATAGACAATAGATTTAACAAGTTGTATGCAGTGTTTTCAGGGCATTCTGTATTTTATGATCAGTGAGAGGAACTTGCATGTAAGGAAATGACATTGTGCCTGCATTTCATGGTTTTTCTTTGTTTGCTGTAATTCACGACAACAAAGCCCTGCATGCAATGCTAAGCCAGTCCCTCCCCAATTGCCCATTAAATTAATCCATAATATCAATAAAAAGTTAATAAGGGGAAGTAATTGGAAGGTTGCTTGAAAATGGCCGACCTTTAGAAAGCGCAATTGGTCATAATAACATTATCACATGTAGGAAAACTAAAACCCAACGCTGCACATTTAATCACCGTGAAATTTCATTGCCATTTTATTTCATTTATTTTCACAATCCTGTAAAAAAGTAGTCAAACACCTCACCTCCTACGTGTCCAGTGTTGCTTCTGCTCTTCTTATTGCTCTTGGAGCTGCGTCTGGATGAGGTGGTGGCCGAGCTGTGCTCACTCAGCGAATCTTGAGCCGAGGAAGTACTTCCTGTGTTCTCGCTGCTGTCTCTTAGCATGCTCTCGTAGCCACTGCTCCCTCCACTGTGGTAGAACAAGGCCGTCTTACCCATGGCCGGAGGCAGTTCACCACTCAGGACACTGCTGTTGAATGCCAAAAGCAGATCCTTGTTTTGATAATACAGTATTTATAGAAACAACAAAAGCCAAAGTACTGGCTGGATCAAAGTATATTGTTCAAACAGTCTACAGATAAAACTCTTTGAATACCTGTTATCGCTGGCATGGCCACTGCTGCAGCGATGCGGTTTTCGTGGTGCAGTGATCTTGCTGTAGGGAGAAGGAAGGCTTTGGACCATTGCTGTCCTTTCCTCCCCTGGCCCTCCTCCAGCAACAACTCCTGCCACCAGTCCCCCTCCACTGCAATGGAACAAAACATTATTTAATGACTGCCTTTGGCTAGTCAAGAGAAAGTCTTTGATGGGTTAAAACTGACCAACCTTGTCTCTCCAGCTACTTTCTCCTCCGCTGAATCTACCCCTCCGGCGTGGGCATGATTCCTGGAACGTGAACCGCCACTTCCTTGGAGAAGCTCTGAGATACGGCCATTGACAGCCCGCAGGGGCAGCTTGCCAGCCAAACCACCCCCTCGACTCCGGCTCAGAGACTGCGTAGACCAGGATGATGGAGAGGATCCCTGCTGCTGCACAGGGCCCTGAATGGTGCTTTGTGGCTGTGGAAGCAGACACAAGGCTGAGGATAAAGATTGATGGGATTTCATAGGCGACAGGCATCAATCTGAGTTAATAAACTATAGTTTACTACCTTGACCTTAACCCCCCCTGCTTGGTTTCAAGCAGCGTGATAAAATGCAAAACATAAATAAATGGCATTAATAATTTCTGTATATTGGGACAAGCTGAGTCCCCTGCCTACTGCCTGAAGATGGCTGAGTTAGGCTCCAGCAACCCAATAACCCTTGTGAGCAGAAAGGAACAGAAAATGAATGAATGGGACTAGATGAACATCACAATAACTGTCATGTTGTAAATGTGCTATAGGAGCGTAGCCCACTCATGAGCCTCAAACAGGTCCACAACACAGATAGCCTTCATTGCAAGAAAGTTTCTCATTGCGGTCGGTCAATTTGATGACAGTGAGGACATGGCCCCACTCTGTCCCAGAAGATTTTTTGTTGTGTGTGTGTAACTCAAGCAATAACATGTCTGAGGCTTGGTAGTAATTTAAATTTTAGCGTGCAACCCAAAGCAGAGCAAGTGACCAAGCGATTGTTTAAAAATATGTGATGTGAGGCAATTGGAAGTCATGGTATCACTGTATTGTGAAAAGCGTTTACAAATGAAATGTATTATTCTTATTATTGGTGAAATCTCATACAAATAAAATCATACTTTTTCATTAGGGGGGAGGCTTGAACTTCTACTGGAGGCTTCTCTCAGAGACTTTGTAGAAAGGCTGAGAGTCTTGGTGCTGGAGGCAGACAGACTCCTGGATTTGGGACTACTGCTCATGAGCAGCTTACTGACAGCTGAGATTTTGGACTGACCGCTTGATTTGGCAGGCGATTGCGGGGCACGACTCGGACCAGGACTACCTCCAAAGCCGTTTCCGGTGCGAGTGAGGCTGCGACCAGTACGGGGTATGGAGCCATCCCCCTTAGATCCTCCTCCTCGGAGGCTTTCAGCCCTTTCCAAGGAGAAGCAGTCATAGTGGTGCGATCCACTGTGGGCTCGGCCAAGAGAGTTAGTTCTGCTTGCAAGTTGCTCCAGCTTAGCGCTAAAGAGTCTGCCACTGTCTACACTGGAGACATGTTGTCTGGTGCCACATGTTTCATCTGAAGAGCTGCCCGGCATAGAGACCTCATGGATGGGCTGGTGTAGTGGACTGGAGGCCCTGTTACGTAGGTCAAGGCTGGATTTGCGCACAGGTGGCAAAGGCGGGATCCCACTCCTCTTGTGGGAGAAAAAACCTTGTCTTCCAGTTGATCCCCGGCGGTCAAGTGTGGCACGCGGACTACAGGGTGTTGAAGAGGTGGTAGCAAAATTCTTGTACTCGGTTGTCTTCTCCAAGTCGTCAAGGCGGTTCAGACGATGCCATGCACGAGGGAGACTGGCGGTTCGGTGGATTTCTGGGTTGTAGGTATCAACCGAGCCTTTTCCTTGGGCAACACCAGTGACCATCTCACAACCATCCACCACTCTCTTGAAGGAGTCCGGAGATGATACTACCTCTCCGCTTGAATTTGACCCACTATGATCTTCGACTGTAGACAAAAGAATTAAAAGCAGTTATTCCAGTTGTAATCCACATTTCATCGACAATCTGTAATTATTCAGAGTCAGGAAAGTTGCTGGACAAGGCCAAACTGATTTTTTTACGATGTTCTTGATTCCAGTTTAGAAGTTCTTTCAGGATGGCTTGATACCGACGACCATTTCTGGGGTGGACAGTACCAACCAAACCTTATTATGTGTAGTCTGTGTAACTAATCAACCAGCTAATAAAATTTAAATGAAACAAAACATCTAATTTTGTGTTTGGTAGAGGCAAAAGAAAGAGGTATTTTCTTACCATCCCTGCAGAAATGTTCAAGGTTCCCATTTCCAGCTGTCTCGGTCCTTTGCCTCGATTGGCTCTTCGAATTATCCGCATCACCCTTCACTGGCCTGACTTCCTCATTAGGCCTCACATCCTCCCCTACACGCACCAGCCAAGGGTCCTCAAAGTTCATCTCACTGGAAATAGAAGCTAACTGCTGTGTATTGAATTTTGTTGGTGAAGAGCATAGAGTCGGTTCCTGCAAGGCCATCTGTTTGACAGCTACACTGGAGTGAGTACTGATTGGAGTCCTGAAGGTAGTGTGGTTCCCGGGTGCTGTCAAAGACTGGATGGTCGTTTTAGCCATAGATGGGGGCATTTTTCTCAACCTGTCCTTGGTTTGTGTTTCCCTCACCCCTCTGTTCTCTGACATCACTCCACCCAGACTCCCTTTTCTAAAATACACGCTGCTTCCATTATCTCCTGATCCATCTAGTCCCAAGGAAAGGTGGTTGTGTTCAGCCAAGGCTTCTCCTTGATGACTTTGGGACTGGCTGAAGCTGTGAAGCGAGTGATCACCCTCACTGCACCCACTCAGATCACTCATCCAGGAGGCGACAGGTGTCATCACAGCGGCTATCGTATCCCCCTCCATATGCAGCTTGGCCATTGTTACCTGTGGAAAATTTTCATTCACAAGAATAAAGAACTTGTGTACCAGTATAAGAAGCAGACACATGCCGAAATCATCGGGTTCTGGCAGTAATGGGATGACTGCCTCCATATTTATTTTACGAGCTGTTCACTCTGTGTTTGTCAAAGTAAATATCAAACATTATGTCTCAAGCACACCAACCTCTGCTCTGGCGACAATCTCTGCAACTGCAGAGCTTGTTGCAATCACATGAAAGCTCTCGGCGCCCCCATCCTCAATTGGGCTTGTGAGAACTCCACCGGGCTGGCCGTCTACAGAGTAGCAGTCACTATTGAAGCTAATAATGCTCGGTGGGCGACAGGTCAGACGCTGTGTCATCATGAGAGCTGTGTCATTAAATGTCTCCTCTTCTCCTGCAGCCTCTGTGTATACTGATAACTCGTCACCCAGAAAATGATGTCCAGCTAGTCCTGCAGTGGTAAAGTCTGTATTATTTCAGACCTCAAGACCCTTCAGTAGTTGAAACACAGAAGTTTTTCACTCACCATCCCGATGTATATCCAATGGTATCGGAGGGACGTCATCATCACAGAGTGTTTCTGCAGAGCCTAAGCTGGTAGACAGGGATGGAGTTGGATCTTTGACTTGTGGACTCATACCAGCAGGAGATGTTCGGGATAGTGGACACTCAGTGGAGGAACGACCACTGTCTGCAGCCAGACTGCCTGCAAACATATAGCATATAGTCATTTATTTACATGGCCCATTGATCGGCAAGCATTTTCTTTACTACTCCTCCAATTCCAGTTCACTTGGGGAAAGTGGCACCACCCTGGACTCGGCACAAGCCAGTTGATGACTTAGAAAAGACACTGAATCTTTTGTGAATTTTTCTTCCAATCAAGCTAACAGTTTGTAATCCAAATACAACCAGGAGATATACAGAAAGACATACTGTCAGAGGTCAAAGCTTCTGTTGCTTGTCCATCCTGTGCCGAGATGTGTGAAGCCAGTGGGGATGTTGCTGGGATAACTCCCTTCTGAGTGTACACTTTACACCGCTGAGATGGCGAAGACGGAGGTCTGGTGACACCAAGAAATTTTACTGCATTTTCATTTGTAAGTACACATGCCAGTATAAGGAATATAACGGAAGACTGAAAACAATATGATTACCTTATTAAAATGGTACATAATTTTATGAATGATATTGAGTTTCACCTGTATTCTGACGTTTTTGTCAGGCTGGCGATTCCAAGGCGTGGGGATCCCAGTGGCCGTGTCTTACCCTCTGTGTTAACTCCCTTGGTCAGATTTTCACGGCTGTCCAGATGACATTTTTTATTTTTTTAACAACAAGATGGCTCCAGAAAATTTATTGTACACACCTCAAATTAGTTCAAGATTACAATGTTCAATTTTCTTTACTATTGTGGTTTATTATTCTGTAAAATGTTTTTCATAATTTTCTTCATAGGAAGTCCCAATGTGATAACTCAATATTGTCTCACTTGTCATTTTGGAGTGAGGCCTTTGACCTGTGAAGAGGGTTCGATGCAGTGCTTCCTGTCACATTCCTACTGCCAGACACGAAGGTGGACCCGGAACTCTGAGCAAGACTGTGGATAATGGTCTGAGCCAGCTCCGCCTCCTCCACCACCTCCTTGATATCTTGCAGCTGCTCTTCATTGGTCTTTCTTCTAGAACGTTCTGTTGAGGAGGAAGTGAGCTGGACTGCACTACCTGGGGGAGTAATGTTTGATTTACTTTGGTGATGAAATTCATCTTGTTGATGATAGATTGTTTACACACAGAGAACACAAAGATGACAATGGCACGCTATATTATTTTAATGCAATTAATTCACCTGTTTTGGCCTCTGTGTCCAATGAAGCAACCGAGGAATTCTCAGCAGGAGTGACTGAATCCTCAGAAGCGAAACGTGGATCTTTGGATCCTTGTTTACAGACCAGAACATCCTCAAAGGGAAACTTTGCCACCTGAACAGAATGAATGGCAAAGAACTCTATTTTCATTATGAGCGCAGTCTAATTGTAGGCCTAGATGGCATTTTCTTTCTTTTGATGGCTTGTTAGACGTTGTGACTCTAAATAATAAAAACGGGAGATAGTGCAGCTTGGATGTGGAATATTTCAGTCCTGCCCAGCATAGCTAATGGGAAAACATAATCAGTGGTACTTCAATTTATGAACATCTCTTCATCTGAAATTTTCATATTATGAAACGCCTCAACCGGAAAATATTGCCTCTTGTTCTGAAAGAAATTTCAAGATATGAAACCTAAAAATACTGGGCTGCTACAAAATATTTCCTACAATACAGGATCTCCAAATGTTTGTCACTCCATTGTTCATCATAAGAATCACAATCAGAATCAGAATCAGAATCAGAATCATCTTTATTGCCAAGTATGTAGAACACACAAGGAATTTGTTTCCGGTAGAACACGCTGCACTAGTATCGTCGTCAAAAAAACTGCTAAGTGGCACTATACAGTTCCATTTTGGCTACTGTTGAGGTTAAGGTTAATGTTTCAGGATTATGACATGCGCTTCACCTCCTCACTGCCATCAATGCAGTCCAGTCTCTCCTGCAGCTCAGCAAAGGTGTTGCATTTTAGACACTCGGCCCCCTCTTCAGGCACAGAGGCCAATGGTTGCCCGAGTATCGACTGAGCCTGAGATGGTCCACTTTGCTGGTCCTGGGTCTCAGGTTCGGGCTGTTGCTGCTGAAGCAGAACTTGAGAAATCATTCATCAAATCGTTTATGTCGGATTGTCACCTAAACTTCCTTTACCTTCTGGACCACTTGACTTTGTAGCACCTCGGATTTCCCTCGCAGCAGGGCGGGAATGATCGGCACAAACTCCGGCGGACCCTCATTGTCTGTCAACTCTCTATCTGACATAGCGGCCCCGTTGGGACCCACGTAAATGACAGTGTCGCATGACTGCTCGCTACTTGAGTATTGTTCATCCTGGTCGCTCGACAGGCGCAGCAGTGGGAGGTCTGAGTTGGGGTCGCCGCGGTGATGGAAAGGCCGCAAATGGGTAGGCCGACGCATGCGACCTTCTTCACAGGAGCTCTCTCCTCCAGAGGAGCTGGAGGTGTACTGCTGAGGACAGTGAAGGATGACACAGCGACAGAAAATTCTATTTTTTGACAAGGTATATTCAATTTGTGCTCCATAGGAGAGTGACAAATACAGAATGAACAAATCTATTTTTAACAGTCTTCATCCAAGGAACGGATATTAATATCTCATCTGTATTGCAGTCTGATAGCTCATTTGATCATCTCCATTTTGGGATGAGCATATTGTTTATTATAATGATGTCTGCTTTGACTTTTCTTCTATTGAGCCAGTCAAACATTTTGTAGAGGAGAGCAGTGTTATTTTCTGTTAAGACAAAGTCAAATAGATTTAAAAAACAGATTTTGGTTATTTTTCATCCCACTGCACCGACACTAAAAGTTCTATAAACTTGCTATTTCAGCATTTTCATGGCCACTTGTTGCTTAGCAGTATTTATTGGATTTCTGCGTTGCAACTTGTCCCGTTTAAAATAAATGAGACCTTTTTGAATTATGCTGTGTCATTATACACTTGGACCAGAGGGCGTCCCAGTAACATACATTCAAGAACAATCATTGTTCTGCTAATTGCAACACAGGGCCACCAGCTACGTGTGGTGAGACACTGCTCCAGTTAAGGTTGCTTTGAAATGTAATAAATGAAGCAAATGTTTTATTTCGACTCACAACGGTGACCTTCGTTTTCTTCTTCTTCATCCGTAGGACACGGGATGCGATCTGGATGGTGGAGAGGCTTTCCGAAAAATCCGCCGGCGAGGCCGAGATGTGAGCGATCATAGTGGTGCGGCAGTTCATGTTGCCTAGCGACTCCCTCAGCAACATGGTCAGCTTGCTGTCCCTTATGAACGACACAGAAGAAGGTATTGTAAATGGTATACGTTGATGATGTCATTTGAAGGGTTATTAATATTATGACTCAGAAAGCCTGAAAACATTTTACAACGGTAGATTATGCCAATGATTAAGAGGCGGAACAGACGATAGATGCATCTTTGTACGCTCTCAGTTGTACAGGAGTGGTCCATCGATGAAAAGGTTTCATGTCGGACATTTTGCTTCTCATCTGAAAAGCTTCATCAGCAACTAAAATTGTGCTGGTAGCTCTGGCACAATTTTAGTTCGCTGACAAAGCTTTTCGGATGAGGACCGAAACGTCCAACACCTTCAAAGAAGTACAGATGATAGCTGAAGAAACCTTTTCATCAATAGATTATAGATTAAACTCATTCTGTTCTATCTATGGATATTACAGGCAAGCACAAATATTTTCAGGGAAGTCTTGCAGATATTAGGCAGACTAATATTGGAAGTTCATCATTGTCTTTTGGAAGAACTTAAATGTGCTGATTTTTTTTAATACAATGGTCACAAGTATTCCTTAAAAGGCCATATCGTCAAGCTCTTTGTGGCTTCAAATCAAACATGGCCAAAGCCTTACCAAACATATTCTTATCAAGTACTTCAACACTATTGCCTTGAAGTGACATGCCCTCACTTGAGCCTTGTGTAGTCTAAATCCCCTTTCCAAATCCCACATTACATTAGTTACAGCCACCAAAGTGCTCATTCAACTTCAGTGATCTTATTTGACCATGTAAATGTAAGTGCTGGTGATTTAATTATCCTACCACGGCGCACACAGCCACATAGCCTCAAGAAGAAGGCAGGAAGGAAGGTAAAATAAGGACACGGATTAAAGGAAAGCTATACAGAGAGATTTGCATAATGTACAACCGCTAATTCCTACTGAAAAAATGTTTGCCTTTTTGGTTTTGTTTATTTTTTTTGTTCTTTTGCCATTTGTCCTCTGCCTTTTGTTCCCTTCAACTATTTATCGTTCGAGCGTCTTGCAGCTTTCATCACTAGACCACTGTGATGAATATGCAAGAGCAGGTGTTGTTTCTGGCACTGATTCCCTAAAACGTGGACAGAAAAAAAACAACTGCCACTTCCCTTTCTTAATTCCAATACAGCTCTTGATTTTGCTCTCGAAATTGGTTAACCTTGTGCAAGGTTCTCACTGAAATCCCTAAATGCTCCCCGATTTATGAACATTCGAGTTACGAATAACGGTACATACGAACATTTTTGCTGGTACAGTATGTCGAAAAATGTTCAGACAGAGATGCTTTAATTAGTTTTGTATTGCGCACCTTTTTCCAGCCAAGCTTGCTTGCGATTGGCTGCGTACTGTGCTTCTGCACACGCATGCACACAGACACTTTGGAGCTTTCAAGGACTGGATGTTTACACGACAAACACCAAGGCTGACCAATCAGCATGCGGCTATGCTGAAGTTTTGTTAATAAGTTCAGGCCCCGATCCGCCGAGCTCGCTTACAATTGGCTGTGTACAGTATGTGGGCGGGGAGGAAGTCCCTCTTCACAGTTGACGCTCCAGGAGGACGCAATGCATAACAAACAGTAATTTCTGATGATACGTAATTACTGAATTACGTGCCAGCAGCTTCAGTAATGGTTTACTGAAGACCCAAGGATATATGTCATCGTACTACAATCGTAGATGTGAATGTTTGACTTAAAGGACAACCGACACCTCCGGACAAGTTGCGTCCATAATTTGTAAAATCACTTCAAATGACTTCGACTGAGCGTATTTTACAAAGATTCCACCGCATATAACTATATTTTACGTTTTAAGAGTCGCACTGAGTATTCAGGAAGTCCTGTTTTTGAGTTGATGACAATGCCCGAAGTGACATCACGGAGGGAACGCCCCTGAACGACAAAGTGACACACAATGCATTTTGGGTACTTTTTTTTGTCTGAAAACACCGTGTTGATCGCGAAATTAGAAGCAAAAGTACATAAATAACGCAATGGTGAATCGTTGTGTGTCGCAGCCAATTGCCGTAGCACGCATAAAGAAGGTGTAAGTTTACACAAATTCCCAGCCCATTTCAGCCCATTTCCAACGCAGCTTGTACGCCATCTTTTGCATTTTCTGAGCGCTACATTGGAGTCCAAACGGCTCAAATTGACACAGAAGGACTTCTTTAATCGATTGCAAACATTTATGCTTTCCTCTTCAGAACTATTTGAATCATATTCATAACTGGATGAGTAACAAGAATGCATTTCTCAGAATCTGAACTCTCTGAAGCCATTGTTTTGATTCTGGAGCAAGGCAGTTTGTGGAGGAGTGTCACGAACAAGACTTTCTGAATCTCACGAGTTCCAAGCTCATTTTGTGGCAGTTTTGGGACACTTTAAGTGATTTTTATTGGTGTTTTGCATTTGACTAAAAATATCAGCCTGCGTGTTTTGGGTATTTTAGATGCTATAAAACGCTTTTTCTGATGTCAGTTCGATAACACAAAAATGGTGTTGGTTGTCCTTTAAACGTACATTCCATACAAAATATAGCACTGAAGCAACATACGAACAAATACACCTTACGAACGACTGCTCAGAACGTATCTCGTTCGTAAGGTTGGGAGCGTCTGTACATCGTTTTTTAGGGGGTTCGGGCAGTTACACGGCCAACATAAAAGTTTAAAGACTCGAGCTCATTTTGACTATATTTCCTTCACTGACTTTTGTGGATGATTAACATTTGTTTTTTGATCCATTTATGTTTGCAGGTGACATCCACATTGAAGCTTACTTGTATGGGATGTGTTTGCTCCCGTTGACCAGGGCCAGGATCACATTGCCGAGAGCTGACAGGGAAAGGCAAAGAGGCGCCGTGCTGGGCGAAGAATTTTCCCTGCCTTTCCCCAGTACTCCGCCCTCGAGGATACCAACGTCGCAGCTGCCCAGGTCAAGCAGATGGAGGCGACTGCGACCTCCCGACACTTGCAAGGTGGCAATGATTCAATGGAGTGTTTAGGGAATGTGCAAGGGGAATGTTAAACGAACGTTTGTAAACAAGAGAGCCGTTTTCACAGTGTATTTTAAATTTGATTGGTAAGAACTCACTTCCTCCCTTGCCCGTCTTCTCCATGCGGTACTGGTAAATATGCAATGTGAACAACATGTGCGAATTCCTGTGGTCTTCTTCGGTGGTGTCGGTACGTTGACTGCTGTGGCGGGCCGCGATGGCCGCGTCCAGGAACCAGGCTGCCTTTTCTGGCGTCGGAGCGCGCAATTCGGATTGGTTCTGGAGCTGTGGTGAGGACGGACGGGAAAAGAGGGATGAGGATGTAAGAAGACAGCCAATTTGAGAAGAGAAGAGGGTAAACTATCCATGTTGCTGTGCAAGCCACCGAGCATGCGCTTGTATGATTGCCTTATTCAATTAACGCTTTCCTAATGTGTGTGCGTGGAGTCGGTGGGGGGGGAGGTGTGTGTATGAGTGTGTGCGCTTGCTTTACTGTGGGGTATCATTACTGATGAGATTATGTCAGATTAGTGAGGGATTTCACAGATGTGCTAGTATCACACCCCCTAATCCCATAACAATATAACATCAAACGTACACAGTTTTCATTTGTTTGGCACTGTCATTGGACTGGCCAGGGTTGGGGGACTAATTTCAGACGACATGTCTGGTACATGTTCCATTGCTCAAAAGATTTTACATACACCATCTTTATTTTGATGTTGTTTACTCATTCACAACAATTACAATTGTTCAGATTGAGGCTCATTTGCGGAGATATGTTTTTACCTGCATGCCACAGATGGGGTCCTCGCACAGGTAGACCCCAGGTGACTGTCCATCCTGCAAGCTCCCAGTGGCCACCTCTGAGAGTAAGTCTTTCAGGTTCTCGTCTTTGCCCCAAACCTTTTTAGAAACACGCCCATATCAATAAACAGTAAAGTTAGATCAGTAGGATGACACATTTCACTGTATAACTAAAGGCAATTTCCATTGTTTTGATTCAAATCTGGCCAAATTTGGATAGTTCAACTCCTAAAAAGTCCCAAAAAATGTCTTTCAATATGTTGAAAATAATTGTCTGTGAAAAGTGCAAGTGTACTTTGTCGAGTGGGAATGCGAAAAATTCTAAAAGCAGTACGTGTTTGTAGTGTTCTTCATATCATCTAGCGAAACCCAAAGGTACAACTTGTCACTTTCTGACAAGAAGGAGTCAAGCTTTCTTTGGCAAATGACACACTTTGCCTTTCCTTCCAAGTTAACACCCAGCAGTGTGTCTAGCGCCACCATTTTGGTTCTGTTCCCCCACAACTGGTACCCCAGTGGAATGGAGCCCAAACATGATGACGTGAAACCGGACCAGCACTTACCTCAACTGCGGACACACGGACAGAGAAGCGCGCCCCTGTTTTCTCCCTCCTCTCATTGATGAGCTTAAAAAGCCAGGAAATGGCACAGGGGATGATACCTAACGTCTGCAGGGAGTCGTGGCGGCCAATCATGGTGTAAGATTTGCCTGGATCACAGAGACAGGCAGACACTGTGTGAATGTGTATGAAGTGTGTGTCTTCCTCTGAAGTACACAAAAAAATATATGACACCCTAATGAAGACTTATAAGGACGTGAACAGGCCGTCGTGTGTGCAATTTGTTCTGCGGCCTGATGGAGGATCATGTGCTTGTCAGCAACACTCTGAATTTACAATATTCTCTCTTTCCTCTTCCACTATTGAGACTCACTGTCAAAGCAGCATTTTATGTGTTATGTGGAGATTCGTGTGACGGCAATGATTTGGTGTGAGGAGGCGCAAGTTTCATGAAGAATATAAACAGGCAAATCGGGGCAGCTTCTGCCCCAAGTGGAATTTTTGCCTGTTCTCCCCATGCCAATGTGGGTTTCCTTCAATTTGTCCACTACAGGCGTTGGTATCATTACTACAAGAAGGACTCGGTTGCATTCCTGAAGGTCTTCCAATGAATTCCGTCACATTTGGACTTCATCTCTCTATGTTCGTCGAAAACTTTACTTTATCAAAGCAGGCTGTGAGAGCAAGCGTGTGTCCACAGCCAAGAGCCACAGAGCCTATTGTAAATGCTCAGTGTCTTACTTTCCCTATTTTAATTAGTGAAAAAGTTAATGCCTTTGTAATACAGCCTCATTACTATGGATGGCCGTAGGGGGACTACATCAGCACACATCTGTTGTTACAGCCATTCCAACTAGGGAGGTCGGGACGGCGTGAATTCACCTTGTAGTAATATTGATTGAAAGAGCAAAGCCTACTGCTGTTTGATGGATTCGCCCACAAAATAAAACGACTCTCTCGCCATTTATCAAGTAACAATTGAACAATGACAACCATAAGACTGTGTCTAGGTCCCTTGCACATAATGTCTTAACCAGGCAGGGGTTGACCGAAGGTTGTCCATCGTCCATATTTATATTCTTGTACTGTGTACTTGTAGTTGTCTCTGTCGCTGGACATGAAAGAATCACAGCCACGGTACAATTCAAATACAGTATAATTAACTTTTAAAGGACAACCGACGCCTCTGGACAACAAGTTGTGTCCATAATTTGTAAAATCACTTCAAATGACTTCTACTGAGCGTATTTTACAAAGATTCCACGGCATATAGCTATATTTTAAGACTCTCGTTGAATATTCAGGAAGTCTTGTTTTCGAGTTGATGACGATGCCTGACGTGACGTCACGTCTGGAATGCCCCTGACCAAGACAGTGACACACAATGCATTTTGGGTCTTTGTTTGGTCTGAAAACTTCATGTTGATCTGTGTTGATGGCGAAATTAGAAGAAAAAAACATAAATACCGCAATAGTGAATCGTTGTGTGTTGCACCAAGACTACTATTTGATAGAAGTTGACACAAATTCCCAGAAGATGAATCAGCCCATTTCCATCGGAGTTTGGGCGCCATTTTGTGCATTTTCTGGGCGCTACATTGGAGTCCAGACGCCTCAAAATGAAACGGAAGGACTTCTTTAATCGATTGTAAACATTTATGCTTTCCTCTTCAGAACTATTTGAATCATATTCATAACTGGATGAGTAACAAGAAAGCATCTTCTCCGAATCTGAAGGCATTGTTTTGATTCTCGAGCAAGGCAAGACCTCCTGGTGTGAGGTTATTTTGAAGTAGTTTTGGGACACTTTAACTCATTTTTATTGGTGTTTTGCATTTGACTAAAAATATCAGCCTGCGTGTTTTGGGTATTTTAAATGCTATAAAACGTTTTTCTGATGTCAGTTAGGAAACAAAAAAAAATGGTGTCGGTTGTCCTTTAAGGGCAATACATTTGCATGGTATAACCGTCGAGGTCCCCTATGATGATGTGTTCTAATATTGGACATGATGATTATAGCTGGTGAGGGGTGATTTAATTAGGATTTTTTTAGGTGGGACTTGGTGTCAATGTTTACAGTATAAGCACTACCCTAAGAAGTAATGGGTTTGATTGTGAATGTGCATGTGAGTTACGACATGTACTCTGTAGTGAGAGGTCCTGACCTTTTTAAGATTGCGTTCAGGAGGATTAGGAAGACTGAGATAGACTTGGGCCAAAAAGACAAACTAATCCTCTGCTTTCTTGCACTGATTGAAGAGGGCCAGTCAAGGCGCACTGTATTTCCTCTTTCGCATTTATGTGTCTTACCCAGCTTGGAGTGTCCAAAGCAGAAGACACATCCGTCCGCTCCATTCACTACCGACTGAATCACCTCGGCAACCGTTCCTGCGCACACTTCCGCCTAGCAACAATTAAGGCAGGACAGTCAAGAAGAACCAATTAGATCTGACGTCAACAGACTGAAAAAAAAACATTTTTTAAGGTTAGCATTCAACACTCATGTTGTTATGGACACAAGAGATGGATGGGTGGATGGATGGATGGATGAATGAATGGATGGATAAAGAGATATGGCTCATGAATGGTTAATATATAAATGCATGTAGATGCACAGACAAGAACAGATGATAGATGTTTATATAGATGAGTGTGGATGCAAGAGTAAGCTGTGTGGCAGGTTGAGGTACTGATAAGTCAGGCCACCCACTGACCTGTGACGCATCAGAAGGGAAGGCGGCGTCAAAGGTAAACATCTTGGGAGGGACCTGGCTTGACCCCACTCTCTTCAGAGAGGTAGTGTTTGGTGTCTGATTGGCCGAAGGGTCCATGATGGTGATCTGTTTCTTCCTTGGGTCCACTTTGAGGAAAGAACTGGACTCCGCCATGTTGGACTGAGACGCCGGACATACACGCACCATCACTTTCACCTGAGGGCCACCAAGAAGAAATATCACCAGGTATTAATCTTATATTTACTGTGTGTCTTTGCTGCATTCACTGATTAGGACATGACGCACTGTGATCTTTACCAAGCAGCCATACTGTATGGGCATCTCTTGGACATTCTCATGTATACAAAAGAAATCAGTATGAAATTATAGAGTTCCATTTAAATGAATTATTAACTAAGGTGAATCTGAAGCTGCATGCAAACAATCGGCAGTCATGAACAACTACAAATCCAACATACATTTTTTTTCATCACACTACTTCCCCCCCTTCCCGACTTGTTCGATCTGTCAAAATTGTTTTTTAGCATTTTTTCCATTACTCCCACTTCCATCAGAACATCCGCAGCTTCAATTTAAGCGGTTGACAGTGGCCATTGTTTACTTTGACAGCCGAATGTGAAACATGCTACATCATCACTTCAGCTCACTCGCAATATTCCACTAATGCAATGCACTTTTTTTCATGTGGGAACTCATTTGTTTCATCTCAAAATATTCTCGAAGATGCCCCCCAAAAAAGAAAATATATAGTTAATATGGTGGCTGTAATATTGACGCATTGCCACCCTCCTTTGGTTTTATTGGAAATATTCATTATTTATAAGCATCTTGACAAGTGGGCCGGTGTGATTATTCTGCCTATGATTTATTGTAAGTTTTTAATTTTCATGACTATTTGTCCAATGAAACAAGAACATCAATGTTTTCTTTTGCTTATAGAGTGACATGAACAAACCAAATTTAAGAAGGCAGAACATGCAGTGCTTCTTTG
This sequence comes from Hippocampus bargibanti, assembly GCF_051943395.1. NCBI lineage: Eukaryota > Metazoa > Chordata > Actinopteri > Syngnathiformes > Syngnathidae > Hippocampus > Hippocampus bargibanti. The sequence continues at coordinate 25,665,101 of NC_142736.1, read as the reverse complement.
AAACAAAACCTGCCGAGTTTTATTTTTAACTCACGATATATGACGATGTCACAAAAAACTCAACTAAAAAGAAGTTTAATACAACATCTCAACTGTTAGGGACTACCTAGCTGTCAGTCATTGCATATTTACATCAAGTATATTTAAACATGTACAAACACATCGGTGAGATGACTTTATGTGGTATTTAAGATTATAGATTATTGATGGACAGAGCGCCGATTTGAACTCTTTGAACTCACCTGCAAACATACCAAATACGAACAACACTCGTCTGGAAAGCTTTTTGTGTTCCTCAATGTATATTTGATGCTGATTTAAAAAGATAAAGATCGACAAAAGGGTTTGAAAGATATTTTCAATTTTGTTTCACGTCCAGCAGACTTAACACTTAATATATATATATATAAATTGCAATGCGAGGGCAGATTCAGAATCCATGTTAAAAAAAGCAGTTTACTTACATCACTGAGAAAAAAAAGGTGCTTAATATTGTTGACCAGTTCTATCTATCATTTTGAAAAAGTAGGCTCATTCATTTTAAGTGGAATAAAATAATAGCAAATTTTGAATACAATATGGGATGGAATCAACAGTCAAGTAGTGCATTCCATGTTACTTCATGACACGATGAATCAACAATCATTGCCACACCAAATGGCTAATGATCAATTAATCAACCATTATGCTCATGGCTACCTTCTATGAATACAAAATATTCGTTTAGGACGCACAATTTCACAAACGAGAGACAAAAACAATCAGGGAACTGAACAAGGTCAAGCTTCACTGAGCAACCCCATCTTAACTGACAACCTGGTTATGAAGTGTAAAAGCATAAAAGCTTCTCTGGTGCCTGCTATCTAATATAAAAATATATTATGCATCCCATATTGTTGAAAGGGTGATATAAAAATCCAAAGAGGTCCTAGCACACAGTGCGTTGCTGTTTATGTGTGCATTCATCTCTCGCTGTCTCACTCACATCTAATAACACATTAACAGGCTTTCCTTTGGTTGCATCATTAAATGACCACGGGCCAATTAAGAGAGCTAGTCCAATAAACTGTGTGTGTGTGTGTGTGTGTGTGTGTGTGTGTGTGTGTGTGTGTGTGTGTGTGTGTGTGTGTGTGTGTGTGTGTGTGTGTGTGTGTGCGTGTGTGCGCGCGTGTGTGTGTGTGTGTGTGTGTGTGTGTGTGTGTGTGTGTGTGTGTGTGTGTGTGTGTGTGTGTGTGTGTGTGTGTGTGCGCGTGTGTGCGTGTGTTTGGGTCTTGCTTACATGAAAATAATTATCAATTTAAATACAATTCCTCACATTCACGTGTGAAACAGTAAATATGCAACTTTAGTGACTCAGGTGAACTGAGCAGATGCAGCACCAAGTCAACACTTTGAATGCTTTGCTCTCTCTCTTTGCCTCTCTCTCTCTCTCTTTGCCTCTCTCTCGCTCTCTCTTTCTCTCTCACACACACACACACACATATGCACATGATGACACACTCCACCACACACTTGAATTCCACATGGCCTCTCATGACCCCAATAAAAGAGACCATCACATCAGTGAGAGCCTGGGGGAAGGATTTTACTGTTGCACGCTTTACAAGGCGTAACTCATAAAATCTTCCCTCCTCTTGAGAGCCTTTTTCCTTCCCTTGTTTGAAAGCGAGTGAGTAAATAAGCGGTGTCCGCAGTCCGCAAGGCCACAAAGTGTCAGTTCCTTCACATAGTAGGATAAATCGTTCTTTACGTTCCTGTTGAAAATAATCAAAATGGAAGGGGGAAACATGGATGCAGATTATAAAGCTCCGCTCACCGGTCACAAAATTCAGGTCACCTGCATAATCAAATAAAATACAATGACTTTCGGCAGGTCATGAGAAATGCATGCAGAGTAATAGCAGTGTATCCCATCAGACATTTTCATTTCATGAAGGGAGATTAAAATTGTGCACTTTTCCACACAAATTTTTAATCACTTTTGTCAAAGGGAAGTCAATCCCTAACTTTCTTGAACATAATATATTCTTTGCATTCTGATTAATTAATGTTCCACATGTGGAAAATGAGTGTCACAGCAAACCCTGTTTTCGTACATCTCAGTGAGCAGCCATTTTGTTTGTCACTGTCAAATGAAAATCACAAATCCTCATGACTCAGATAGTAACTAATCATGGCTTGGCTTTGGAAAAGCGGTGAGCCGTGATTGGTCGTAGAAACACAAATCCGTCCTGCGTATGTAAACCAGCAGTGTGTGTGTCTTCTTGGAAGTATTTTCACCTAAATCAAATCAAGTGCTCGCACACCATTACGGATCCATAGGATTCCCTTTGGCATCGGTACCAAGTGGTGACGAAAGAACTAAATGGTCCTGAGAGTTTTACCATGTTGAAACCAAAGTGAGGAAAAGTTGTGCTTACAAGCCTACATACAGTATCCTCAGAGGATCCTTGGCCTACTTCCTTCGCGGTATGGATCAATATGGCATGTCCATGTGCTGCAGCCAATTTCATGCAGACACGCTTTGTTGATGAGAGAGCATCAAGATAATGGACTCTTTGTTGTGGTTAGTGAAAAAAGAAAGAGCTTGAGAGACAACACTAAAATCTTCTCACACATCCCTTCATCCCTTGTTCAAAATGGACATCCCCTCCGACCTCCTCACTTGTCATCGCTCTTTCACAGCACTCTGAACTAATGGCGTTTCCAGTTATCTGTTTGATAGTTTTACCTATCATCTCTTGTTGCACATGCTGTTAAGGGCATGATACAAATTGACTTTACTTTGAAGGACATTTGAAAGACATGCTTTATGGAACTTGTCAATCCTGTCTGAAGATGCCTGGCCCAAATTTAAAGGGCAACCGATGTCACTTTTTTGTTTTTTAACTGACATCAGAAAAACATTTTATAGCATCTAAAATACCCAAAACACGCAGTATGATATTTTTATTCAAATGCAAAACACCAATAAAAATGACTTAAAGTGTCCAAAATCTGCCAAAAATTGAGCTGCGAATTGGTCATTTTCAGAAAGTCCCGGCCCCAGTTCGTAATGTCACACCAAGACGTCTTGCATTGCTGGAGAATAAAAACAATGGCTTCAGATTCGGATAATATGCTTTCTTGTTACACATCCAGTTATGAATATGATTCAAATAGTTCTGAAGAGGAAAGCATACATGTTTGCAGTCGATTAAATAATTTATTCCGTGTCATTTTTAGGCAGGGGGGGGGACGTCTCACCCAAAAAGAGGCAAGAAAATGGCCACCGAGCTGTGAGGAATGAATCAGCCCGTTTCCACAGGCTGATAAATTCATTCCATGGAGCTTGGACTCCCTCTGCTGGCGGCTTTTGGATGTAACACACGGTTTTCAAAAAAACCAGTACAGCAAAATACATTGACGTGATCGAAAGACGCTACAATGCGTCTTTTTTACATCAGGAGGCGGTCCTTTTCTGACGTCACGTGAGGCCTCGTCACCAACTCAAAAACAAGACTTCCTGAATGTTCAGCACGAGTCTTAAAGCATAAAATATGGCTATATGCATGGAATCTTATTAAAATACGCCCCATAGAAGTCATTTGAAGCCATTTTACAAATTATGGACACAACTTGTCCGGAGATGTCGGTTGTCCTTTAAGGGGCAACCTCTGATTTTGTCATTTGGATTTGCAATATACAGTAAAGTCTCGTTATATCGATATTCTCGGGAGTCCGAAAAAATGTCGATATAACCGGGACTATCGATATATCCGACCCTTCGCGCATGTAATTTTCTCCTTGCGTTCATAGAAATAGTATCGTAATAAGCAGTACTATCGATATAACCGATATCGATATAACGAAACTTTACTGTATCTTGAATGAACTAACTTTTCTGTCATATATATATATATATATATACACACACAAATTGCCGTTTTCGTGTTTATTATGTTTGTTTAAAGTCATTATAAGTGCCTTGCACGCTGGGTCCGAGAGGACAGTAATTTTCATCTGTGCTGTATTAGCATATTTGACAATAAAGCTGACTTTGACTTTTGATACAATGTATACTTGATTAAAAAAAAATCTGCATATGACTGACAGTTATGTGGTCCTAACAGTTGAGATATAGTATTAAAGTGTTTTTCAGTGTGTTTTTTTGTGAGTGTGGCTAAAGCAGCACCATGTTACACACAGTACAGTAAAGTCTCGTTATATCGATATCGGATATATCGATAGTCCCTGTTATATCGATATTTTTTCGGACTCCCTTGAATATCGATATAACGAGACTTTACTGTATTTGGCATGAGTCCCCACGACGTAAGAATTTCTGTGCCAAACTCATATTACAAGTTATCTGTCAGATCGTTGGCTTTCATTCATTATGGTTTTACGTGTCGGAACAACACAGGAAAAATGATGATCAAAGCATACCTGGATGTGTTTTTTTTATGAGAAAAAAAAACCCACAAGTGTCAGGATGTCTCTGCATATGTACATACTTTATGTGTGCAACATTGCGTGTGTATCAATAAGATGCTGCACCTCTGTCAGTGCTACGTACATGAATATTTCATCTACAAGCTGGAATACAGCACTATCATAAGACTCATTCATTCCGATAAAGGCATGAGAACACACACAGACACGCACATACATTGAAAACACACTCGCTCACACATGCACACGAACGTGCAAAATTGGTTGCCTGAGAGGGATCACCACTGCTATTAAAAATTGATTAGCTGTCATTGTATCATTTTCCCCCCCCAAGGTCAAATCTCAAGATGCATGTGCATGCAAAATGTGGCGTGCACTGAAGAGATGAGATTAAAAAAATGCACTTATTCTGTCTTCGAGTCACTGAGAAATTGAGATGAGCATGGATGAAATGATGACCAGGAGAGAGCTTCAGGATAAGGAAAGGTAACGCTTTCACTTTTTGTTCTCTCCAGTTTTAATTCCCCGGCGTTGGCTTTTTCATTTGTATTGCATTACACCTGCTTGTTCTTGTACTTTATGAGTAACAAAAATGATATGCGTATTTTCATTCATTAGACTGGTGTAACATTCTGTCCAGGGAATGTAATTGGTATTAAAAAATCAAGAATATGTCAGTATTTAACAATTTTCTGTTTTTGTTTGCTCTCAATATAGGCCAATGAACATTCACTGGCACTGGACATTAGGACCAAAAAAGCGTTCACAAAGACAATACTAATCAGCTTGTGCTCTCATGTTGACCCACTCGTATCGCTAACGATAAAATAATAGAAAAAGCTGATATGATGCCGCATACCACCAGCCCATATGTTTTCTATATGGCTTATGAATAGCAGGATGGAGGCCTGGATGGATAGAAATAAATCTAAGCGAGATATCCTTGCAATGAGGGGGAAGCCTGAGTATTCAGAGAACATGTGAAATCCGCAAAAGTGGTGGAGGCTGAGCTGATATTTGAACCGTGACAACTTTGAGGTTTGCCACCGCAAACCAAAACCACAATAACAAACATAAATAGTAACAGTCTTTTGGACATGTTATACACAATTATTTTTTTGTCTCTATTGATGAACAATTATTTGAAGGTATTTATGTTTGTGTTTTAATTTATTTGCTGTTTGTAAAATGTCCGCCAGTGTTGCTGATTAACTCATTCACTGCCAGACATGTGCAAAAATGTGTCCTCTCCGGTGCTAGGGCTTTTGTCATTGTGACTTGAATTTCAGGAGTTTTAGGACTATATAAACATTCAATGCAGCTTAAGAAACATTAGAAAGCTAGAGAACAGTTAATTCCTAAATTATATAGTTCTGGAGTTAGATGAGCTTGAAATGAGGGCGGCTGTCCAAAATTGGATTGGATTGGATTGGATTGGATATGCCTTTATTACAGCAGAAGCTGGAGCAGAGCACTAACATGGAAAAAAGGGAAACTCTGCCCCCTTGTGGAAGAGAAAAACATTGGAAGAAGTCTGGCCAGCGCTTTATCGGCCACCCAAGAAAGAAAAACAAAAACCCGAACCAATTCAGGTTCTTCTTTCGTCAGAAAAAAAGAGTTAATTCCTAAATTATATGGGTCTGCAGTTATATGAGCTTGAAATGGGGGTGGCCGTACAAAAGGCAAATGCAGCCCCCTCGACGGAGGGAATAACATTGCCAGAGGTCTGACAAGCGCTTTATCGGCACCCACTCGCATGAAAAAAAAACAACTCAGGATTCAGGAACTTGCGCTCCACATCATGCTTTTCAATTCCTGAATAAATTCGGGAATGGCAGTGAATGAGTTAAGATATTTTATCCCATATCTAATCATTGATCTATCAAAAAAGAAACAAGAGCAGAATTGATCTATTTTCTCCCCAAAATTTGTGACCATCGTCGTATTTTCGCATGACGTGACAGCCTCTGCTAAGAGTTCCTTTTGTAAAATTTAATTTCCTCACCTGATAGCCGGTCGCCCTTAACGAGAGGCTCCCAGCTGTTCTATTTAATTACGGTGAAATGAGAGGGCACCAACGCCTGATAGGACAACACTGAGCGTAACAATAACACAAGGGAAAGTGAGATACACGGTGCCACTTGGGAAACATCCTCCAGAGGGATTTGGATTAATTTGACATCTTTGGACGGAAGCAGGCATCAGCGCCTTGGAACACACTCATACACATGACCAACACAGGCTGATTTCCCCCGGCTTTAAAGGTGACGTCTCAATCTGTTTTCTGCCATATTAACACCGGGCGTGCAAACGAAGCGTGTAGTGCAGAATGTATTTTGTGGCCTTCCACTGGGATATTTGCTGCTCATTGGATATCTTTCATTGCACAATGTAATCCTTTGAAATGTGGCGCTGCAAGGTGCAAGGTTGCATGTGCGCAAATGTCATTGCAGCAAGAGAAGCCGACCCCCCCACTGCTCATGACATTTTTGCGAGAAAAATGTCACCCCGGTCATTTTCGTCCCCGCGTTTGTGCCAACATGTGTGTATTTGATTAGCTCCCTGCAAGATCTGATTGTTTTTGTATAACCTGAGCTTGTTATGTTGGGAAATAGCAGGATATGGGGGCTGGGTGCACTTCACAATTTCCAATCCGCCATCATGGCAGTCAGGTCTGCTTTTAAAGGAAATTGGACAATAACCATAAGCGAGCAGAAAATGTATTGAAATAAGGGTGTGAATTAGTGCATGTTTTGATCTAAGACCAGGTAGAGTGAGCATAACAGGCTTGAAAACAAATGTGGCACAGCCAAATTGAGATGCAACTGAACAATCATGCTGTGTATGCGGTTGTATCAATTTTCATGAGTTGTTGGCCATTTGCAACTAGTTTTCGAATGAAGTTATAGCAGGGTTAGGATTGGAAAGGTTACATAGAAAATAGATGGATGCATGGACGGACTATTGTGGAGGCTAGAAAGAAGCCAGTTTTGGATCAATTAAGAGGGTATGAGACTGTGTGTGTGTGTGTGTGTGTGTGTGTGTGTGTGTGTGTGTGTGTGTGTGTGTGTGTGTGTGTGTGTGTGTGTGTGTGTGTGTGTGTGTGTGTGTGTGTGTGTCATCCTGATAACTGAGGAGACATCTGTCACTTCCATATGGTGATAAAATCTGATGGAAACTCACAGGCAAACCTTAATTGATTTTTTTTAAAAATGGATTGCTTCGTGTGACTTTGAAAATGTCATTTTAAAGCCTATTTTTTCTTTCAGGCATCAGGGTGACCGAACTGAAACAAGCGCTGGTGCTTTGATCTGCAGGGTTTTCTTTGGTTAACTCATTCACTGCCAGACATGCAAAAATGTGGCCACTGCAGTGCCAGGGTTTTTGTCATTGTCACTCGAATTCCAGGACCCAAAGAATATTGAGTTTTAGGACTACATGAACATTCTATACAGCGTTAGAAACCTTAGACTCTTTTCTTTCATCAGAAAAAAAGAGTTAATTCCCTATTATATATGTTTGGAGTTATATGAGCTTGAAATGAGGGCGGCTGTCCAAAATACAATGCAATACATGTAGAGCGCTTTAACAAGATCTGAACATGGAACAAAGTGCTTCCGTGGAAAAAATGGAAAAGCTGCCCACTTGTGGAATGAAGAAAAACATTGCCAGAGGCCATGGCCAGCGCTTTATCGGCACCCAAACAAGAAAAAATAAAACACGAACAAATCCAGAAATGGCGCTCTCCGCCATATTTTCAATTCCCAAATAAATTCGTGAATAGCACTGGAGGAGTTAATGATGACTTTTTGCTTAACACAGGGGTGTCAAAGTCTTTTTGCCGCGGGCCACATTGTAGTTATGGTTTCCTCTCTAGGGCCGTTATGAATTTGGGGAACCCATTAGAATGTTTAAATCCCTTCAAATATTACATATAGAGCACACAGCAAATTAATGAATAACTCGTTTTCAAATCTGAAGTCAAGAATAATGACTTTTATTGTGGTTGACATCCAAAAATATGACATTTTGGCTCAGATTTTAGCAATCATCATGGAATTTAACAAGTTTAATTTGCTTTCGCGGGCCGAAGAAAATGATGTGGCGGGCCGGATTTGGCCCGCGGGCCTTGACTTTGACACCTGTGGCTTAACACAAAGACACAGTACACACTGCGACTAGTCTCTTTCTTGTGTATCACACGACAGTTGGATTTTGGCCTGTTTTATTGCCATTTCTCCACTCTCCTTTTTTGTACAAGTGGATGATTTGTAAATGTTCTTTTTTTCATCCTTCTCTATGCCTTTGTCACAACAGTTGGTGTCCGTCTCACTTCTGTTTGGTTTGATCAAACACATTTATTTTGTCAATCCAGCACACACACATGGACGACTCATCAATGAGCCCAAAACGGTGGAAGGGGGTGGAGGACCACTAAAATCTCATTACATCGACAATCGATATTGCACACACTTCGGTAGCATGAACGCCCCCAACCACAGCCACAGCATTTACACACACACACACACACACACACACACACACACACACACACACACACACACACACACACACACACACACACACACACACACACACACACACACACACACTTCAGTGACGGCTAGCGTGACAGATGACTTTTGTTAGCTTGAGATGTGTTACCATGGTAACCATTCGGCATATTTGGTGTAAAATACTGCCGAGGTAATACAGAAGAAACTTTTGACATTAAAAAAGTATAAAAAAACTAAAATGTTCAAGTAATTCTTCCAATCTAACAACAAATAGGATATATGATTATTTTTAGTGAATGAAAACAACCGCAAAATAACTTACCTTTCCTAGACCAGGTGTGTCTTTAATCTTATTGGCTGCACGGAGAAGGCAAGGCGGAGCCGGGGGCGGAGCTGACAGAAGGGCGGAGCTGAAATTGGTGGGGAACAATTGACCGTCGCATGTTGCTGGGGATGTTGTCACGGGCAGCGGCGCTGTCGCGGCAGCCTTCAACTTCCGCTTCTTGGATGTCAGATTCAGTTTTTGTGCAGCTCTGACAAGGAAACAACAGACGAAAGGCATGATTGATATCCAGTCGTTCAAACCATAATTGATGTTTTCTATGCATGAAGACCTGCTTGCGATCAGGGTTCCATCCACAATTTTATCCTTAAAGTTGGACAGAAATGATAATTGCAGACTGCAGTTGCACATGCACACACACGCGCGCCGTTGTTGACATAAGTAGTCACATCTGGATAGGGAGTGGCTCATTTGCTTTCTTGTTGCTCGATTCCCTGTGGCGTTCTGCTCAAAGGGAGCCACTAGAATTGATGTTTATATTTCTATTGCATCTATGCCCGAATCAAGGCGTTCTCCTTTGTTCTCTCTTTTTAACTTCCACTTCTCATTCCCTCCTTCTTCCCTTGGCTTGTTTTTAGCTTGGAGACTATTCCTCCCTTACTGAGCACAATCACCAATGATCATAAAAAAGTAGTTTTATGAAAAAGGCAGCACAGTGAAACAGTGGTTCGCATATTGGCAACACAATACGAGGTTTCAGGGTTGGATTCTCAGCTTGAAAATGTGATTGTGCATTGTTGCTTGGCTGTTTTTTGTGGCCTGCAATTGGCTGGCAAATTGTCCGGCGTGTACCCCGCCTCGTGCCAAAAGTCAGCCTGATTAGAAGAGAATAATAGCAGCTCAACTGCAGCGCTGAGAATTGTCATGGCTTTACTTTTCATGTAATATCATGGATTTTTTTTTTCTTGTACAGCTTCATAGATGACTGCCTAAAATATTTACATTAGGTTCGCAGAATGTAAAAAAAAAAACAAGATGCGATGTGAGTTTTGAATATTGAATACAGACACTCCCCAACTTACAAACAAGATACGTTCCAAACGGTCGTTCGTCTGGGGAATTTGTTCGAAAGTTGATTCAGTGCTATATTTTTTATGGAATGTATGTTTAAGGCTAATATAAGTATGTTTAAAGGACAACCGACATCTCCGGACAAGTTGTGTCCATAATTTGTAAAATGGCTTCAAATGACTGCTACTGAGCGTATTTTACAAAGATTCCACCGCATATTGCTATATTTTACGTTTTAAGACTCGCGCTGAATATTCAGGAAGTCTTGTTTTTGAGTTGGTGACGAGTCCGTACGTGACGTCACTAAAGGACCGCCCTTTACCGTAAAAAAGACGCATTGTAGCGGTCCTTCCATCACGTCAATGTATTTTGCCGTACCTGCTTGGTCTGGGGACCTCGTGTTGCACCCAAAAGCCGCCAGGAGGCCAGAAGAGGGCGTCCAAGCTCCATAGAAGGAATTTATCAGCCTGTGGAAACGGAGGTTGCCATTCTGTGCCTCTTTTTTTGGGTGAGAGATTTTCCCCCAATGTTGCCTCAAAATGGCAAAAATAAATTCTTTAATTGATTGCAAACATGTATGCTTTCCTCTTCAGAACTACAGTAAAGTGTCGTTATATCGATATCGGATATATCGATAGTCCCGGTTATATCGATACTATTTCTATGCACGCACGGAGAAAATTACATGCAAACAGGGTCGGATATATCGATAGTCCCGGTTATATCGATATTTTTTCGGACTCCCTTCAATATCGAGACTTTACTGTATTTGAATCATAGTCATAACTGGATGTGTAACAACAAAGCATATGCTCCGAATCTGAAGCCATTGTTTTGATTCACGAGCAATGCAAGACGTCTTGGCGTGACGTCACGAACTGGGGGCGGGACTTTCTGAAAATGCCCAATTCTCAGCTCAATTTTTTTGTCAATTTTGGACACTTTAAGTAATTTTTATTGGTGTTTTGCATTTGACTAAAAATATCACACTGCGTGTTTTGGGTATTTTAGATGCTATAAAACGTTTTTCTGGTGTCAGTTAGGAAACAAAAAACTGATGTCGGTTGTCCTTTAATATTCATATTATTATGGAGTAAGTGAGCTCCGAGAGTGTCTGAATCCTGGGGTTGGTCATTCTTCAGATATTATAATGAACATGAGGGTAGAACGAGAGAGAAGACTTCCTGCCCTCATGCACACTCGGTCAACGAGCTATATCTCACACCATTGGCTTTCAATTAAGTGCGGCGGGTTACTGGGATGAGCGCAAGGTAGAGAGGGGGTGGGCAGGTGGATATAGTGTGGCAATAATGAAGAGAGGAGCAATGTGGAATGGGAATTGAATCTTGGTCATTTCAAGCATGATTTTCTTCAAGACCAATGGGAAAGTGCATCGTTTGGACAGTAGGCAAGCAAAACTCGCACAATGCAGCATAGTAGAAATATATGGCAATTGTGGATTGAGGAGGGGACATATACAGGGGCAATTGGGCACAAATTGGCATCCACAGGGCTAAAAAGCCACATGATTATGAACTAGCCAATCGGCGGGGTGCACTTTACGTCAAGGGATGACATTGCAGCATTTGACCAATCAGCAGTGCTCAAAAAGCCTGCTGTGCTTCCTCATTTTTTTTTAAACCCTGAAAATTTACTTTTTTTCTTACCATATTTTCTGGTGTATAAGGCTCCATGGACTATAAGGCACACCTTCAACAAATGGTGTACTTTCAAACTTTTTCCATAAATCCTGTATACCTAATGTGCCAATGGACATTAATTTAAACACATTCAATAATATTGAGCCCAAGTTCAAAAACACCATGCGCCATAGTAAATTTTGTTACTGACCTAAAATGTTCAGTTTTACAAAGTACCATATTTTCCGGTGTATAAGGCGCACCTGAGTATAAGACGCACCTCCAATGAATAGTGTATTTTTAAACTCCATATATAAGGTGCACCAGACTGTAAGGCGCACCTTCAATGAATGAAAAACGTTTTCTAAATAAAATATAGAAATATATATAAAAGTTTTCTAACTATAAGGCATACTACATTATAAGGCGCTACAAGAGAGACTATACATTTCCGTTTTATATCTCACAGCATGGACCATGCACTACTTCTTCTACAGAGGGAAATGGAGTAGGGGGCTGCTGACAGTAGTTGCGAGACCTGTTGTGGCTCAATATTACTTCACATTAAAGGCGCACCTGCGTATAAGGGTCATCTTTTGAAGAAAATGAAGGATTTCGGGTGCGCCTTATACACCGGAAAATATGGTATTTAATCTTTTGTCATGGTATTCTCACCTAACTTGTGTGTGTGTATACATAATGTGGAAATGGACACTAATCTAGACACCTTCAATAATTATGAGCCCAAGTTCAAAAACACCACAAGCCGTAGAGAGTTTATTTACTGACGTAAAATGTTTTACAAAGTATCGTATTTTCCGGTGTATAAAGCGCACCGCAGTATCAGACCATATATAAGGCAAACCAGATATCATATATAAATATATAAAAGTTTTCGAAAAATAAGGCACACTACATTATAAGGCGCTACAAGAAAGACTGTGGTTCCGTTTTATATCTCCCAGCATAGACCTTGTGGCTCAATATGACTTTACACTCACATAATGCGCGCCTGCATATAAGGCGCAGGGTCATCTTTTGAAGAAAATGAAGGCTTTTGGGTGCACCTTATACACCGGAAAATACGGTATGTCGATGCAAGTTTGAATATTTCAAGAACTCTGCTGCACCATGATGGGCATGCAGCCACAACACTTTTGAATCCCTTTTACGTCGAGGCATCACTGTACTATAATCCCCTTGTCAAATCCATCAGTTTGACAAATAGTCGTAAAATAGGCTATGAGCTTACGTGCGTATGTGTTTTCTGTCTGGTATACACACACAGCACATCTAATTGGCAACGTTTAATGACAAGTGGCCTGGGATTTGGCTGAGTGGATCTATTCCAATCTAACTCTAAAATGAAGGGTACTTGTTTTCCATCTATCGACTGCCTCGCCCGATCCATCAGCACCTCCTCCGTCTGCTCGCCTCCATCCTTTTTAGATACCCTCCTTCCTCCATTCCCTTTGTTCATTTTTCCACGCGTCTCCATCCTTGACTTCTCGCTTCAGTCCCTCTCACGTCGCAATCAACCAGCAGATCTGCCCCCCTGCATTTTAATCCTCTTTCCCCAATTATTCTTGATCCCCTAGTGACTGCTCTCGTCTCTCTTCCCTTGAATGACTCTTGCACCTTCACTGCAACCATTCTCTAAAAATATTAAAACGTCATGCTACAGTTGATTTTGCAAGTGCAATCTGATTTAAAAAAATATGATGAAAATTAGGACTTATTGTGAGACTGTATTGCGGATTTATATGACAGCGTGCCATTGCTTTACCCCAGAGCCATGTCGACATGCCCATAGAGGAAGGATCTCACAAGAATGGTGGTATCATTACCCCTGATTGTCGGTATCATTACTGTTAGGGTTATTATTAATGAAACAGGAATCAAAAGTAAGAACCAAAATATTCTTTCATCTTTGGGACTGGCACTGGATATCCTTTCCTTTTACTTTCTTCAAAACAGTTCTAAAAAATTCCAATGGAATAGAACATATGTGGTCTCTTTTTTCCAGTATGTTTATAACATCTCAGAAACAGTTGTCACCTATTATTTGACTGTTTTGTGTGGATTTTTACATACGGGTAAAAATGACCCACAACATAATCACGTGATTTTATTTCAACATAATATGAGGGTTAAATTACAGTACAGTGATACCTCGGTTTACGAACCCCTTGGCTTACGAACTTTCCGGTTTACGAATGTTAAATTTATGAAAATTTTACCTTGGCATATGAACTATTTTTCGGGATACTCACGCAGCTGCCACAATGAGTGATGTGTCGTTCTTGAACGAGCCCGTTCTCCTAACAATAAAATGGCAGCTGGCTTGTTTTGGTCCTCGGTGCTTCTCTGCAGCACCGGAGCGCCGCAGGGGACAGTCCTGGCTCCATTCTTGTTCACCCTCTACACCTCGGACTTCAACTACAACACCCCAACCTGCCACCTTCAGAAGTTCTCTGACGGCTCAGCTATTGTCGGCCTCATTACAGAGGGAGACGATAGGGAGTACAGGGGACTGACAAAGGACTTTGTGGACTGGTGCCAGATGAACACCGGGAAAACCAAGGAACTGGTGGTGGACTTCTGCAGGAAACAATCCTCACCTGCACCGTTGAACATCCAGGGTTCGGACATTGAGAGGGTGACCTCCTACAAGTACCTGGGTGCTACTCTCAACAATAAACTGGACTGGACTACAAACACGGATGCCCTAATCAAAAAGGGACAGAGTCGCTTCTTCCTACTCAGGAAAATGAGGTCACTCCTAAAGACTTTCTATGACTCTGTGGTGGCTTCAGCCATCCACTATGGAATTGTCTGCTGGTCAGACAGCATCACCACCCGGACGCTAGCTAAACTAAAAGCTATGATGGACAGCCCTTCCCACCCCCTCCTGCCCACCCTGACAGCACTGGGTAGCTCCTTCAGCCAGAGACTATTACACCCGCACTGCAAGAAGGAGAGGTACAGCCGCTCGTTCCCACCGACTGCTGTCAGGCTTTGCAATTCTCAATGATCACGTGAAAAAAAAAAAACTGGACACTTGTAAATATGGGTTGATGCAATATATCAATATGCATTTCTTGATACTTGCACTATGTACAGTTTTTTTATGAAATGATGTTGCACATTTACATTTGCACAGTATACAGTTGACATTTTTATTTTGTTATGCCTAGAATATCTTGTCTTCTATCCTTTCACCCCTCACCCCATCCCCTTTCAATTGCTGCTGTGGACTGCAAATTTCCCCATTGTGGGACGTATAAAGGTTTTCTGATTCTGATTCTGAAGAATGGAGCAGTGGGGGGGCAGGGGTTTACAGACAGAGAGAGAGTGAAGCCATTTTCCCAAAAAACTAAATAGCAGCCGACATTTTTTTTTGTCCTCTATTCCCTACCCCCAGTCTTCGGTTAAAGCCACGTGAATGGTCAAGAACACAGCAGTGAGGTGGGAGGGGGGGTTTAAACACTAAAGAGACAGGCAGATGACAGAGAGAGTGACAAAATGGATAGAAAACTGTGAAATTTTGAGTCTTTTCAACTTTGATAGTCCAAAGGCAGAGTGTAGACTGCAAGGTAAAAATTCCCATCAATCAGGCTCCACAAATAACCTGCACAAGCCATCTGTACACTGCAAAAAACTATCAACCCAGCTAAACAGAACACAATTAATGAGGACAAGGTAAAATGATCGCAGAGAAAGCACCTATAAGGGATCATTCCTCAAGATGGTGAAAGAAGAAGGCTATGTACCGCATCAAGTGTTTAATGCTGATGTAACTGGCCATTCCATTCCATCAAGCCATCATCGACCATCACAAAGGTAAATAAAACGACTTTATTATACAGTACAGTTTATTGCTTTAATTATAATACCAATTGCACATTTATTATTCATAAAATAAGGTATATTTTGTGTAGTTTTAAGGCTTAGAAAATTAGAATGTAGAAAATAAAGATTTTATGGGGACCTGGGAATGGATTATTCTCATTTTAATGGTTTCCTATGGGAAATTAGTTTTTGCGATACACACTTTTTGCCTTACACACTCTGTCTGGGAACCAATTACGTTCGTAAGCCAATGTATCACTGTATGTCCATCCATCCATTTTCCGAACCACTCAACTAGGGTGACGTGAATGAAAAATCTGAGTATCAACCTCACAGCTTTGCAGATTTGTTTTTCACACAGAGCAAAGCAAAACTAATAGACTACAATAGCACGTCTTCTATTACCAGCAAAAACTATCAATGTTAGCTATTTTAACAATGCCTTTCATTGCCTTTCAAGTCATATATGGGTGGTGAAACGAAAAACACATAGTAATAATAATAAAAAAAAAGAATAACATTGAAAAACATTAAAACCTGTTTGAAAGTGGCAATTAAAACAGAGCTTTATTCTCTGCATCAAGGTAGACCTTTTTTTAACATGGCCCTTGCATTTAGTCTTATTATAATGAGCAGTTATTCAAAGATTATGATGTTGAATAACTAAAAGCCATTTGTTCAATTTTCTGTCATCAACATTGTGTGTCAATCGCAGCTAAATTCACTACCAGGTGTCATTTAGTTTTCAGGGGCATGCCAGTAAGAAGAGAAAGCCTCCCCCCTCCACTATAAGCCATTCTACTTCCAAAATAACAACACCTTTCCAATTCTCCAAGTCACTTGGGACCAATTCATTTACTGTAGTCCCTGCGGCGACGCACACTTACTGACCACACAAATCCCAAAAGAAGCAATCGCTAGAGCGTGCGGTAAAAAATTCCTGCACTGACAGAAACTCCCTTCCCCCAACAGGAAAAAAAAAAAAACACACACACACACACACACCTAGCAAGTACAGCATGTCTCCATCTTTTTAACCAATGTCCCCAGAGGGCCACTGCAACAAGGGGGGCTGACGACAGAGCGCCACCGCGATGTGAGCGTGACATACTGTATTCTTGGAGCCGTTCGCACTAATGAAAGGTATTAGTCACACATGCATTAATGGTGGCATTGAGGATGGAGAAGGTCAGTGTGAAGTCAGAGGAGAAAAGAACCAAAGAATGAAAACGAGAGAATGAATTAGGGCTGGACAATGGCATCGAGCAACGAAATGGACAGAGATTTGGCGTGTGTGTGTGTGTGTGTGTGTGTGTGTGTGTGTGTGTGTGTGTGTGTGTGTGTGTGTGTGTGTGTGTGTGTGCGTGTGTGTGTGTGTGTGTGTGTGTGCGTGTGCGTGTGTGTGTCTAATCGGTGTGTCTGCATGCGGTTCACGTCTAAGGGTGAAGAGCGCAGCAACCCTGGGATTTCGAAGCCCTGCATGACTGCATCTACCATAAACCCGTGTGGAAAATCAGCAAAAAGCACTCCGTAAACAGTTTTGTGTTCACAATTACCCATGTGACACACCTTCTCTCTCTCTCTCTCTCTCTCTCTCTCTCTCTCTCTCTCTCTCTCTCTCTCTCTCTCTCTCTCTCTCTCTCTCTCTCTCTCAGACACACACATACACGCACAGGTGTCTAATGTGGGAAGCAAATGGGGTGTTTCTTTGAAGGTCACATTCGGAACAAAGGAACCACTTTGTCCCATTTGATATCTAAGCCAAATACACAACAACACTCTTGACTACTGCGGCGTGAAAACTAACTACAGTACATGTGGTTTCGGTGCAGACGTTGATGCTTGTAAGAAAGCCCAAAGACATCTGGTTGTGCGTGATTGGAATGTTAGCCAGATGTGAGTTTGACCGTATGTGCCTGGTTGCTTCCTAGTTTAAAGGTGATGGAAGGAAAACAAAAAAAGACAGTGTGATTACATGTTTGTGTGAGTTCTGCTTGAATTTACAAGCTGGTTATGACACTTTGAGGGTTAATAAAGCAGTCACTCCTAGGCCTTCAGTCATGCTACGTCTGAATCACTCAACAGCTGTGAGTGTGGTGTTATTTACTACACGTTCACTTGAGGATGTCATTGGCCAGGACTTGAAGACACTTAAGAAATACTGTTATTACACTGTTCAAATTTTTACTATTAACATCTGTATTCATAATATCACTTCATAAAATTGCAATTATTATCATTTGTTATTTTTGCTAGCTTCGGAGCTGCTTCGGAGCTGTCCAACCATCTATTCTTCAATAGTCCATCTTGAATGGCTGTCCAACTACAGTTGTGCTAGCTGAATCAACACAAAAATATTTGCAGCTCGCTAGTACAGTGTGCTAGCTCTAGCCAGTATAGTACTAGCGGCTAGTGATACTATGATTGGCTAGTAACTAGCCAATCATAATTTGCGAAAACTCTGACCTTGCCAGCACCTTCGAGCAGGCCTTGGATTGCCAACTCAAACTCTGATTGGTTAAAGCAATAGAGTCATTGACACCACATTTCATGCTCCAGGCCCTGCAGAGCTGATCGTGAAGGCGTACAGGTAGATTTCTGACCCTCGTAACAAATGCTGGCTGAAATGTGATTGGTTAAATGCTTAAATACGAAAATACACATCTGGAAGCAGCACAACAGGGGAAAAGCAATGAAAGAAGCTGCAATGAAGAGGCAAATAAGAATTCATGGACAAAATATAATTCCCATTAGTCTGAGATTTAGACATTTTTAGGCCAGCAGGGAAGGCCTTGCAGGTCATGACGGCCCACTACTGTAAGAAAGCAATAATGGTGGAGCACATCAGTAAACACAAGAGTGACCTTTTACTGTCTTGATGGTACAAGAGTACCGTTGTGGTGTTGCTTGCTGGGTGTGAATTTCAACAGTGGTTCGCTTGATTTGATGACATCCTCACAGCCTTCCGTACCATTTATTATTTAGTGTTCATTTTAAGGTTCCCTTACTTATCATCAATAATGTATCGTCAACAGTCATGTCTTATTGACTTTGTGTCCCGTTGAGCATCTCAAGATGTGATGACAACTGTATATTCGAACGTCACACTGATATGTGCAAACACAAATATTTACCTTCGAGGGAAAAACATTGTTTTTCTTGTTCTTGTAATGTCTCCACAGATGTTATCCAGGGGACAAGGGATTTTTAAATCTGCCTTGCAGTAGTGAGGTTCTGGGTTTGAATCTTGACTTTCCTTTGAGTCTGTTTTTTTCAGGTACTTCGTCTTTCTTCCTCATTCAAAAAAAAAAACATGCACATGGATTGATTCAGAGCAGACAAACTGTGAACATGAGCACAAGTGGTCGCCTGGTGATTGGCTGGTGACCAGTCCAGAGTTTGCCACATCTTTCACTCAGTCAACTAAGTGAGGCTCCAGCTCACCAGTGACCAGAGGTGGGTGGAGTTCCCAAAAACCATCCCCAAGTACAAATACCAGTACATTAGAATATGTATGATTCAATTACAAGTGGAAATAAATAGTTTGTCAAATAATCACTTGAGTAAAGTACAGTAAAGTCTCGTTATATCGATATCGGATATATCGATAGTCCCGGTTATATCGATACTATTTCTATGCACGCACGGAGAAAATTACATGCAAACAGGGTCGGATATATCGATAGTCCCGGTTATATCGATATTTTTTCGGACTCCCTTGAATATCGATATAACGAGACTTTACTGTATTATTCAGTTAAAGGACAACCGGCACCATTTTTTTGTTTCCTAACTGATATCAGAAAAACGTTTTATAGCATCTAAAATACCCAAAACACGCAGGCTGATATTTTTAGTCAAATTCAAAACACCAATAAAAATTAGTTAAAGTGTCCCAAAACTACTTCAAAATAACCCCGTCAATTGCGAGTTTCAGAAGGTCCCGCCCCCTTGTTCGTGACGTCACGCCAAGGACGTCTTCGGCTTGCTCTAGAATCAAAACAATGGCTTCAGATTCGGAGAAGATGCTTTCTTGTTACTCATCCAGTTGTGAATATGATTCAAATAGTTCTGAAGTGGAAAGCATAAATGTTTGCAATCGATTAAAGAAGTACTTGCGTATCAATTCGAGCCATCAGGACTCCAATGTAGCATCCCAGAAAATGCACAAGATGGCGCCCAAGCTCTGTTGGAAATCGGCTGATTTGTCTGCTGGGAATTTGTATCAACTAGAATCAAATAGTAGTCTTGGTGCAACACACAACCATTCACCATCGCGTTATGTGTTTTCCTTCTAATTTCGCCATCAACACGGATCAACATGAGGTTTTCAGACCAAAGTACCCAAAATGCATTGTGTGTCTCTTTCTCGGTCAGGGGCATTCCAGACATGACGTCGTGTCAGGCATCGTCATCAACTCGAAAACAAGACTTTCTGAATATTCAGCGCGAGTCTTAAAACGTAAAATATAGCTATATGCCGTGGAATCTTTGTGAAATACGCTCAGTAGAAGTCATTTGAAGTGATTTTACAAATTATGGACACAACTTGTTGTCCGGAGACTTCGGTTGTCCTTTAAATGCTGCATGTTGAACTGAGTTCATCTTACCTGGCAAAAAAAGAAGCCGCAGACAAACCAGTGCTGTGTGACGTGGTGGTGGTCGCCGCAGTATGTGAGGGTGAGTTTGTATGTGGAGTTGAGTTGGTATGTGAAGGGGAGTTTGTGTTGTAGCGGTTCAGGGCAGCCTCAGTCAAATCTTCCCTTGAAGCCTCAGACACCATCTGGGAGATCTAATTCAGAGACGACAGAAATTCAGGATGAGGAAAGTTAATTTCGATCACAACCACTATAATAGAAATACATTTTGACATTTGAAAATTCATTGAAAAAAACTAAACACAAACAACTAAGATATAAAGACTTCATACCATGATTAAAAAAAGAAAAAAAACTAACAGGAGGAATCAGTCAATGTTCTGACAGACCCCCCCCCCCCCACACACACACACACACCTGATGAGTGACAATTGTTTTTCCAAATACAGTATAATATATAAATGTATACAAATGTCAGGGGAAATGGAGTCGGTGGCTGCAGAAAATATTTGCAAGACCTGTTGTGGATCAATATTACGCTCCCATAAGACGCGCCTGCGTATAAGGCGTATGGTCATCTTTTGAAGAAAATTAAGGCTTTTGGGTGCACCTTATACACCGGAAAACACGGTGTATATATACACAACACAAAATAATCAGTCGTTTGCAAGAACTCACGAAACTAGAAAGAAGCAACAAGAAGAGCCAGTTTTGAATCAATTAAGAGGCTATAACACTACGTGTCTCTGTGTGCATATACGTGTGTTCGTGTGTGTATGTGCATATTTATTGCAAAAAGGTTCACAGGGTCCAAGCCTGCAGCTCACTGTCTTGATAAATCACCTCTCATAAATGAGATGCCTCTATAGTTTATGCCACACTCCCCTCTGCATTGACGCCCATTTCCAGTTGCTCGCTGAGCTTTCTAGTGTTGCATTATTAAAGCTATGGTGACCACTTATTAGAAAAAGGCTCAAGTAAGCTTTACGGATGGATGGCCAGCCAGAAAAAGTCATTTCATCTTTTCCAATGAGAAGAAGGGAACTTACAATAGTGTGCTAATAATGTATTGACTTTTATTTGTAAATGTGCGATATTGCACTGCTTGGGTTCATGTGTTGAGTGAATGTTCTCCGCCCTCCATCAAAAATGTGAAATAATACATCCATCTCCTAATCTGCTTGTCCTCACGGTGGTCTTGGGTGTGTATACCCCCACTAAATTTGGGCAGTAGGTGGGTTACACTTTGAACTGTATAATATTTTTTGTTTACATGTACCACTCCACAAAGATGTGCAACACGAACTCGCCACAGCAGTTTGACCACATCCACAATCTAATGAAAACCAGGAAGGAATAAAATGCACTACAGTAGACATCATTCCAAATCCCAGTCACAGCAATACATCTGTTGTTCTTTGAATTGCTACGAATCTTTAAAATGGCCCAATGCAGTTGGGATATTGTGTTAGAATATTCCAGATGGGCATTGTGCAGATGTACAAAAGGTGAGTCTCAATTGGATTTGATGAATGTGACAACTTATAGACGGGTGGAAAGTCTGCTAAATCTATCAACCCTCCTCTTGCTATGTTCTGTTCTTCTCGTGGTCTAAAAAAAAACATTACAAAACTGTGCTCATTCATCTTCGTTATGAGCCAACCCACATTTCTGAAACATTCACCTTTCTCATCTGTCTCTCTTCAATATATTTTTACTCTCCCACGTGTTTCAAAAAGAAGGCTATGCTGTCAAAAGTAAGATATCCGGACTGAGATTTAGGATGAAGAGCAATGCATCTGCATGTTAGTGGTATTGTCTGCTCTTGAGAGGAAAGATTGGAGGTTTTTCTCTCCTTTTTTTGCATATAACACAGGGGCACCTTGACATCTCTTACATTTACAGAAAGGTGCATTGTGCAATTACACATCACGGCTCAATTAGACATGCTCAGGAGTATGGGGTAAGTTTTTTTGGTAGTACTTTGTTTACTTTATATATTGAATTTTTTTCCAGAGTGTCCTTGTGAGTTCTTTTAATACAGTGATACATCGGCTTACAAACTTAATTGGTTCCCAGAAAGTCTGTGTAAGGCGAAAAGTGTGTATTCCAAACATTAATTTGCCATAATAAACAATTAAAATGAGAATAATCCGTTCCCAGGTCCCTATAAAACATAATTTTCTCCTACATAAGCCTTAAAACTACACAACATATACCTTATTTTATGTAAAATAAATGTGCTCTGGCATTGTAATTAAAGAAATGAACTGTACTGTATGATAAAGTCATTTTATTTACCTTTGTGATGGTAGACGGCTTGATGGAATGATAGCTTTTTGCATAAAGTGTCTCAAGGAGCTCTGGGGTGTACATCTTGGAAGTTGTGATATTGCAACAGATGCAGGCAGACACACTCGAAACTTTATTAATAGCTGGTTCCCTTGCTTGTCCACTCTTCAAATTGTACAGATGGCTTGTGCGGGTTATTTGTGTAGCCTGATAGATGGGCTATTTTAACCTTGCAGTCTACACTCAGCCTTTGAACTATCAATAAAGTTGACACAAGTCCAAATTTCACTGTTTTCCATGTTCTCACCAAGTCATTATAAGTGGCTTGACAGCTGGGTCAGAGAGGACAGTAATTTCATCTGTGCTGTATGTCATGCATATTAGCATATTTGACAATAAAGCTGACTTTGACTTGACCTTTTCTCTTTTTTTCACCTTTGTTTTTTTGTTTCAAGCTCTGTCGTCTGCCTTTCCAGTTCGTGTGCAGCTTTGTTTCTTCAGAGAACCGGCTCGTTCGCAAACATGTGTTTCACGAAAAATAGTTCGTATGCCAAGATTATATTCTAAGGCAAAAAGTTCGTTCGCTAAAGCTGCCTGATCCATCAGTAGGCCCTTAGCAGCAAAAGGTTAGATATTGTCTGTTTATCATCATTAACATTACGTATTGACCATTATATATTGTAGATCCAGGGACTTCATCTATACAGTATACAGAGTCAACATATAATGATGTGCTTTACTTCAATGAGGTAAATTGGTTCAGGCGATTTTTTTGTTCTCAGCGAAGGATTTCACTGAAAACAGTGGAATTATTGTTGCAATACACAAACTCTAACAAAGACATGCACACTATTGCGCAACTCTAATGATTGGATCAAAAACGAACTATTTGGTCCCTTCCACAGATGGTGACCATATCGAAAGAGTCTCCTCACGTTCCACTCTTCAGGCTGAACTCAGCCCGTATGGGTGCAGGCCAAGCCACCAGACGTATGGCAGCAAGCCTCCAGATGGGGTCCCTGGGGACCCTCAATATCAAAAATATAAAATCATCTTTTTACGAGATGCAGTCATTAGTTCGGAAGAATGTATGTTAATGTTTTACTATATGTGATTTTACGAAATCCAAATCATATATTCGCTCATAGACGGCGCCGCAAGAGTGGCTGCCTTTCCAGCAGCTCATGTATTTTGTTTTTCTACATTCATTCCTTTCATCATTTTGCTGCTGTGAAATGTAAATTTCTCCACTGCGAGACTAATAAAGGCAAATCCAATCCAATCATCTTTAATGGAAATGTTTTGACTAAATTTACAATATTACCCATTCACAATTTGATAGATGTTGAGAAAAAAGAAGTAGAGGACAATTTGGCGGTCACTTAAAAAGTACAATATAATTCTCATAACATTATATTTATACTTTTTTTGTAAAGCGTGTGTGTGCGTGTGTCCGTGTGTGTGTGTGTGTGTGTGTGTGTGTGTGTGTGCGTGCGTGTGCGTGCGTGCGTGCGTGCATGCGTGCGTGTGTGCGGGGATGTGTGTGTGTGCGTGTGTGTGTGTGTGTGTGTGTGTGTGTGTGTGTGTGTGCGCATGTGCACGTGCGCGTGCGTGTGTGTGTGTGTGTGTGTGCGTGTGGGTGTGTGTGGTGCGTGTGTGTGCGTGTGTGTGTGTGTGTGTGTGTGTGTGTGTGTGTGTGTGTGTGTGTGTGTGTGTGAGAGAGAGAGAGAGACAGCGGTTGAGTGTAAAATGAGTGTCTTACCAGGGGGTGTGACATAGCATCCCTAGAGTTCTAATTATCGCTGTATGAATTATTACATCTGTAGAACACGTTTGCATTCACACACATACATACACACGCACACACACACACACACACACACACACACTCACACACACACACTCACTCACACTTCAGGATCTCCCCTGGAGTCGCTCACATACACCTCTGGACTGCTCATCACTGCAAGCCTTCTTTCTACCTCTCCCTTTATCTATTCTTATTCCCTCTATTCCTGTCTCTCCTAAACCATTTTGGCATCGTGAGAAATCTCTGGAATTACATTTATAACAGTCGGTCTCCAGTGGTATTGGTGACAAAAAACAATGGTAGTGTTCATTAAACATGGATTTCAGGTCCAACTGTGAATCCTCATATCGTAATGTGCATATTTAAAATATAGGTCTTAAAATGATTCAAGCTGTGACCAGAAATATATTGTTAATTTAATGCTCGTCCATCAAAAGTGAGTAATCTTTTGAAAAAGGCATACTACCGGACAAAGCTCTTGTAGTGGACCAAATGAAGTGGTCAGTGACTCCACGTAATATACTGTTAAAGAGAAAAGCATAGAGGAGGGGTGAATGAAAGGAAAGAAAATGTAAAAATGGCAAACGTGTTGTATCATGAATACATACCCCTTTAACTAATCTCAAATCTCAAATATTAGACGCCACTCTTCTTTATATGCCAACAAGAGCTTATTATCTCCCCACTATTGATATTGGCTGAAATCGTGAGAGCCAATACACGATTGCACTAATTCCTCTATTCATGTACACAACCGTGCATTCTCACAATCACACAATGATGGGGCCACTGAAGACTATGAAGCCCGCAAAAATTTATTGTGGCCGGCAAAAACAAATCTAGTATGTAAACCTGCTAATATCTGAACCAAAATGTCAAATGCTGTTTGAGTACAAGGCAAACACTTTATTACATGAAGCAGTTCTAGATGAAAGAGAAGATGAAAGCCTCCTTTTCACCAGTGGATCTGAGACGTCATGGTGGAACGTGCACGTTTAATACAAGCTAAATGTTGAATTGTTTCATATCTCCTGTACCACATGAATCCTCTTCAATTCCAAGCCGCGATCGTTCCACACACGCATCGGCGCTCTGCGCTGACACAAATGGTTATATAGGAGGCGAAACGTCCGAAACCTTCACATTTGTACAGATGACGGCTGAAGAAACCTTCTCATCGATGGACCACTCCTGTCCGACTGAGAGCTTACACAGACGTTATATTTAATCAATAACAAATTTGATATATTGCAAGCATTTTCTCTCTATGTCATTGCAGACGTGTGGTGACCATCGGAATTTTAGGTACATTCCTAAATGGTTCGTTGTTGGAGGAGGGGGACACATCCAGTGCAATTTGGAGCGCTTCAGAACTGGACATGGGCAGCCCTTGCACCACTCTCATATACGGTATACCAACTACTTGAACAATTAAACGCCTCTTGAGGAAAACAACAACCAAACGGCTTGTTAAGAAAACAGCATCAGAAACTTAAGAAGGGAATAATTTGTTCCCCCATCCAATTTGCAACACATTAGTAGCTCGGAACCAAAAATAGAAGCTTCTAAAGTAATGCAAGTAACAATTCTCTGTCAACCCATAAACGAATATTGGTTTGTAGGTCATCCCAGAATGAAGCGTTTGACCAAGACCTCCTCTCAAATTAAACACATTGCCAGGTCTGAGCTTGAATAAATTAAGCCCATTGGGCATTATTTGAAGAATGACGGTAATTCTTGAAATAGCCTACCTGGTACGGATAGAGCGTAACTCCTCCATTAGTTCTGTTCATATGCTGTTGACCTGCTGTGTTGTTACTGCTGTTCGTACTGCTATTCCCCGGACTGTTTACTGCACTCGCAGTTTGTTGATGGGCCAAGGCCGTTTTTCCAGAACCAGACGACCCGTTCCGTCTTTCCATCCCACCTGCGAGCCCCAGTGAACTGGGTTTGGAGCCCAGTCTATGCACTTGTTGGTTCAAGGGTGCACAGGACGCCGTCTGTCCAGCAGAAGGACTCCCGTGACCTGTGACGGATAGTGAGTGGCTGGGGCTTGCTGTCGGGTTCTGGCTGAGACTCGGGCAAGGTGCCGGTGATGAGGGACGTGTGATGTGTGAAATGGCAGCGGCGGATGACGAAGAAGAGGAAGGGAGCAAAACGGGGGGCCATTCCCTAGATCCTGAAGCTCCCTGGGATGCATAGCGCCCAAAGAAGGGAGGAGGTGACGAAGATGGAGACAAATCCCACTGGTCCAGGGTGAGCACCAAGCGGACAGCTTCCTGTTTGAGCTGTGTGAGGTGAGTGGAACACACATCACAGCGACTGTCATGCTCGTTCCATGCCCGTCGGGGACTGTTGGGGAATTGCAGCTTATCATGGAGGAGAAGGGGGAAGGACGGGTCCTAGGGGATAAACACAAGATTTTAGGCGGTAGCACAATAAATACCAAATATTCCATTTACTTACTTTATGAATTCTTTATGACAAGACAAGACAGTAGCAGAGATGAGGATGTTCAATATATATCAGAATCAGAATCAGAATCATCTTTATTGCCAAGTATGTAGAACACACAAGGAATTTGTTTCCGGTAGAACACGCTGCACTAGTATCGTCGTGCCACTGCGAAATGGCTGTATAGTGCCACTGCTAAGTGGCACTATACAGTTCCATTTTGGCTACTGTTGAATATATACATATATATATATATATATATATATATATATATATATATTCCTTTTACCCCGTGTCACTATGTCACGGACAAAAACAGTGGAACAAAAAAAATACACATTTAGATTTTTTTTCAGACAAATAAAATTTGACAGCCATAACACTGCATTAAATGCATTCACAAAGTCATAATATTTTTTATTAAGCTTTCAAAGTAGTACTAGATTAACAAAGCTAGTACTACTTAAAGTATCTTAAAGTAGTCTCTAGCTTAACAATAACTGCCAGACATGAAAAATTGTATCCACTCCAGTGCCAGTGTTTTTGTCATTTTCATTCAAATTCCAGGACCCAAAGAATATTGAGTTTGGGGACTACGTAAACATTCAATGCAGCGTAAGAAACCTTAGACTGTCTTCTTTCATTAGATAAAATGAGTTAATTCCTAAATTATATGGGTCAGGAGTAATATGTGGTTCAAGTGGGGGAGGGTGTAACAATTGCAAATGCTGCCCCCTCGTGGGAAGGAAGAAACATTACCAAAGGTCTGACCAGCGCTTTATCTGCACACACCCGCCCGCAAGAAAAACCATAACCCGAACAAATTCAGGAATGGCACTCCACGTCATATTTTCTATTCCTGAATAAATTTGGAAATCGCAGTGAATGAATTAAAAAATATTAAATCCTAGTTTTTATAAAAAAAAATATTTCACCTTTTCCACAAGGCTCCATAATCCTCTAGTTTTTTGGCTTTAATATTTGTGCTGCGTTATCACTGTGTTTTAATTTACACATCAAACAGCAACGGTGGTTGATGTCAAACTTCCAGCTTTCCAAACAGCTCACCTATATTTTCACACTCGAGCTCGGTAAAACACTGATACTGACTTGACTCTCCACATTTTATTAAACTGAACATTTCTAGTGGCCAATAAAAAGACACCACTTATTGCAGCACACCACACACATCCTCTTCATGCGGAACATGTCACTACATCATAACCGAGAAGACTCGCCAGCAAGAAATGAATCACATTGATGAACTCTACGTTGAAGTTCGATCAATAAGTGACATATTGAGATTCACTTCTGTGAGCATTTCGTCAATAGGCAGATAATGTGCACGCATCCATCAAGGTAACAGCTGATGAAGCGGTAAACCAGACAGAAAGAAGATCAGACAGTGAGTGACGTGGGCTTGCGGAATGGAGCCACTCGCCAAGAAAGGCAAATTGAATGAAAAAAAAACAATCAAAGAATGTGGGGATGAATTAGCATTCAGACAAAATAGATTGACAAGCTGTGATCAAGCACCCCATTCAGCTATGCTTGGTAACAGACTGTTATAAGGCACCTGTTAGCATACTGTAGTGTCCCACAAACAATCTGGCCATTTTACAATTCGGAATTCAGCCTGAATGTCCAAATGTACACAAACAATCCACTGTGCACAAAGTCTCCATTGGCAATGCCCATTCAGTAAATCGTAAGCTACTTGTACAGTGGTTCTTAAACTGGGTTTGATCAAACCCTAGGGGTTCGCTCGGTCCGTCTCCGGGGTTTGGTGGATCCTCCGCAACAGAGCTCCACCCCTCAGTCTAGTCTGCAGTTAGTGGGCACAGTCGTTGAAAGGGTTCGATGAATGAGCATATGAAACTGGTGGGGTTCGGTGACTCCAACAAGATTAAGAACCACTGTACTAGTAGCTTGCGAAGGGAGTCTGTTGCTCTCAAGGAATAACTAAATCACTCCCCGATCCAAGACTTTTGGATAGTGAGGCAGATACACCGACGATATCCACACTGCAATCTAAGCGTTCAAATGTTTTTACATCTCCAGGGACAGGCCCTTCCAGATCCGAACGAGGTTTCCGTACTGCAACAGTTTATGGGGTGAATCTCAGTCTTAGTGGCCTTTTGATATCACAAACTGCCCGACACAGACAAGTGGGCATATATTTATAAAGGACCTCATACAGTTCCTCACTCAATCAATACACCCTGTGTGTGCGCGTGTGTCGGTGTGTTCGCACAAAGCTGCATTTCATTTAACGGTAAAAAGTAGCCTGTCACCCAGATAGCTGCTTGTATCAACAAACCACAGGAACACAAACACACAAAATGTGCACTGGGATAAAAAGTGCCTTGTTAGTGAGGCAAACTGACAAGAAAATAAGTTTTAAACATTGACATACGAGCCGACAAGTGTCCAAGCACGCCTAATCCTGACTGCATGACACACCACACATACAATCCTCCATGATAGTCATGAATGTGTGTCTTGATATTTCACTGTAGGCGCAATAGTTTTTCTGTGGGTGTGCGAGATAAGCGCATACAGTCGACTTTAGATTTGTCGGTATTTTTGCCTGGAGAGGCTGGAGTCTATCCAAGATGATTTGGTGCCGACTATCGAGCAGTCAATCACCGGGTGCTTCTGAATGGGGCATTGAGTGGGAACTGATACCACGCCTACTGCACTCAAGTCTGCAATGTGAACTATTTTTAAACCAACACACCATTTTGCCTATGACAAAAATCGATTTGGCTGCTGTATGTTATTCAATTGGTAATGTTGGTATTATCTTTGTTTGCACTAATGGAGAATTACATATGTTGATTCAACTGCTGGGCGGCCCGGTAGTTGAGTGGTTAGCACAACGGCTTCACAGTTCAGAGGTCGCCGGTTCGCGTCCCGGTCCGGCCTCCCTGGGTCGATACTAGTGCAGCGTGTTCGACCGGAAACAAAGTCCTTGTGTGTTCTACATACTTGGCAATAAAGATGATTCTGATTCTGATTTTCCTTTCATTCTCTCTCATATGCACTTCTAGATTTCCCCTATCCACTGGATTCCCGTTTAGTCACTTTTGCAAACACTTGTAACTTTATAGATCGACCTGCTTTCCGCTGGTACAAATACCATAATTAGCACATTATGTTTACAAGAAAAACAATTTAGTGGGAGCATGTGGGCAGTTTTATTTCCTGAAGACAATGCCAAATTGACTCTTACACCTGATAATCGGCCCTATTAACTTATTCAAAACATTAGCACAGCGGTGACTAGATAGGAATGTCTTCTTGAGAATGAGTGTGCTGCCTGTTCTCTCCACTGCCTCGTCAGTCTTCTAGCCATGCCGCTGGTCTTAGATTTCATCAGTATTCCAAGAGCGACTCCATCAGTCTCGCCACCCGATAGGCGACGTGTGCGCCTGATTCATTTCCTCCGACGGTGACGGACAAACATGGTGTGTGCAGGACGTAAGGGAATGACAGAAAAAAAATGTTGTGAGGCCGAAAAGGCAGATGGAACGTTGACCTCAGTGACTTGTGGTTCAGTGACAATCGCTCTATGCAACACTGTGTGCATGTTTGTGCGTCTGTGCCTGTGTAAACTTGGCATAAAGTGATAGTGAGATTTGATGGGAGATGTCAAGTTGGTCATGTTACGCCCTCAATATTTTTCTACAAGTGTGCATGCTGTAGATACGCTCAATATTTTTTGAGTACATGGACTGTCAATCAAAACCCAACACTGCGCGCACACATATTGACTTACAGCCTTTAGCAGAGTGCAATGGACCACAATTCATGACATTTCTGCAGCGGCACAGTGAGGTAATATACAGACTTCAGGTGGGATCCCACTTTGAGCTCAGCTGAGTGTCAAATGATCAACTTTTGGCATTATGTTTGGCATTTAGTGGCTTTTAGATTAACACGGTTGATGTTAAAAGATGTTATGTGAAGCAGAATCACATTCTCTGGACATACTGAATGGTGAGTTTTGATAATGGTGAAGAGCAAGGATGAGTAGATGTAAGGAGAGAGTGAGAGGGCCGTAGTTGGGATAAATGGGAGATGGCTCAATTTAGCAGAGTCCTATGCTCAATTTACACCATGCATGGGGTGAATTTGGCCTTTTTTTACAAGCTACTCTACTTGTTTATAGACACGTTGTCACACATGCCAGGAACTTCCACTGGTTTTGGTATCAACTCATTCAGTGCCAGACATGTGTAAAGATGTGTCCACCGCAGTGTCAGGAGTTTTGTCATTGTCGCTCGAATTCCAGAATCCACAGAATACAGTGTATTGAGTTTTAGGACTACATAAACATTCAATGCATCGTAAGAAACCTTACACTCTCTTCTTTCATCAGAAAAAAGAGTTAATTCCTAAATTATATGGGTCTGGAGTTATATGAGCTTGAAATGAGGGTGGCCGTCCAAAATACAATGCAATACATACATATCGGTTAATATAGCGCTTTAACAACAGCTGAAGCTGGAACAAAGTGCTAACATGGGAAAAAAAGGAAAATGCTGCCCCGTTGTTTCCAGAAGCCATGGGCAGCGCTTAATCGGCACCCAGACAAGAAAAATCCAAAACCCGAACAAATTCGGGAATGGTCCTCTGTCATATTTTCAATTCTCGACTAAATTTGGGAATGGCAATGAATGAGTTAATTGACGTTTGCAATGCTGGTGTGATTGCAGCCCTCAACTGTTAAATTTCTTTTTCGTCTCCTCTTCTTCTCATCACAAAAAAGGAAGAACAAAATTAAAATTCTGATTTAGAAAGGCAAAAAGTCTTAAGGTTTGTGTGTGTGTGTGTGTGTGTGTGTGTGTGTGTGTGCGCGTGTGTGTGTGTGTGTGTGTGTGTGCGCGTGTGTGTGTGGGCGTGTGTGTGTGCGCGTGTGTGTGTGGGCGTGTGTGCGCGTGCGTGTGTGTGTGTGTGTGTGCGTGCGTGGCTGTGTGTGTGGGTGTGTGTGTGTGTGTGTGTGTGTGTGAGTACACACAATATAATAAGTTCTGAGTGAGTGACCACGGAAGGCAAATCCCTCTGTTTCCCCTCTAAACTCATTTAGCTCCCATCATATCATATATTCGCTTTCAGGTGCTGGATGATATGCGCACATGAAGCCATATTCCCCAGCAGGTCTGGGATCAGTGAATTCATGCAGAAGAGACGCAGACGGTCTCATACACCCCCATTCATGGTACACAACACACACGCACGCAGGCACACACACAGACATTTATATGCACGCAAGGCAAAAGGCGAGTGTAAAGTCATGATAACGGGATGAGCCGGGAGTAGAAATGGAAAGAGCGAAAAGAGAGTGTGAAAATGCTATAAATTTCAAGTAGGATCGCTAGTGATCGTATAACATGATATGATGGAGAATGGCAGTGTGTTTAGGTGTAAAAAATTGAGTGTATTGTCCTGTGCAGAATCAAAGCAAAGTCCATGACACATTATAAATGGTTTCAGTGACACGCCAAACGCACACACATCCAGAAGAACTTCCCAGATACATTTTGTCTGCCTCATTGGGTATGCTTTTATTTGGCGACTTTCGTGAAATGTGTGTTTATCTCTCACTCTAACACAGAGCCATGTTATCATTCTCAACTGTTCAGTCAGAATAGTGAAGGAAAATATAATTAACTAACAATTCCATGTATTTTTTAAAGGTAATTTACTTCATATAGTGCCTTTCAAATATGGTGAAAAATATTTTAATGAGGTAATCAAAACCAAAAATTACACAATATGGTGAACTGTTATAAATGAAAATGTAATGTTATGTTCACATTCAAATATTATAATTGTGAGGATATACGGATGATTGATATTAGTAAATTATTACAAATTAAATTATTTAAAAAATTAATGCGCTCAAATGTTGCAGTATTTTCACAGATTAAGGTTTGTAGCGTCACATGTTTTACCAAGCCAGGCTAGCTAGAAATCAAGCTAGCGGGCTTCTTGCGTATACTAATTGATGACATGATTGCTATAAGCTGAACTTGCTCAAATGTATTTTCTTTATGTCTGGTGTGTTTTTCCTGTTTTCATAATGACTGAATGGTCTATAGTTGCAAATGTTTTTCTCAATGCACCATGCAATGGGCTGGCAAACAATCACGGGTGTACCCCGCCTCTTGCCCAAGGTCAGCTAAGACTAAATTTAAAGTGGTCCGAAGCTCTAGAAATTGACGGGTGGAAGAAAATCTCACAGAACCATACCAAATCCACTTGGCAAAATGGACATGGCCAAATCTAAGAATAATAATTTTGCCGTTGGAGCGCTTTGATGTTACTCTTTGAGGGGGAAATTACACAAATGTGGACCATGTTAATTAGAATAAAAAAGGCTTATGACTGTTTTAGAAAAACACGTGCATGATATTCTCCTTTGATTGACGCTGTCCAAGAGGTATTAGTGGAACAATATGTGTAGAATTGTTGTTGCAGCTTGCATCAATCCAAACAAAGCATTGCTATCATCCAAATCTTAGATGCAGGCTGTTTTGGATAACTCATTCACTGCCACTCACAAATGTATTTGAGAATTGAAAATACGTCGTAGAGTGCCATGCTGTTTTTTCTGTTTGGGTGCCGATACAGCGCTGGTCATGGTCTCTGGCAATGTGTTTCCTCTTCCACAAGGGGCAGCATTTCCTTTTTTTCCATGTTAGCGCTTTATTCCCGCTTCAGCTGTTATTAAAGGTTTATATAAACCAATATGTATGTATTGCATTTGCACAGCCACCCTCATTTTAAGCTCATATAACTCCAGACCCATATAATTTAGGAATTAACTCTTTTTTTCTAATGAAAAAAGATAGTCTATGGTTTCTAACGCTGTATTGAATGTTTATTTAGTCCTAAAAATTAATATTCTGTGGGTCCTGGAATTTGAGTGAAAATGACAAAAACCCTGACACAGGAGTGGAGACATTTTTGCACATCTGGCAGTGAATGAGTTAATTTCATGAGTAAAAATAAATGTCAAATTAGTCAATATCACTGTCTGAACGAAGAACGAGCAACCCTTAGTCAAATATAATGTACTTAGAAAGGTACTTTTAATAATGTGAAAATGAGTCATTGTGCAACAGTGAATATGAACAAAATTGTATTCTTAAAAAAAAAACAACCAAATGGCTGTTTCAAGTTAAGATCAAGTTTGAGACAATTTTAGCGCATCAACAAACAAAGCGCATCAGTAACAAAGAAAAGATGCAGTGATGTTTGCATTGCTGTGGTAATGCGAAAATTAATTATCTTACCAAGCGAAGTCGCTGCAGGGGAATGTAAAGAACCTACTGGATTGTTGTTCACTTGAGACTTTTAGTCCGTTTGCATCTTCACATTTGGATGAGTGTGGCTTCCCCTAATGGTCATTCGGGAATAAGTCATTTTGGTCATCTGAACACGTCTTCAAGCACTAACCTAACTAAAGAGCTGTGTAGAGCTAATTACACTTTGCTCATTGACTGTGACCGAACCGTCAGAAAGCAGAGTGGTGGCCCTCCATCAGACTGCACCCTGCGTCTTATGTGAATCCAAATTCGGTTGCTGTTAACAGTCTCCCATAAATCACCAGAAGTGTTTTTTTTTTTTTTTTTTTTACAATGCATCAAACACACACGCGCCACCACCAAACGTTGAATTATGAGGGATGTCCGCGTCCCCTTGTAATCCATGCAAGTCGTCTCTCAGTAAGGCAGGTGGTGTGTAGATTTTGATGCATCCCCCGTAAATGGTTGCATCCTTGAAACCTTTGAACGGCTACATGCAAGTAGCGTGGTCCATATGAATGTCCGCTGATAGCCTTTTGAAGCCCTTTCAGTGATGATGTTGATGACAAGCTTTGCTTTCCAAAGAACACTTTCATGCATACTTTGACATACATAATTAATTGGTTGGGTCAGCAATACTATAGATGGACAGGGATACAACATTACCCACAAAAACAGGGTTTTTTACACAGAGCACATTCACATGTGGGTGTAAAAATAGAATGGCTTGACCAGTGAGTGTTTGTAGTGGGATAACAAACTGTTTCAAGTTAGTAATACTGAAAACAGATGTGGCGCACGTCGCAATGGGCTCTTAAAGAACAACCGATGTCTCCGGACAAGTTGTGTTCATAATTTGTAAAATGGCTTCAAATGACTTCCACTGAGCGTATTTTACAAAGATTCCACCTCATATAGCTATATTTTACGTTTTAAGACTCACGCTGAATATTCAGGAAGTCTTGTTTTTGAGTTGTTGACGAGTCCGTACGTGACGTCACTGAAGGAACGCCCCTGACCGAAAAAAAGACACATTGTAGTAGTCCTTCCATCACGTCAATGTATTTTGCTGTACTTGTTTGGTCTGAAAACCTCGTGTAGCACCAAAAATCCGCCAGAAGACGGCGACCAAGCTCCATGTAAGGAAATTATCAGCCTGTGGAATCGGGCTGATTAATTCCTCACAGGAGCTTGGACGCCATTTTCTGCCTCTTTTTTGGTGATCCATTTTCCCCCAAAGTTGCATCAAAATGGCACGGAATAAATTATTTAATCGATTGCAAACATGTATGCTTTCCTCTTCAGAACTATGTGAATCATATTCATAACTGGTTATTTAACAAGAAAGCATTTTCTCCGAATCTGAAGCCATTGTTTTGATTCTCCAGCAACGCAAGACGTTTTGGTGTGATGTCACGAACTGGGGGCGGGACTTTCTGAAAATGCCCAATTCACAGCTCAATTTTTTGCAGATTTTGGACACTTTATGTCATTTTTATTGGTGTTTTGCATTTGAATAAAAATATCATACTGCATGTTTTGGGTATTTTAGATGCTATAAAACGTTTTTCTGATGTCAGTTAGGAAACAAAAAAGTGATGTCGGTTGTCCTTTAAATGTGCCCAACTTTGAACGAAATGAACTTTGTGCATCTCCTCAGTTTTGTTTCTATGACTTTAACCAGCAAATGCTTTATCTTCGGGATTGGCGTGAAAGTTCCACATGGCGTAACTTTGTGCCAATGCAGATTAGAACTGATGTTGCTGATTTTGTACAGTAGAACAGGCTGTTAGAAGGAGGGCTGCTCTGGTGTGGGAGTGGACATTGCTGACTTTGGTCATGGCCAATCAAAATGACTCCTTTCATTCACCTTGAATGTGCCGCATGATTTTCATTATGGGAGAAGCACATTGTGCAGTGAAGTGTGCACTTAGACACGGTCTGAGCTGAAGTCAGTTTTAGATTGATTTTCTGTCACCTTATTGTTACTTTGTCAAAGGCATATTTGGCTATTTATTCTTTTATTGCCATGGCACATCTATTTCTCTCTTTCACTCCCCTTTAGTCTCTCTCTCTCTCTCTCTCTCTCTCTCTCTCTCTCTCTCTCTCTCTCTCTCTCTCTCTCTCTCTCTCTCTCTCTCTCTCTCTCTCTCTCTCTCCCCCATCACTTCTCCCTTATGTGTCTCTGACATTGATGCATTGTTTGTCGTCCGAGATAATTCATCTTGCTATGTCCAAAACCTGAATACACTCGCACTCTCCTCCCCAATCGTTCTTTCTCCCTTCCATATGTTCCTCCTTTCAGGATCCTTCCATCCCAAGGTTAGTGAGGGATGCCCCTGAGGTCAATCTGCCTGACAACTTCAGGTTATACAGGGTATAATAAGAACCTCAAACCACCATATTTTGGCTAGAACACAAGGGAGGCTTTGTCGTGATTTCAATTTTTCACCTTAAGGTTTCGTAAAGTCAGTTCATACCTCCTTCAATGTGACACAGAAAAAAAAACAACATGCAAAAAGCACTGAGTAGCTCTAAGGTCGGTGGAATGCCAAGTGTGTGGGCACTTGTTAAAAAAAAAAAATACTAAATAAACACACCGCCTCTGAGTGTGCACTTGAACCATCTTAACAACCTCTTCAACGAATATGCCTTGCAAACGGCCCAAGCCAACACCAACCGAGTATGCCTTTAGGTGTCAAATTCACACAGTAGCACCCATTCATTCACGGGACCTCCCGAGAGCAAGCACAGTATACAACTGTCGAAACTCACAGACACCTCATACATGGATTTACACGAACATTAGCACAAGGAATGGAACTTGCTGGGAATTCTGTTCATTGGATGGAATTGCTTAATCACAATGAGAACCAATTGTGAGAGGTTTGCACAATAGTAGCATGAATGAACAATAATGGAAGCTACTGTGTGGGAAGTCCAACTATATTTCCACTACATTGAGAAGATTCAGATAGCAAATTCTCCCATTACTTTCAATCCAATATTTTTCAGTACACCTGTGGTATTCCAATGAAATGACAAA
Source organism: Hippocampus bargibanti (assembly GCF_051943395.1). Lineage (NCBI taxonomy): Eukaryota > Metazoa > Chordata > Actinopteri > Syngnathiformes > Syngnathidae > Hippocampus > Hippocampus bargibanti. Next base: position 25,627,788 of record NC_142736.1, on the reverse strand, counting down.
TTAAAAATAGCATTTTCTACATCACATTAACATTACTCGGGTGCAACAGATAGCAATGTAATTCCATATGGCTTGCCGGATTCGACCCGCAGGCATTGAGCGTCGAGAGCATTAGAAAAGCTGCCTGTCTCCATCCAGCGTGGCACATTTGATTGGATGTCCAGTAGATTGTCGAGTAAGTAGGAAGAGGGCCTGAGAGGGATACATAGGGCTGCATAACATGATCCCAGACGTATCGTCAAAAGCAGATAGCGGTAAACAACAACAACAATTTCAAAGCCTTTAAATCGAGCATGGCGGGCTCCATCTGCTTGAGGTAATTGGAAAGTTGAACTGCTCGAGGCTATTCAGAGTCTGACTGAGGTGCGAGTGAGAAACAAGCAGCCAATTTAATTCTCTGTCGTCAGCCCACATATACACACATAGACACACTATCTAGCGAGGCTTTACTCTTGTCAAATTTTACTCATTTGTCCATTTTTACCTTTTTGCCGATAAAGTGTGAGTATGAAGTTTGCGAAAATTGAAGTTAAGAACATCGATGTGAAACATTTAATTCAATGTGCATAATGTTAAAATCACAATCGCTATAAAGTTAGGTACACCTTCAAAATGTCAAAATGTCTGCCTCTACATCAGTAATGCAAGTTTTGTGGGTATTTTTGTTTCTACATTTGTGCTAATGCACCAAATGTTTTTGTTAGAAATATGACATGCTGTACTAAGAGCTGTGTACCATCATTTGGCCATTTAATAGGCAATGTATCTGAAATACACGAATGGCAGAGAAAAAAAAGTTCTTACCCTGTTACTGTGAAGAGTTTTGAAAGGCGCTTGGACATAAAATGTATTATTATTATTATTATTATTATTTATTATTATTATTATTATTATTATTAATGATACTAATATATGCATATTGTGAAATGATTAAATCTCTGACAAGGAGACTTGACTGATCATTATTATTGGAAAGCTTTAGTCTTGGATCATAATGTTGTTGGTATGTTTGTTGATCTGATGTTTGAAAAAACAAGATCAGTAATGAATGCTGATAACGGAAGATTAGATTTACAACAAACAGATTTACTGAAATCGTGTAATGCAATCTCTACAGCTGACTTAGATGTTGTCACATCGTCAATCACACACTGACAATAAATCTAGCTGCGTGTGGGACAATCCAAAATGTAAAATAATGAAAAACTTCTGCAGATGAGTCTGTGTGGCTCAACCGTAGAAACAACTGTTGAAATGTCTTCCTGAGCTCTTACTTCGTCTGCCTTTTGCACAATATGTCCTCAAACAATAGATAGTAAATAGCTCTCCTTGCAATTTAATAGGCGCAGGTCAACTAACGCGATTGCTTGTCATGCGATACAGCATGAATAATACACGGTGCCAAGGACCACAACAATTTATGGGAAACTTTTGATCAGGCACTGACTTATTTGGTCCCAACTTTCAAAAACCGAATCCATACACTGGTCTATTTTCTCAGAGGTTTTGCAATTAAAAAGCTCCACTTCTAAGACATAAAAGCAATCGACACAGATTTAAGGCTAAGGAAAAGATGTCACATTTTTTCAACTATTGTGAATTCATCCAGTCAATACTTCTTAGCTAAATTGTTCGAAGCATATACTGTACATATACAGTGCCTTGCAAAAGTATTCGGCCCCCTTGAATCTTGCAACCTTTCACCACATTTCAGGCTTCAATTCAAACATAAAGATATGATTTTTTTTGTCAAGAATCAACAAGTGGGACACAATCGTGAAGTGGAACAACATTTATTGGATAATTTAAACTTTTTTAACAAATATCAACCAACGAACTAACTAACTAAATATATAAATAAAAAATAAATAAATAAAGTAACAATATAATGTACAATGGAGCTAACGGTATAGATACAGTGTATAAAAATGCAGATTTTAAAAAAATGACATTCAGTTTTGGTTGAGACTGTCAGAGAGGTCTTAATTTACAATGTCTTTATGTGACAGGTTTATGCAACATTTACAGCTTTTTGCCCAATTTCACAGTTCTACACCTACGATTGATTTATTGTGCACTCAAATGGGAAATGACAAGGTCTCTTTGACGATGCGAACTTTATCACCCAAAAAAAAAAATGTTTGGTTGGGTTTCCTACAATGTGATTATTCTTAAAATATGCAATGTTTATTAGATTTAGGTCTCATTATTGGCTACAAAATAGCGTAAAATATGCCACGCCGTGAGTTGAAGGAGCCCTCCAAGTGTACATCAACCACCTTAACATCATCCGTAAGTGGACATGTGGCAGTACAAGTGATCTCATTATAACGCCTAAACCACAATTTAGACGTACTTTTAGAGAGCCTCAAATGTAGTCTACTTATGGACACTTAATTGCCAGATGTCGGGGCATGTCGTAGATGTCACGTTTTGCAAGGTGGTGGTGGCAGACGTGGATCCCAAAAAGCAGGCAGGAGGGAGCAGGAGGTTGTGTTTGATCAATTGTATTAAAATAAAGTCAACAGGAACAACATCTAAAACATCAAAATCATTTGAACAGAAAAAAATACAAAGTATCAAAAGAAACCCAAGATTAAAAGTCCGCCAAGATTAAATAAACACATGCACTGCATACAATGCATACAATTGCATACAACAGCATACAATGACATTTAACAATTACCCGACACCGAATGGTGGTGCTGCGGGTCCCTTTGAGTGTCACTGATTGGAAACGACCAGCACCAGTGCAGGCGCAGGTGGGGCGGACAGCACCCCCCCGTTGGTCGCCAACCAGATCATGACAGTAGAAGGCAAAGCGCAATCTACCAAATTCACAAACACACTGAACTCAATTTGCCCCGCCACAAAAATGAAGATTGGCCTTGTATGTGAAAAACCAGCAAAAACACACTTAAATTGGAATTTGGTCAAAACTTAAAATATATGACCATGAATTTAAAGAACACACAAACACACACAGTATATTCCTTCTCATTCACACCTCAACATGACACCTAGTGCGATCAGAGGAGATAAATGTGTTCTATTTGACAACCTGTGACAGTGAGTCTATGTGAGCTGCCTGACTCATGTTTGAAGTGCAGTTAGCGGGTCTTCAAATAAACCGATCAATGAATGAAACTTCACAGAGTCGAAGGGTAGGAGCTGCTGGCACAGGATGCGAGAGCTACAGTTTCTCATCTTGGCTTTGCTACTGGAATCTTTAGACTTAAAAGCACAAGTTAGCTTCATGCTAAAAGAAATCTGATTCCAGGGCCTGCTCGGAAGATGATAAGAATAATATCTCAGATGTAGTATCAGGGACATCTCAATTCATATATCACACTTACAGGTAGTGTGAAAGCCTGGCCAGATATCCGACGCCTGCCTGTATGATGGAGAGACAGTTGCCATGGTAGCGTTGGACTTGAAGGCATCAGGCGCTTTAACCGCTTTAACTATCACTCTGCAGTGTACAGCAGTGTGTTCTTGCCAATCACACATATACAATGTTAATAAAATCACCGGTGTGCATTTGTGTCCATCACAGCTTTCTGTGGCGTTTCTGAGCCAGATTATTCTTATTCTAATCATTAAAATGTCCTTTTATTATAATAATCGTAAAATGGTCATATAGAAACCTCTCATTGCATCATTGACTTTCTGATTTTCATGCCTTGCATTTGTTCTTTCTATGGAGAGAAAATTGACAGATAGAAAAAGTTAATTGAGGCTTATGTTGAGTCCACGGAAGCATCAGGGTGCTTTAAATATCCTTTATGAAAAGTGGGGGAAAAAACAGCAAAGAGCACACACACACACACCACGATTAAAGCTTAAAACTAGGGGTGATTGTTGAAAAGTATTGTTAAAACAATATCCTCCTCCTGAATGATTTTTCTTTGCTCTTTCAGATGATTCGAATGGTCCAAGTAATTAATGCCAAGGTAGTTTTTTTTGCACCCCTTCCACCCAGTAGTAAAGATAAAGTGCTCTTTTTGGAAGGGATAAGAAGGGAGGCATTACTCTATTTGTAAGTGCGAAGTAGCGCATTCACCTGACGAAGGTGCGAGCTAATGGGTTCAGTTCCTACTCTGTCAGTGTGAACTTAGCATTGAATGAACGTCTGTCTCTATATGGGCTCTGCGAGTAGCTGTGCTCATGAACCTGAACAACATCATCAAAGTAGAAAATTGGTTGGATGGGACCTCAAAGTAAATTTCTAATCAATATTTGCTGTATTTATGCCTTAACTATGATAGAAATATGCCTCAACGTACATACACAATTGTATAACATATGTGTCATTGAAATGCAACATACTTTTTTTGAGGCAGCTTGCTAAATGGTTTCATGAGACCAATGAGCCATCTGCTCTGCATGGTCAATGCTTGACCAACAATAATGGCATCATTTTAAGAAGATATTAGGGAATCATATGAATAATTGATATTACAAGTGGGCTATTTTCCAGTATGATGGACATCACTGCAGCAAAGGGCGGTTCATTCGCACAATTAACTCATTCACTGCCATTCACTAATTTATTTGGGAATTGAAAATATAACACCCTTCCCAAATGTGTTTTTTTTTTTTTTTTTTTCTTGTTTAGATGCCAATAAAGCCATGGCCTCTGGCAATGTTTGTTCCTTTCCACAAGGGGCTGCAGTGATGAGCATTCGAGCTTATTTGGAGCGGTTTGATGTTAATTTTTTGGGGGGAAATTACTTAAATGTGGTCTATAAATACAAGTCTTAAATACAAGTTTATGACAGTTTTAGAAAACAATAAAAACAATTATGCATAATATTCACTTTTAATTGACGCTGTCCAAGAGGTATTAATGGAACAATAGATGTAGAATTGTGCTTGCAGCTTGCATCATCCAAACAAAGCATCCAAATCTTAAATGCAGGCTAATTTATTCGGGAAATTTGTTCAGGTTTTGTTTTTTCTTGTTTGGGCGCCGATAAAGCGTGGCTTCTGAAAAATGTTTGTGGGCAAAATTTCCATTTTTTTTCATGTTAGCGGTTTGTTCCAGCTTCAGCTGTTGTTGAAGTTATATAAACCATTATGTATGGATTGCATTGTATTTTTGACCGCCACCCTCATTTCAAGCATATAACTCCAGACCCATATAATTTAGTAATTAACTCATTTTTTTTCTGATGAAAGAAGAGAGTCTACGGCTTCTTACGCTGCATTCAAGTGACAATGACAAAAACCCTGTCACTGGAGTGGACACATTTTTGCACGTCTGGCAGTGAATGGATTAAGATATATGTGCTGTTTTAGGCAGTGAAACTTAGCACGTGAACACATTGCATATGCCATGCAATGGACTGGTAACCAGTCCTGGGCGTACCACATCTTTCGGTCGACTTCAGATGGGACGGGCTCCAGCTCAGCTGTGAGATGGGTAAAAAAAAGAATGTATTTGCATCTTGCATTTCCCCACACAGTTAGGGGATTCAACCCTTATCACAGGATAGATTTGTCAAAGTGGTGCGAACAAGTAAGGCGTCCCATTGAATGAAATACTTCTGTTCTTTTGATGTTTTAAGATCCTGGTTCCACCTCATCCCAAAGGAGCTCTGCAAAATGAGATGTTTGCTGTCGATAAGTTGAAGAGAGGGGAAACGCTTGTTGTTATCTGAAGGTCTCTGTGTGGACCAGGCGTTATCTTGTTCGTTTGAAACTGTCTGGGAAAAGATGAGCGTGATCTTAAATTGATTTGGCTTTCTTTTTTTAAACAGTTAAAGTTGTTGTTTTACCCGAATACAGCACTATTTAAAACCACGGCATATGTCAAAGTCAAAGTCAGCGTTATTGTCAAATATGCTAATATGCATGACACAGCACAGATGAAATTAATGTCCTCTCGGACCCAGCGTGCAACGCACTTATAATGTGGCCAAAAAAGACATACAATTGACAACAGACAATACATGTAATTTCTGAATGTAAATTGAGGTAGTGTCGAATGTAAAGTGATGTATGTAAAGTGACATAATGTAGTAATGCAAAAACAAACAACAAAAAAAGGGTTGAAGTGAGGTCTTGCAGAAAAAAAACGAGAAAGAACAAAAAAATAGAGTCCAGGATGATAGTACAGCGTGTAGCGTGTACTCAGAGTTCAGTGAGTGTGGCAGTGGGAAGGGGCGGGGGGGGGGGGGCAGCGCTGGGAGGGAGTTGAGTCTCCTGACTGCCTGGTGGCAGAAACTGTCCTTGAGCCTGCTGGTCTTGGCTCGGAGACTCCGCAGTCTCCTACCCGATGGCAGCAGGCTGAAGAGGTTGTGGGAGGGGTGGATGGGATCGCCAGCGGTCCTGATGGCTCTCCGGGTGAGGCGGGTGTTGTAAATGTCCTGAAGGGGGAGAGACACTGATGATCTTCTCAGCTGTCCTCACAATGCGCTGTCCTCACAATGCGCGGCAGAACACAGGCGCCGTACCACACGGTGATACAGCTGGTCAGGATGCTCTCTATGGCTCCCACCGTCTGAATTCACCTGATCAGACCATCAGCAGTCACCTGATCAGATTGTCTAAAGTCACCTGATCAGATTGTCAGATCATCTGAAGTCATCATCTGAAGTCACGCGATCAGAATGTGTTAAGAGCATGTTAACATTGTGTTTCATGATAGTATTGAAAACCAGTGTCAAAGTTACAGTTATGTTTACTCGCGTTTTTACTTTTACTCTCTACACTTTTCACACACGTTTTGATGAACCTTGGTTTTTGTTCAAGAGACAATAAAGCGAACATTTTGGATCAACGATGACAACCTCATCTTTTTTCTTGTTATCAATGATAAATGAAAGGCTAAAGTAAAGGAACGCTTCAGAAATCTTCATGCCTTTCTGAAGTAGCGACAAAAAGAACATAAATTGCCGCTACACAAGTTATTTCCACAAGCAGTGGTCAGAATACATCGCTGACAACAAAACACATAAGAAATACCTCAATTAAGCATGTTTCCCTTCTCACACATCCACATACTGTCTTGGTCTGGATGATAATTCTTTTCACACCTGAAAGGCATCAAGAGGGATGCTCACATTTAATTTCTTTGTTATTGGCTCTCATTCTCTCTCTCTCCGTCTCTCTCTCTCTCTCTCTCTCTCTCTCTCTCTCTCTCTCTCTCTCTCTCTCTCTCACACACACACACACACACACACACACACAAAGGTGTGATACTGTATTTCGTCCCCGTCGCACACCAGCACTATGGGGAGGCCATTCATGCTGATAGAGATATGTATGCAGCTCACATCTGTCACATGTCGCTGCCGTGGCAACACCAGCTGCCGTGGTTACGGTAGACCTACCTCTATAGTCTTTGGGGATTTGCCCATTACAGGGAAGCTGGCTACCTGAATGCATGAAGAAAGCACAATCTCTATGAGCGCGAGTTGGGCGGTGATACTGCAGCCCTGATGCAGTTTGAGTAGAGTGTAGATAAATAAAGCTAAATGCATTGGTTGTTTGTAGCAGGGATCGTTTGAGCTGATTGGACTGCAAGTGTTTTGACCTCGCTTATGTTTGCAGAGTGACAAGTAATCTAAAAGTGCAGTTACATAAATCAAACCTCTGCCTAGCAATCATGTCAAGGTCATATTATCTCCTGATTGCATTGTCATTAAAATGATTTGTGTGGGTTAGTGGTGAATGCTTTCGAGGGCAAACTAACCTCTGCCAACTACTCTAATAGAAAGTTTTGTTTTACCACATAAAAGTGATTACGAAGAGGATCTCTCAGTGCAGTATAATAGTATATATGGTGGATCTTTGATTCAAAAGCATATTAGCGAACATAAGATATCTTAACTCATTCACTGCTTGACGTGCAAAAATGTGTCCACTCCAGTGCCAGGATTTTGTCATTGTCACTCAAATTCCAGAATCCACAGAATATTTAGTTTTAGAACTACATAAACATTCAATACAGCGTTAGAAACCTTGGACTCTCTTCTTTCATCAGAAAAAAAGTTTATGTTGATTGTATTTGTCTCTAGAGTTATCTGCAATGGAAATTGGGGTGGCTGTACAAAAGGCAAATGCTGCCTTCTCGTGGAAGTAACAAAAAACATTGCCATACATCTGTTGAGGAAGTGCATTTTCCCCACCAACCCCCCCCCCCCCCAAATAGTGGTGTTAAAAATCCTGGCCCCCTCCAGCATTGACTGTAAATTGCCCTTCACTGCCCTTTCCCAGCATGAATCCCCACTTTAAATTAAAATTCTGATTTACTTACACAAAGTAGAAAAAAAGTTACAAGTTACCAATTACTATAGGTCCATCATAAATACTCGCAAGTATGCATCGAGTGTTCAAACTCTGAGGGTGTTCAGTCTCCTTCCCCATCCTTGGACACACAACTTGCACATACTTCTACTAAAACCAACATTCTAAGAGCAAGTATGTGTCGTATATTTCCATGAAACTTCGAAGCCATGACTATTTTATCTGTGGGGTTGACAGCGCCCTCAGTAAATCTTCAGTTGGTATTGGGAAGGAAGGAAATATATTCCTAAACATGGCCTATTATGGCTCTGTTTTTCCTTCTCGAAGCATTAAGTATACACAGTTCATTTTATAAACACACCTTATTTTGACTTATAGAAGATTTGAAACAGATACTGTCCTTTTAAAACACATAAGTGCAATACTGACCCACTTTGGCGAGCCGAACTCCACTACACACACACATGCACAGATGAGGTTTTATGACTGGAGTGTGTGAGTACGGGGTCAGACACACAGCAGTACAACCACATGGACACAAGCCTTAAGTGAGCACAGATGTGCTGCCAGATGTGCGTCAGAGTCCTGCGGTCACAAGTATCTGTGCATTTTTGATGCATCCAAAAACTGAAAACACACACACACACCGTTCAATTTAATCCCTCCCCCCATTGCATTTGACTGCCTCGCATTGCGCAAAACAGCTTTATGGCTACACATTCTGTGACAATTCATTCTGGGGCACAAGTGCAGCATGTTTGGATTTAAAAAATCTAAAAAAAAAAAACATGAAATTCCCACAGGAAATTTCACATATACTTTTTAATGGATCCTTGCTGAACTGTTTTTGTAAAGTATATTGAGTTTTTGTGTAAAGTGCTGAAATATTGCCTGTTATGACAGCTGTTCCAATCCTGAAGTTAATGTATCAATTTGAAAATATATTTGAGGTAAAAGAAATCACGCGGTTGCGTAAATCTGTACACCCTCTGACAAGTGGGATTTGGCTATTTTTAGAATTAACCAATCACAATCAAAACATTAAATGGGGCTCACCATACACCTGCCAGCATTTCAAGAGACTTTGATGAACACCAAATAACGTTTTGATGTTCAATGATCAAGTTGGCTTTTTTTCCCGTTTCTCGCAGCTGGAATGTTTTGTGTTAACATTGACCACTGCTTTTAACAGTTCATAATTTCAACCATGCAATATTAAGAGGTTATTCAGACTATCTTTTGGAACAAAATGTCAACATTTCAGATGCAATAAATAACTGAGATTTTGCAATCAATTTGTTTGCCTGTTTGCGCATATTCGAACATTAACTGAACAAATTATTGCAGTTGATTGATTTCAAAAGTCCATCAATCTGTGGTATAAAAGTAATAATACAATAAGACAATCAAGCGTTTGTTTGGTTTAATTGTCTCACAACAGCCCTTTGAAGGAAGACAGCTCCCATTTTTGTGATGTTCCCTGAGTGAGGGGCGACAAAAATGACTTGGACACCCCTGCGTTAGTTGCTACCCAACCAGCACAAGTGAGCAGACACACACGTAGATTAGACAAACCAAGTGAAAAATATTCAACAGCAAGTCTGATGAAGGTCATCATTAGCATACTATTAGCAGCCTTTGTGTGCGTGTGTGTGTGCGTGCGTGCTTGTGTGAATGATGATTCCTCAATGTATTCACTTCAATGAATTACAGACAGGACAGACCGACAACTGAGTGTGAGGAGACTGTTCTAAAAGTGTGGGGTCATGTGTGTTGCAGCATTCTGAGGGAATAACCTGGAATCATGTCGCCAATATTGGAAGAGGCCAACTTCTAAATAAATCATATCCAGCAAGATGCAGTAAATCACAGGTGTCAAAGTCAAGGCCCGGGGGCCGAATCTGGCCCGCCACATCATTTTTTTCAGCCCGCGAAAGTCAATCAAGCATGTCAAGTGCCATGATGCTTGCTATGGTCTGAACCAAAATTTCAAATTGTCTTATATAAATCACAATAATAGCCATTATTTTTTACTTCAAATTTGAAAACGAATTATTTATTAATTTGTTGTGTGCCTTATATGTAATATGTGGAGGGGATTAAACATTTTAATGGATTCCCCAAACTCGTAACGGCCCCCGAGAGTATATTGTGGCCCGCGGCAAGAAATGAGTTTGACACATCTGCAGTACAGTATGTGAACAGAAAAGCCCATTTACACTTTTATTTTGAAGCTGTTCCTAGTAGAGTGTCATGGCGTAACGGTTGTCTTATTTTTCAGACTGAGGCAATGCCGTCACAAACTGGAGCCACTTGCTACAGACATGAACCACTTCACAAAATCCTTAAATAACTTTCAAAATCTATACATAATTACATAAATAAAATAAAAAACCCACAAACATTGCATTCTACAACACCTATTGCCAGCATTGAGTGACAATTGCACTCGCGGCCAGCAGTGCACCAGGGAGCTGTTTGATTACTTTTCAATGTATTTTTGAGTCACTTTGCGAACAAGTCAATCAGTAAAGTCAAAGTTTGGGGGGCACTCTCTTCAAAATGCCAATGGTGTAAGGGTGGGAAGCTTCACCAAGACAGTGAAAAATAATTATACTCTAAGATATATTTGCATGGTGGGTACTTTAAACATGTATGGATTATACATAGGATTTTACGGTACTTTGCAGCAGTGTGTAGCTAGCTAGTATTAAGCTTTTTGTATTGAAATTCATTACTGTATTTTCCAGAGTATAAGGCGCACCGGATTATAAACCGCACCCCCAATGAAGAGTGTATTTTCTAACTTTTTCCATGTATAATGCGCACCGATCTATAAGCGCACCTACAGAACTTTTCCAAATACCGTATATAGTTTTCCAAATTTTCCAAATAAAAGCACACCATATTATAAGGCCCTACAAGAGAGGCTGGGGTTACACACAACATTTTCTACAGGGGAAAATGGAGTCAGTGACCGCTGACAGTAGTTGCGAGACATGTTGTGGCTGAATATTACTTCACATATAAGGCGCACCAACGTATAAGGCGCAGGGTCGTCTTTTGAAGAAAATCAAGGCTTTATGTGCACCTTATACACCTTAAAATACAGTAAATTCCGCAAATGTTCTTTATTGAGTGTCTGGTGAATGTTCACTTCATCATGTGGAGCAAGTCAAGTTTGCCCAATTTGTTTCCTCGGCTAATTAGAGCACTGCACGTTTTGCAGTCTTCCCATCAGCAGTCTGCATATGTCCGATTGTTTAAGCTGTTACCACTGTCACTGTCTTAACAAGCTCCCACAATGTTCATTACCGACTACTACTTCCTTTCTGACCCACCATTTCGATATTTTATTGCTCCCACAATGATACATAAAACATGCTTATAGGTTGCCAATTAACTCCGAGCCTGATGCGTGACCCAGCTGATTTCCTAACTGAAAGGCCTAGAGGCAAAAATGAAGCCATTGGAAACCCAGTAACTCATTGTAATTGAAAATGTTCTGTGTACAGTATATGAACAGACCGGTGTAATTAATTTGATTTCTCACAAGATGGCATGCAGCAACACATAACTCATTTGGATAACTGGGTGATAATAAAAATTTGCAATGTTGCTACACCAAATAGCCATGTGATTTTGTAAACTCTTCACTCAACGTTAGTAACTGAAAATGGGCATTGTCGATTAATTGATTGGTAAGAATTTATTGATCCGTTGCAATTGATTGTTGATTTTCTGATTGACAATGACGGAATGAACCTTTTTTTTCCTGTGACAGTCTCTAAAAATTCAAAAAGAAAGACAACTGCACCCATATGCACGATCAGACTGTGCTTTGTAATAGACTTGTGCTGGGTACGAAAATAGTCTTTGATTAACATTAGATGCATGATTTTGAAATGTGGGACAAAACCGAGTACCTGGAGCAAACCCACACATGCGTGGGGAAAACATACGAACTTTACGCACACGCACACACGGATGGATGGATGGATGGATGGATGGATGGATGGATGGATGGATGGATGGATGGATGGATGGATGGATGGACGGACGGACAGGCAGACGGACAGAAGGACAGGAAAAGCAACAAATCTTTAAGCATCAACATTTGCTCCAAATGCCCTCTGTAAGACGAGAAAGCACTAAAGGAAGCGAATCAATTTTTCGTATAGGTGATGTGATCAATGTAATTAAACGTGGAAGCACAAAAATCCAAATACCCTTGCCCCTGTGTATGTGATGGATGAACACCTCTTAATAGTCATTTGAGAGCAAACATCTGTTTGGTCCGCCCCAACTTGCGCAGATGGTCAGTGAGTGTTGGGCAAATGACTGCACCCTCTTGATTTATGAGAACAATAACCCAGATTACAAGACTACACCTAAGGTAAGGAAATGACGAGCAGGGCAATATTTCAAGGGTAAACGAATGAATAATAGCCACTTCTCAAATGTCACAGCTAATGAAGGAGCAAGTTAGGTTAGGAGCGGAGTGGAGCAACACACATTGTCCATACCTTGCTTGAATAAGGTCCCGGGATGAGAAGTTTTAATGCTTGTCTTTTTAGCTCCGTCAGCCTTGCGTTGCAGTTCTCGCACCAAATCCCCCTTTCACTGCCAGGAGAACTTCCACTGCCCGAGGCCGGCGAGCCCGTCCCAAAACCCGGAGATCCGCCAAGAGAGCCTGGAGATCCGGTGCAAATCCCCGGGGAAATGGTCCCAGGGGATACAGAGAGGGAGCTTGGTGAGGAGATCCCCGAGCCAGGAGAAGGGGTGCCCGTTGAGCTGGGCATGGAGCCGGCGCCTTCGGGTGCGGGGCGAGAGCTGGATCGGCTGCTTTCCTCGTAAGCCTTTCGGTACCACGTGTCCGGGAAAAAGGAGGCTGATTTGGTGGGGGACGTGTCGGGTATCTGTTGGACATTTAACACAGGAGTGAACTCTGTTGTATGCATATTTGCTATTGTGAGCACATTTGCTTTCCAAAATAGAAAATGTCACACAAAATAGAATTTCACATTTAAAGGGACAATAAAATTCAAAATGTTCTCCACAATAATATGATCAATGCACCTCCACGTCTATGCATGGCATTCTGATGAATATTGCAGTGGTGGAATATGAGTTAATCAAACCCATTTTTATCCATTTTAGCGGGCCACGGCATTGCGACTACTTGTGCAATTTAATGTGATCCACTACAAGTAGAAATTCTAGTAACATCTCTTAGCCCGATGTGGAGGACCACTTCAAACGCATAGCCACAGCAAGATAAATCCACATATTTATATACAGAGCTCTTGGCTCTCATTAAAGAGGGTAAAGAGGGTAAGCGTGATTAATGATGTATATATTTACCAAACCTGTTTGCATTGAAGAAATCATTTTCAATTGTTTTTTTTTTTCTTGTGCAAAGCTCAACTTTTAAAACAACAGACTGCTCATCGCCGTGTGTTATAACTTGACCAAAACTACTTCCCAAATGCTTAGGAACTTTAAATAAGCCACAAAGAGTTGGGCTATTGATGTGATAGCACAACGGTTACTCAAGTCTGTTCTAAGAGGTAAAATAAGTATCTTGAAAAGGACATTAGGGAATGTTCATGGGTGGGGGTGGGGGTTCAATACCTTGTAAACATTATTAGGTGTTAGAAGTGTGTGTATTTGTGCATGTGAGTGAATGAGTGTGTGGCTGGTTGGTGTGTGGTTCTCATTTTGTGGTTCTGATGGCATGCTAATTTAGCATTTTGCATGTGACAGTAAATGACAAGATCTCTGCCAGGGATCAGGTCATGGCAGGACACACAATTCGCAGATCGGCAACCATTCGCCTCACATGGGTTGGATGTCGATGTTTATTTGTGGATGTAAACAAATCGTCTCCTGCAGTGGAGGTGATGATATGCATTCTTAATTGGGGCATATATGCTCATCTACCCCCCCCCTCCCCCAAAAGTGAATTAACTCATTCACTGTCATTCCTGAATGTATTTGGGAATTGAAAATATAACGTGGAGCGCTATTCCCAAATTTGTTTGAGTTTTGTTTTTTCTTACAGGGGGGTGCTGTCAAAGCACTGGACAGACCTCTGGCAAAGTTTTTTTCCCTTGCACGAGGGGATACCTTTTGTACAACCGCCCCCACTTGCACCTCATATTACACCAGATTCATAGAACTTAAGAATTAACTCTTTTGTTCTGATAAGCGAAGATAGTCTAAGGCAGGGGTGTCAGTCATTTTTTGCCGCGGGCCACATTGTAGTTATGGTTTCCTCTCGAGGGCCGTTATGAATTTGGGGAACCCATTAGAATGTTTAAATCCCTTCAAATATTACATATAGAGCACACAGCAATGAATGAATAACTACAGTAAAGTCTCGTTATATCGATATTCAAGGGAGTCCGAAAAAATATCGATATAACCGGGACTATCGATATATCCGACCCTGTTTGCATGTAATTTTCTCCGTGCGTGCATAGAAATAGTATCGATATAACCAGGACTATCGATATATCCGATATCGATATAACGAGACTTTACTGTAGTTTTCAAATCTGAAGTCAAGAATAATGACTTTTATTGTGGTTGAAATCTAAATATATGAAATTTTGGCTCAGATTTTAGCAATCATCATGGAATTTAACAAGTTTGATTTGCTTTCCCGGGCCGAAAAAAATGATGTGGCGGGCAGGATTTGGCCCGCGGGCCTTGACTTTGACACCTGTGGTCTAAGGTTTTTTTTACGCTGCATTGAATGTTTATTTAATCCTAAAACTCAGTATTCTGTGGGTCCTGCAATTTGAGTGACAATGACAATAACCCTGGCACTGAAGTAGACACATTTTGCACGTCTGGCAGTAAATAAGTTTAACATATTTGGACAGCTCAATAACAAATGGCACATGGTCCCATACCAGACCACCAACTAATTATTTGGACTATTAATTTAGAGCCGTCATGTATGGGGAATCCAGAGGACCTGTCAGAAATATAGTTGTGGCTCATTTGGTCACTACTTCAAATCAAAATTCCCAACTTCCTGTGCGCTCTCGTGCCTGACACATGGCCATCAAATATTTTGGGATATCTAATGAGCCTTGCTTTTTTTGTGTGTGTGTTTTCTTTTGTCGCTTTGTGTTGTTGTGCGTCGTGTGGAATGGATAGGGATTGTTTTTCAGCATTTTTGACCACGACATTCATCAAGGAGGAGACTGTGCTGAACGGTTGCGCCTTTTCGGCAGCATGAATATGCCAGGACTATTTTTGAATGGGAGGAATATCGGTGCCATTCGACTGCCATCGGTGGACAGCTCTGGGGCCATTGTGCTTTTTTGCACCTGTAATGGGCAGCATCTTCACAGCCCCACTTTGTTCAGCGGAAAGGTCAGTGCTGTTGGACAGTCTGCGGCTGAATGGATGCATGGCTTGAGGAGCCCGCGATAAGAAGAAAGGAGTGTCAGCGCAGAGCGCCGATGCGTATTTGGAATTGTTGCGGCTTGGAATTGAAGCAGATTTATTTGGGACAGGAGATGTGAGACAATCTCATTTCGTCAATGGATGCTACAGCTGCATGTTTGCTTTCAACATTTAGCTGGTAGTCGACGTGCATGTTCCACCATGATGTCCCTGATACACTGGTGGAAAGACGTTTTGATCCGCTCCTCTTTAATCCAGAACTGCTTCATGTAACAAAGAGGGTACAGAAAGTGCTCAAGAATGAAGGACTGTGTGTCTTTGTATTGTCATGTTGTCTTTGTGCTGTCATATTATTTGTTATTTAGGTTTTTTTTGTTCTTTTGACTTCAAGACGGCGCCACGAGAGTGGCTGCCTTTCCAGCAGCTCATGTATTTTGTTTTTGTACATTTATTCCTTTCATCACTTTGCTGCTTTGAAATGTAAATTTCTCCACTGCGACACTAATAAAGGCAAATCCAATCCAATCCAATTTGTCATATGATTACATCATCAATTGATTTTTTTTCAGCGCTTCTGCTTTTCAGAGTTGTGCGTGAAGTGAGCCCATCTGAGTTTGGACGCGGAGTGGAGTGCAACCTGCACTGGCCAAGATCTCCGTAGATATATCATAGGTATATCAACTCACACATACGCACTTGTGAACAACATGGTTGCCATCAGTGGGAGCGGAAACTAAACTGACTCTAAATCCCAGACAAGCCAAGAGAATACCGACACATGCCACACATGCTACTTGAGGTCAGATTTGAACCCACAACTTTTTTAGATCCTAATCACAGCTCCTCAACGCTGTACTAATATGCCCAGAATATAAAAATACAACTAAGACTATGGGTGTCAAAATCAAGGCCCGGGGGCCAAATCTGGCCCACCAAATAATTTTATTTGGCCCGTGAAAGCAAATCAAACTTGTGAAATTTCATTATGCTTGTTAAAGTCTGAACCAAAATTTTAAATTGCACCACAGTAACAGTCATTATTTTTTCCTTCAAATTTGAAAACTAGTTATTCATTAATCTTTTGTGTGCTCCATATATAATATGTGGAGGGGATTAAACATTCTAATGGCTTCCTCAAATTTATAACGTCCCCCAAGAGGAAAATATAACTACAATTTGGCCCACAACAAAAATGAGTTTGACACCATTTAGAGGTTACATACTATTCTCTTAAAATCAAACGACAGGAGCAAGATTCAAGCCTTGAGTCTCAGAATTGTGAGACAGGCATGCTAAACGTTACCACCACGTACTGTACTCATCTATTTCATAAATTTAATACGACCCTCAGAGGATTTAATAAAAACTGAAATGGCCCCTGAGTGGAAAATGCCTTGTTTGCCTTGCCTCCGTATCTGCTTTGGATCTGAAGCCAAGTACAATTTGCACTGGATTTATACAACGTTTTTCATTCATAAATAAATACACTTGGGTGATCTTACCGTGTATTTTCTGCCCCGGCCAGCCACGGACCTCTCCTTGGACCCAGATAGTGAAGTCATGATGAAGGTGTGCAAAGGAGGGCGAAGAGGAGGGTGAAAACCGCGTGGTCGATTTCAATTAACAACAAGCCCTTGCAAAGTGCACTTGGATGCCCTCAATGTGGAGGCGACTTCACACCACTTTCAAGGTGGCAACCACTTGTCTTCCTCATTTTGTCTAAAAAATGATTCGGTGAGTTGCCTTAAAATAATCTCTCAGTAAATATCTAAATTGATCTGTTGAAGCTTTGCTTTTGTCATCCTTTTACGCACCGAGTTGAACAGGTACAACAGACCACTTCGATGGACGCACTTGGCGGACGAGCACAAATCCAGTCAGGACGAGGATTCCTCTCAAGGGGGAACGCAACGGTTCAGATCGTTTCTGTTTCTTCAAAGTGTCTCTGCGAGCAGCAGCCTCCTGTTGACTGTGCGGAGCACCGCGCTTCGTGGAAGGCGGACACTCACTGACTAAACCCCGGCGGGGCGCACATCTGGATGAGTGGGCGGGGCCGGGCTGCTCTGAAGAATTTGATCATTCTGCTATCACGTGGCGTGTTCGACAACCTTGATGATAGCACCTTGTCTAATATCGCCGATGCGTTTCCTAACTTTTAATTAGACATATTTTATATTGGATAAATCAACCGGCCCAACACCAAACAAAAAACACCACAAAAAAAGTGGGCATACAGTTCAATTATAGGTAGGGACCTTCTGCCCTGTGAAGTATGCATATTTTATAATTCTGCCTGTCAATATAATATGCATGCTTATATTGTATATTATATCGCAATGGCAGGCCGTTATTGATTAACTATGAAACCTTATTTAGTTAACCCAAGCTGTTTTTGTCAGTGAAAATTGAAAAAAATTAAACATATCTCAATAATACATTTACAATTGAAAATTTCTTGACTACAACTACCGAAAACACAAATAATCTACAAAAACATTTTTGGGGAAGTGCATTCGGATATTGTATTGATATCATGACATGAAGTGAAGCACGACCAAGCCTGGAAGTGTAAGGCGTAAGCCAAACAATTTCAAGTTGCGTAATTTTCCGAACAATTATGTGAAATCGGAAAATTAAAATAAAACAGAACACACTTGATTCTCTCTCACGAAATATTGTTTGGAAATCGCTCAAACAAAATTTAAAAATAGAATGGGATTAATGCCAAATGTTTGCAATGAATTAAAAAGAAAATTCCGGTGTTCACCAACATTATGTGTCACTTGTAGTACCGTATTCATCTGGATTTGATTGGATTAGCAATGGCACGTCGTTTGAATATTTTTATAGGAACTGAGCGAGTTTTTTTTGTCATAAATTGTAATTTAGTTCTGCTGCACCTGTATCAAGTCGTTTCAGAATTCTATTTATTTTTAACGGTTCAACACTTCTCTCTAGAGTTGAGATTGTGTCACTGCATCTTAGTATAAAAAAAATATTAACCCACACAGTGTCCTGACGCGAGGCGGACTTTGAAGGTGGTGTCAGCAATTAGCAATGTCCGTCTGACTTGGGTGTCCACGTAGAAACGTTCAGCCATACATTCAAACGTGAAGAATGATGGAATAGTACAGCTTTGATCTCTTCTATTAATACAGTACTGTTTCATGTTATGCGCACTATACGATCACATTCATAGATGAGATGAGGCCTTTATTTGTCTCACATTGGAGAAATTCCAAATTCACAGCAACACATTTATGAAAGGAAAATAAAATGAAAAAAGAATAGCACGAACAAGAAAATATAGGAGTTGCTGTAACGGCAGCCACTCTCGCAGGGCCGCCTTGAAGTCAATACAAACAAAAAATATGGAATAACACAGATGACACAGACAGTCATTCAATCTTAAACACTTTTCTGCACCCACTTTGTTGTCTGGAGCAGTTATGGATGAAAGAGGAGATGGTTGATGGTGGTGTCCTTTGAACCAGCGGATCATAGACTTCATCTTGAAAATATGCACACGTCTGCTACAAGCCACATGCAAACGTTGAAAGCAAACACGAAGCTGTGGCATCCATTGACAAAAAGAGATCGTCTCATCTCCAGTCCCACGTAATCCGCTTCAATTCAATAGACCTCTGTCGAGTCGAAATGGACGGGACGTGGTTTTCTCTGTGACATTATCATTGAAATTAAGGTGAAATATGAATGAGGTTAGATCGCCATTTGGTGGAATTCTCAATCCACAATTTTCAAATTGAAAGTGGCACTGACTCGCCACAGAAGTAATTTTTGCGAAAATTACGAAAATGCATGATAAACACCAGGTTTTTGTTGAATGGAAGCCCTCATTGTTTCATGCTGCGTCATTTTACCATGACTAATGAGGCTATTATATTCTTGCACTGAAAAAAATAACGTGACGCAATGCACTCCGAACGGCAGGGGGCGATAAAGGGTTTCTGCGAGAGAATCATAACCCGCAATGGCGCCGCGTATCTTAAATATCCGTACTCAATATAAACAGCAAACACATATTCGTGCATTTGAAGATTGTTCTTGAACATAGCAGGTTTCAACCCTAGCTTTGCGAACGTGAATCAGAAGTTTCTGCCTTGCTATGGCTCACTTGGGCACGTAATCGTGAGTAGCACTGTGCTCTGCTCGAACTTGATAGTAGCTAAAAAGGAAAATATGCGATAAAGGAAGAGATGGATCACATGCGGTAGATGTAGTACAGTATTTATTGTATTGTATTGTATTGTATGGCTGTATGTTATGCTCGCGTGGAGTATACATTGTTGCTGCTCGTTTCTTTACCGTGACAGTAAATTAACTGTCGCAATACCGCGGTGGAAAAGAAAGGTTCGTTACAATTGTTTTCCACAGTTCGTGGAACTGAAATGAAAGTTCACCCTCTTTGTCCTATCAAAGTGATTTCCACTTGAATGTCTTAGGTTAGGGTTCAACAAGTGGCAGTTGACAGTTACCGCCTGCATTTATTGAAGCTTTTTTCCTCCGTTTAACAACAATGAGAGGTAACCCTGTCATCTTGTCTTTTTGCTGTTGTTGTTTTTGTTCTGGTTAATGCCTTGTGCAAACAGTTTGAGCATTTATTCGAGAGCTTCCATAACCGACTTCAGGTTACAATAACACTAACAGTCCTCAAATTTAAGTCAATTCAGTGCAGTAGGTGCACAACTGTCTTACCGGTAATGTTTTCTCATTGGCTTACTCGCGAAATCATATCCATCCAATATCCCCTAATTTTTGTTGTTGTGCTGTGATATTTTAGGGCGACCAAGGAAAACACAAAAGGGGAAAGGTACTGTGACAGCAACACAAAAACGGAACCCTCGTCCTACTTCCCCCAAAGTCCCAGAAGAAGCGAGTCCTGTGTCAGGAAGTGATGTCTCCACCGATAGTCAGTCCAGCTTATCTTATTTACAATGCACCCCCAAAAGATGCAGGGGACGGCAAAGAAATACGCCGGAAGCTTTCTGTACGTCCACACCTTTGCGTAGCTTGTCCACTGAACAACTGCCCAACATTTCTGACACGCGCTCTGAAGAACAGGATGGGATGGATAAGGTATTTCATAATACATATTCTTGAGGCAAGATAAATTTGGCTAGTCTTTTAGTACTACATTGACATTTAAAACAATGTGGAGAAACAGTCTTCTACATTTGTGAGCCATGCCTTTTTCTGTAATTTCTGAGCTTCAGCACTGAAGGAGTGGCATTGGAGAAAGTCAGAGTAGCTATATTGAAAGAGTTCCCATAAAGGCTTCTTAAAAAATCTTATCACCTGTATGCCTAGCAGTGGTAATCATATTAAATGATGAGTGGTTGAGAGTTTTGAAAGGCGCGTTTAAATGAAATGTATTATTATTATTATTATGATTGTTGAGGTGCATTGTGGAATGGAAAAATGCTCAATTTCTTTGTTTGGACTACATTTGTCTGAAATGATGATTAAAGATCCCTGAATGTTATTATTTGCAACATGTATTGTGCCACAGAAATCAGAAATTGAATCACCATGCGACACGCCAAGGTCTCGGAACAGAAAGAGGAGCACAGTGAGCGCCCAGCCTAAACAACTTGGAAAAAAATTACCAGTGATGGAACCCAGTTCTTCCCCAGCTAAACGCCACTGTTCCAAGAACCTGGAAAAAATGACTCTCACTGCTTCATCCTCAGAACCCTCACGACCAAGATTTGAACTAGAGGAAGGTATCTATCGCAATGTTGATGTTCACACAATTGGGCTTAAGATGAGACGAGGTCATCAATCCGTCCTGTATGTTGTTTCCATAAAGGTAATTAATGCTAACTTTATCTTTTGTTATTCTTTTATCTTTTCCACGTTATCTTCTCAACCTTCAACAAGATGAGTCTTTGCTGCCGTCAGATCTGTCAACTGAATCAAGTGACCACAAAGAACAGATGCCTCCATTTTCTTTCTCAGAGGAGGAAGAGGAGGAGGAGAAAAGTGTAGATGAAGAGGAGCTGCCAAGCTTCCTGATGCAGACGAGTAAGATTTGTGCTACCAGCACTTGAAATAAACTGCATTATCTACCTTGAGAATTTAATGTCTTCCAGGACCACTGTCTATAACAGAGGGAGTTTTTGTGTGGTGCAAATTTAGACACTTCCCAACATGGCCAGCATTGGTGAGTGCAGAAATACACAAGCACATAATTTATTTGTCACAGTTCTCCTACATTATACATTAACTCATTCACTGCCGGACATGTGCAAAAATATGTACACTCCAGTGCCAGGGTTTTTGTCATTGTGACTTGAATTCCAGAACCCACTGAATATTGAGTTTTAGGACTACATAAACATTCAATGCAGGACAACCGACACCATTTTTTTGTTTCCTAACTGACATCAGGAAAATGTTTTATAGCATCTAAAATACCCAAAATACGCAGGCTAATATTTTTTGTCAAATGCAAAACACCAATAAAAATGACTTAAAGTGTCCCAAAACTACTTCAAAATGACCTCAGAAAGTTTCAGTTTCAGAAGGTCCCGCCCCACTGTTCGTGACGTCACGCCAGGGCGTCTTGCCTTGCTCGAGAATCAAAACAATGGCTTCAGATTCGGAGAAGATGCTTTCTTGTAATAAATTCATCAGGGATGAGAATTTTCCGTCAATCGGCGGATTTTGGTCTTTTTCAGACCAAAATAGACAGATAAAACTAAATAATTGTTCTCACTTTTTTGCTGTTCATTACCTGTTTCGGAAAATCATAACATTGAAATGAAAAATCAAAACAATGGCTTCAGATTCGGAGAATATGATTTCTCGTTACACATCCAGTTATGAATATGATTCAAATAGTTCTGAAGAGGAAAGCATACAAGTTTGCAATCGATTAAATAATTTTTTCCGTGTCATTTTGAGGCAAACGGGCGGGGGGGAATGTCACACCCAAAAATGGCGACCAGCTCCCATGAGGAATGAATCAGCCCGTTTCCACAGGGTGCTCAATTCCTTCCATGAAGCTTGGACGCCCTCTCCTGGCGGCTTTTGGGTGCAACATCAAGGTTTTCAGACAAACAGTACAGCAAAATACATTGACGTGATGAAGGACTGCTACAATGTGTCTTTGTCGGTCAGGGGGGGGGGGGTCCTTTCGGGACGTCACGTACGGACTTGTCACCAACTCAAAAACAAGACTTCCTGAATATTCAGCGCGAGTCTTAAAACGTAAAATATAGCTATATGCGGTGGAATCTTTGTAAAATACGCTCAGAAGTCATTTGAAGCCATTTTACAAATTATGGACACAACTTGTCTGGAGACGTCGGTTGTGCTTTAAGAACATGACTCCAAGTTCAAAGTAGAATACATGTAATGTTCAAAAAGTGTGTCGGCCAACTGCTGGAGGAAAAGGAAGTTCCTGACTGATAATTGTATTTTTCCCCCTCTTACAGGTCAAGCAAGTAAATCGTAAGGCAAAAAAGGCCAGTATTATTTTCATTGATGATCAGATCAGTCGACAAAAACGCGGGTAGAACTTTCCTACTGCTACTATCTTTTTGTTTACTCTCATTGTGTGTCAGACGCCTAATATAAAATGTCATGTTGTTTTAAGTTTTACTGTAGCTCTGAAATCCCTGAAGCCATTTGACTGCGAAGGAGCTAATGAGCTGGCGGTACGTACGTAACATTGTAATGGAAATGCATGTGATTTACATCCATCCACACTGTTAACAAATGTTTTCAACTCAATCTGCGTCATAGGCTGAAGCCAAAGAAGAATGGGCCATTCAGATGAAGTTGTCTTTGGAGCTGATAACAGACTACCGAATACGTATCGGTAACTCTTTCTATGTATCAGTTTCATTGTCATCCAAAATTCCATGGATGATATTCTAGTATAGCCTCTTCTTTTTTGCTTCTTTATAGCTTGTGGCTCGTTTTGTGGCTCCTTCCTTGAGTACTTTGATCATGGCATTAGTGAGTATACATGCACATGCGCGCACAGTAAATAATTTATAGTTTACCTACACTCACTGAATTTCATGACAGATCAGACATCTACAAAAGGCACGACAGCTAGATTAAATTCCTGTACCCATTGTGTTCAAATATGTGTTGCTTAAAATATGAAAAAAAAAATGCCACATAGATGCTGTTAGTTTGACTGAATGTAACATTTTCCTATTGTGTTGGCATGAAAGGGGGAGTTGAGTCAACAACTTTCTTAGTTAAAATGATGTTCTATCCACTCGGCCAAACCTTTTCTGATTAATAAGACATTTGTACAATATGTTCAGTTGTAGAATGGATAACCAAAATCCACCCATTTTACAAATCTCGCAGAGCAGCCATTTTTTAATGTATTTGTACTTCTTTTATTTAGCCATGATTGGTCATTAGCAGTGTCTGAAACTAATGACAAAAAGTTAGCGGACTAATCGCAAAAAAACCATTGTTGCGAAGTATAAAGGATTTTTTTTAAATTAAGGAAGTACCTACCACAAATGCTCCCTTGCTTAATTTATGGTAAATATCCCTTGCTGAAGATTTTGCTCCAGTGTCGTTAGTCGTCATGGTGCACAAGGGAATGTTTGCGTTGCATTGTCTACTAATAGCCATGTGGACTCCTCTTTCTAAGCGCCTTTCAAAACTCTCGTACACTTTGCAGTCACGGTGTAATGTACGTTTACGTTTTGTAGCGTCATACATTTTGTTAGCTTCTTGTGAAGCTTTCTTCTGGGGCTAAGGTTCAGTCAATCTACTTTGGAAAATGATATTCAAATGCACAACCTTATGACGCTCGTAAAAGTCCGAAGCACGAAACAGGCTTCTGATTGGCTGCCGTGCCGAGTATGCAAATTGCCAAACGAACGGTCGTTTGGTATTTTGCATACTCGGCACGGCAGCCAACCAGAAGCCTGCTTCGTACTTCGGACTTAACGTGACTGTAAAGTGAACCTGAGAGTTTTGAAAGGCGCTTAGAAAGAGAAGTTCATGGCTTGTAGCGGTTTGCCTGTCGCGTTTGCTTTATTGAATATAGCAAAAAAAATCTTTTTTTTTTTTTTCTTGAAGAAGTTGTCGGCCTCCCGGGCTGAGACGCTTTGAAAGTTGTACGCACAACGTAAAAGTTGTACGCCCCGGGCCTCCGGGGGCGTACACTGTCTTTAGGTTTAATTTTTCTGATATTTTTGGTTGGCAGCAATTGGCAAAATGCCCACTCCTTCAAATGGATTAAAACATGGATTTGCTACTTAATTCATATTCCACAGCCTCACAATTAATCAGAAATATGTGTTTGGATGTTTGGGATCCCACACAATGCATTACTGTCAAGAACATTTTTGACCTCCCCTTTAACTGAACAGACTTAAAGGCATAGTTGTCTGATTAAATATAGAGTAAATTTTCTGTGTTATGTTTACTTTGTCAGAAAACCATAACTGGTAGTGGCACTAAAATGGTTGGTATTCTTTTATTTGTTTTTAAATTTCCATCAAGCTATGCTAAAAACCCATGTGAAGATAAAGAGATTAGAATGTGGATGGATAGATATTGGGGGGTGGGGCTTGTCCCTCATCGGCCAAACTGTTGATTTGTCATGGCACTCATCTGTCTCATCCTCCTTTAAAAACATATGTGTCTGTGTCTTCAACCTTAATATGTCAGTATCCAAGTCTATGTAGTAAGTTAGAGTCTGAACACCGCTCAACCCCCACAGGAGGAAGCAAGAAGTCTCACATCGGTGCTTGACAGGCATGAAGCGTCATGTTGTGTGAAGTCATTATTAAATGAGAGGGGGACATGATAAAAACACATCTAGACTTTTAGTTTCAGCTCAGAAATGGAAATCATTCCATTGTGTAGGAATATTTTGTGCCTGGTTAATGCAAGTATTGCTTTAGCTGTGGTCCTTTCACTTCGTTCAGGTAATCCAGTGAGGAGCAAGTACATGCAGGGATCCTCAAAGCAACTCTCCATCGCTGATCATTTGCAGATGGGAGAAGAGGATCAGTGGGTGAATCCCAAAGAAGATTGCGAAGAGCAGCAGGAGGAGGTCAACAACTGTGCTAAGAGGCTACTACCAGACCGGACCCAAGCTGCACATAACCGTGCCAACGAAAAGCTTGTGGATTTTATAATCAAACAGCGCATGGTGGAAGGACGCCTGTTGGTATGATTTGAGTTTGGAATTTTAGCAAAACCTTCAGAGGGTTTATTTTATTTTGTGACCTTCCACAATCAGGGTTTACTGGTAGCGCCTCACTGCATTTTTTTTTTCGTGTTTGATACAAGTGACATGTTTTTTTTTTTTTTAAATGGGGATGTTTTTATAATCTTGCTACCTTCGAAACTGTGATGAGTATTTGGCAGAGGTAGCTAACACTTGAACACTGTTTCCACGCTCCCTCAGGCTGTTATTCGAGGGCAGGTGCAATCGAGGTGGCTCCGGTACTTCCAAGGATCTAACAATCGATTTTTTGGAGTGGAGACTTACCTGGAAGATAACACGCAGTTAGACAAAATGTACTCTTATCTCACCAAGCTCTACGAGACTGCTGTGCCGTTGTTGCCAGTCAAGCCTCTGGCTCAATGCATGGAGCGCATCCCATTTATTTTGGATGTGCTCCTTCCTGAGGTATGCCATCCCGCTGTAGCCTATCAGAAGTTGGAATATTTGTTGCAATATGTTAAAAAAATATTTTACAGGCGATCACGCATGCGATTGCTGGGATGGACAATATCTCTATTAAGAAGGCAGAAGAAAAATACCTGAAAGGACGTTGTTTAAGTAACAGGTAAAGGATAATCACATTTGAAATGGAAGGTAAAAAGCTCTGACTAATTTGTTTTCTTCTCTTATTGTAGGGAAATACAAGACTATGAGTTGATGATTGAGCAGCTCTGTTTGAAAAAATCCTAGCAGCTGAACACAATTTTTTTTTTTCAATTCAAACAGTGGATGGAATCATATTGAATCAATATTCTCAGAGACTTGTCTTAAGATCTGTTTTAGAAATCATTCTGAAGACAGTCTTGAAATGGTCTGGCAACAGGTTCCTTTCACAAATGCAAAATTTGTCACAGCTAATCGACACAGCCAAAGCCTATAACCTATCATGATAGTGTTTCATCCTCATGAACAATGCTGAAATTGTGAATTAGCTGCTTACCTGAAAAAAATGAATAACAGTTGACATTTATTCATTGCTTTGTTTTACATTTACACCTAATATCACCATGACTGCTCAATAAAAGCATAACATTTACCTTGAGTGATGTTTGAACTTCTAATTTATTTATAATTCCCCAAGGAGAAGGGGGGTTTCAAGAATCTCTCTTTGGACAAAATCGATAAGACCATGTTTGGAATGCGCATGAACAGAGAGAATATTGTTTCACGTCAGTGACGGTAGAAACCATTGTCGGACCAGAACATTTGTCAAAATCAAACCAAAAAATCCATACTATTGGTTTTTCGCTGTTTGTGTGTTTACAAATAGCTGACCCATCAAAAGTATTGTCAATGAGTTGCTCTCTTAGCAAAATGTTCTGAATTAGTCAACAGAATTATCTGCTGTCATACTTGTCTTGCAGCAAGCAAAAGTGGGACTTGTTGCCTATTATCTTCAATTTTCTCTTCCTACTGAGTATTGTGCGTTTCCACGCTGCACAGCAATCACCTTATCGCTGCACTCACAAAAGGGACAATAAGAGATTATCAATCAATGTGTAAGAACCAGTACCGGTGTTGGACCTGTGAGTCTCTTGGCTCAAAATAATCTTGACACAACTGTCAAAAAATATTGCTAACTACCACAGGATTGTTCAAAAGATTCAGATTTGGAAAATAAAATGATACGCATAAAAAGTAATACAGTACCTGTATACACTAATAATTTCTGAACCTCGGCTAAAATATTTGCGTTTTCCCTATGTAGTACACCCGCCAACCGAAAGAGAGTGTCAGTGAGCAAAGTCGACGTCTCCATTAGCTAAAGGAGACAGCGAAGAAATGCTGAACGCCTCTGCTCCTCCCCAACAGTAGAACGGCACCCGACGATGCCGAAGCTTGAAGTTTCTCCGGAGCATATTAGACTTGTCATCTGTCAGAAGGGCTAAGCGACTTGAGAGCAACATTCGTGCCGTGCTGATTATGACGGCCAACAATCGGAACATTCGCCAAGGATAACGAAAGCTCGTGGATCCCGATAAAAGCCGATCAAAGGACGCGAGGTAACCTAATGACAACGACTGTAGCGGCTAGCGGGCGGCACATTGCATCACGTTTTACCCTGCTATCGATCAGCTAGCTGAGTGAGCATAGCTTCTTTAACTTGCTTGTTCGTACCTTCTATGCAAAGTCAACGTGGGAAAATGACTCGTCGCCGATAAAGTGAAACGCTACTGCGATGCGGCTACTAGCTAAACTCCATGCTAGTGGTTCACACGAGCTATTCGCCGTTCCATTGGAGATGGTTAAAACCGGTCACATTTTTTTCATGCGGTTTGAGAAAGCACCGTCCAGCAAGCGGCTAATTAGAATGAGCATTACATCTGGCAGTGATTTACCAACTAATGTTACAAAGTGACACATTTTACACAAAAACGCGTCATCAATTGTGCACATTTACTTACCATGCAACTAGACTACCCACAATCTGATTAAAATGCTCAATGCAACTGATATAAGAACGTTTCACTGACCCCCTTCAGTTCGCCCAAGTGTTTTTAAATCGTTTTAGTTTAACGCTATCATTTGTGACCTTGTAGTTTGTTTTCGCCAACGTGAATGTAATGTGACTTGTCATGTATTGAACAACCAACTAACAGGCGGCGTTACCTCGCATTAAACATACGGAGCGACCAGAGAACACGGTTTGTTTACATCATGCCAGCTAGGCTAAAGCTATATGATAATCATTGATGCCGATTTGTGCACAAACCTGCTAGCCACAAAGCTAAAATTTCAAGTGTCTTTGGCCGTGTGTCTTCCCCACTTAAGAGCCATTTCTTCTGTCAAGTAATACTTGTTACGTAATGTGACGGAAAGCTGGTATACTTAAGTAAACTGGCTTTTTGACAACGCATATTATGTGTGGCTGCAAATGGCTGTAAACGCGTGTTTCATGCTTCCCTCATAAATGTGGGCTGTGCGCTACTGACCGCCAGTCTCGTTGCGCGGGAGTCCGCTTGAATGTCAGATGTTATTTTCCATGAGACCACTAAGGGGCACCGTTTCATTTTACGTCAATGGTTGACAAACTTGAGTTTAAAAGCGCCACCTCTAAAACATATTGGATCGTTTCTCAAAATTCATGTTGTTAGGAGTACTTTTGTGTTTGAGTCTCTGAGGGCTAATTTTGGTCTTTTGAGCTGACGTTTTGGGAGCATTATAAATCCCAAATAAAATAATAAAGCTGGATTAATTCCGGAGAAAAAAAGATGACATGGTTTAACTTATCCTACATTTTTCTTGCAGTGAGCCATGCAAGAGTTGACAGCACAAGTCACCAGCGGCCTGCTGCCTTTTCCTGCAGTGACTCTTGAGGCTGTAGGAGAGGATGAGATCACGCTGGACTCTGTGCTTCACGGAAAATTTACAGTTGGTGAGTACCTTTTTGTCATAAGAGTATATGGTTGCATAAAAAAGTTGACTGACAAAAATGTCTTTATTCCTGTGTCCACGAAGACCGTGCAGGGCATGCTTGGCTCTCCTGCGGACCCCATCTTGAGTTTGTCCACGCATTGACCGGAGATCGTCTGTCTGCGTACTGCTTTAGTGGCGGAGGGGAGCACCCACCCAGCGTGCTCACCGCGAGGGATTTCAGCTGGCTCAAAAGGTCAGGGAACAGACCGTGTCTCTTTCTTCTCATTGGGCTGCAATAATGCTATAATAATGTCAGATTTTTTATCATAGGTCTGGCTTGTTGGTGGGCTTGGAAGAAACAGAAGGCAGTGTGTTGTGTCTCTATGACTTGGGGCTGTCCAGAGTAACCAAGGCTGTGGTTATACCAGGCAGGGTGAGCCTCTTTTCTGTTCTGGAAGACATTCAATCTATATTTAAATTGCATTAAAAAAAGCACATTTTACATGGAAACATGTTTCCTGTTGTATCTTTGCTCAACTGTAGATTACAGCAATTGAGCCTTTAGTGAGCTATGGTGGGGCAAGCACTTCCACCCAGCATCTCCACCAGTGTCTTCGCTGGTTCTTTGGCATCGCTGCTGTAGTCACGGATCTCGGCCATGTGTTGCTCGTGGACCTCTGTCTGGACGACCTGTCGTGCAGCCAGACCGAGCTGAAGGCGTCAGGTGAGCAGCGTCCATGTTGAGGGATGCAGGTTCCTCCTGTGTCATCTCTCATTTTTAGCCTGTCCCTCCTTTTGCATTTCACAGGTTTACAAATAATTACCAAGACTCTGAGAGACATTCCCAGGCTACGAGAAGTGAGCAGCAGAGAGGGCAGACATATTTCCCTCCAGCTCAATGCGCCAACTGGTGTGTCAGCCACAGCCCTGCAGTACATCCCCAGAACAAACCAGCTGGCTGTGGGTTTCTCTGAAGGCTACTTACAGATATGGAACTTGAAGTCTCTCAGAAAAGAGTGAGTCTTTCCACTCTTTCACAAAATATGCTGCTTTCAGTCTTTGGGTAAAACAACAACAAACCCAAATGCAACTGAATTGATCAAAATGACCAAAGCTTGCTACACATATACTAGCTCCATTGCAATGGAAAAACTTTGACCCCTGGTATGTTTTTTGGAGAAAAAAAGATTTGAGGCTTTACATACACAATTTTACAAAAATAAATCTTCTCATGAAAACATTGCCAAAAAAAATGTCATTAGAAACTATTGGTTTATTCTATGTTTCAGTGGCAGTTGACATGTGAATTACTGTCACAAACAACACACTCAATAGTCACATAATGTATTCCACATGTTCTCAACATACATCACATAATCTTGAAAAAAAAAACTTTTTTTTTTCTAAAATTTACTGCTTTCTGGGTGAAATTGCATATTCAATTTCACTTCGATTTCTAAAGCCACTTGTTGCATTTCCTTAAATTTATTCTGTTACCAGTATTTGTGTACAATTCAAAACCTGTGTTGCACGTGTAGATACCACTGCCAATTGGATGGTGGCAGAGTTCCCGTTCACGCCTTCACCTTCCAGGAGCCCGAAAATGACCCCAGAAACTGCTGCTACCTCTGGGCTGTCCAGTCTTCTCAAGATCAGTAAGTTTACAATACAATTAGACTTTTTTGGTTCTAAAGTAAATCCACTCACTCTCACTATTCACTTACTTGACATCCATGCAGAGAAGGCGATACGGTCAGTCTCCACCTGCTACAGATGGCTTTCAGTGAGCGTAAATGTCTGGCCTCAGGGAAGATCCTCTATGAGGTGTGAACAGTTCTATTTTTTTTCTTAGAGAAGTGCTTGCCTTGCTCCTAACTTGTCATTATGCTGTTCAGGGTCTTGAATACTGTGAGGAGCGTTACAGTCAAGAGTTGAGTGGTGCAGCTTTCCCACTCAGAGCTCAGAACACCAACACCCGCTTGCTGAACTGCCAGACCATCGAGAAATTCCGACTCCATCCAGATAGGGACGACAGCATGACTGACGGTCAGATTGGTCACGTAATAGTGATGGAAGTGTTGAAAAACCTGGTCATTTCCCCACAACTCGACCACTTATATTCTGTAGCTATAATGGCTTCTCGGTCTTCAACATTTTATAGTGTGTGTGTTGGGGGGATTTCTTGTTTTTCAGCTCAGAGGGCTCTGGAGTGTTTCCTCAGTAAAATTACCCTAACATGCATTTATAGCCTTATTTTTTGCACGCATAATCATGCAAATGTAAGAGCACAAGAGATGTCTTTCAATCCATTAGTCAATAAAGCACTATTTTTACTTTACTTAGCTACTTTCATTGTCACAACTTGTCTTGTCCTGCTCTTGTCTTTCAGTTGCATCTCCAGACACCAGTGTCTCCATCTTTAGCTGGCAAGTCAAGGCCTACGGGCAAGAAATGTCTTCGACCTACATTGGCATTTTTGACATCAACCGCTGGTACCATGCACAGATGCCAGATTCTTTCAGGTACAATACCATCCATTTAGAAGCCATTGTCGAAAGCATGTCATATCAAAATGTCATCACTTTCAAATAGCGAAAAAAAAAATCTACATTTGACACTCCTCAGTATAATGATGATAATTAATTGAAAGTACTCCTAATCAAGTGAAATGAATGAAAGTAGAAAAACAAAATACATGAGATGCTGGAAAGGCAGCCACTCTCACGGCGGCGTCTTGAAGTCAAAAGAACAAAATAAATAAATAACAAATAATATGACAACAGAGAGTCATTCATTCTTAAGCACTTTCTGTACCCTCTTTGTTACATGAAGCAGTTCTAGATGAAAGAGGAGAGAATCAGAATCAGAATACCTTTATTCGTCCCGCAATGGGGAAATTTGCAGTCCACAGCAGCAATTGAAGAGGGATGGGGTTGGGGTGGGAGTGAAAGGATAGAAAACAAGATATTCAAAAGAAGAGCCAGAATCAAAGCATCTTTCCACCAGTGGATCAGGGCCATCATGTTTGCATTCAACTAAATGTTGAAAGCAAACACACAGCTGTAGCATCCATTGAAGAAAAGAGATTGTCTCACATCTCCTGTCCCACATAAATCCGCTTCAATTCCAAGCCGCAACAGTTCCACATACGTATCGGTGCTCTGTGCTGATGCTCCTTTCTTCTCATTGCGAGCTCCTCAAGCCATACATCTTTCTAGCCGCAGACTGTCCAACAGCACCGACCTTTCCTCTTAACAAAGCGGGGCTGTGAACACGCTGCCCATTACAGGCGCAAAAAAGCACAATGGCCCCAGAGCTGTCCAGCGATGACAGTCGAATGGCAACGACATTCCTCCCATTCAAAAACAATTATTGGCATATTCATGCTGCCGAAAAGGCGCAACCGCTCAGCACAGTCTCCTCCTTCAGAATCAGAATCAGAATCAGAATACCTTTATTCGTCCCGCAATGGGGAAATTTGCAGTCCACAGCAGCAATTGAAGAGGGATGGGGTTGGGGTGGGAGTGAAAGGATAGAAAACAAGATATTCTAAGCATAACAAAATAAAAATGTCAACTGTATACTGTGCAAATGTAGATGTGCAAAAACCGTTCTATAAACAAGACTGTACATAGTGCAGAATCAAGAGATGCATTTAGATATATTGCAACAACCCATATTTACAAGTGTCCAGTTTTTTTTTTTTTTTTTTCTCCACATGTGATCATTGGGAATTGTGAAGCCTGACAGCAGTCGGTAGGAACGAGCGGCGGTACCTCTCCTTCTTGCAGCGCGGGTGTAATAGTCTCTGGCTAAAGGAGCTACCCAGAGCTGTCAGGATGGGCAGGAGGGGGTGGGAGGGGCTGTCCGTCATAGCTTTTAGTTTAGCTAGCGTCCGTCTGTTGCCCACCTCCTCCTTGATGAATGTCGTGGTCAAAAATGCTGAAAAACAATCCGTATCCATTCCACACGACGCACAACAATACAAAGTGACAAAAGAAAACCCAAAACAAGACCAAAACAACAAAATCCAAAACAACAAAATAAAAGCAAGGCTCATGATAGCACTTGCTGACGGCTGCTACTCGGGCGCCATCTTGGACTGTTTATTGTGAGATTTCATTTAAATTGCATTTTTTGTTTTTGTTTATAGAATGGGCGAGTCTCTGCAGAACTGTGCCTACCTTGCCGTTTGGTGTTTAGACCCAGTGACGCAAATGGCTCCTCAGAACGTCTTACTGGATGTTGTTGTGCAGGATCACAGTCTCAGCAAGGGGCTGGCTTTGACTTTCCCCCCATCGGAGCAGTATTTTAACCCAACCGCATACAATTTTGGCAAGTTTTTTTTGTATTGTTTCTCCGCTGAAATTGCACATCAATTCTGTCTGTCGCTGCTCACCCGCTGAAAAACTTATCCTGTAAAGTCTCCTTGCGAGTTTTGAAAGACGCCTGTAAAAAAAATATTATTACTATTATCATCATAATATTTCGATGTAGTAAAAGTAGTTATTTTATTATTATATATTTTTATTTTTATTTTTTGTTTTTGTTTTTGTTTTTTGCAGATGCTATCTGTTTATTCAACTCTGGAATTGTCCATTCAACCTGCTCTGGATATCAGAAACAAGTTTGTGAACATTTTTTTAAATTACAGTGATACCTTGGATTACAAACTTAATTGGTTCGCAGACAGTGTCTCAGGTGATTAGTTTGTATCGCAAAAATTCATTTGCCATTGGAAACCATTAATATGAGAATAATCTGTTCCCAGGTCCCCATAAAACATAATTTTATACTTTCTAGTTTTCTAAGCCTTAAAACTACACAAAATATACCTTATTTTATGTATAATAATTGTGCTATAATAACAAAAAGAAATAAACTACTGTATAATAACATCGTTTTATTTACCTTTGTGATGGTCGTTGATGGCTTGATGGAATGGAGTGGCCGGTTTCATCAGCATTAAACACTTGATGACGAACGTAGCCTTCTTTCACTATCTTGAGGAATGATCCCGTGGAGGTGCTTTCTCTGCGATAATTTTACCTTTTTTCATCAATTGTTTTCTGTTTAGCTGGGTTGATAGCTTTTTGCATCAAGTGTCCAGATGGCTTGTGCTGGTTATTCGTGGAGCCTGATTGATAGGCTATTTTAATCTTCCAGTCTCAGTTGTTGAAACGGTTCCAAATGTCACTGTTTTCTATCCATTTTCTCACCATTTCCCTTTTTTCACTTTTGTTTTTTTTTTGTTTCAAGCTCTGTCGTCTCCCTTTCATGTGTGTGTTTTCTCACTCTCTCTCCGTCGTCTGCCTGTCTCTTTAATGTTTAACCCCCCCACTCCCGCACTGCTGCGTTCTTAAACAATCACGTGGCTTTAACCGAAGACCGGGGGCGGGGAATAGAGGACAAAACAGTCGGCCACCATTTTCTTGTTCGGAGAATGGGCTTGTTCGCGAAAACATCACTCATTGTGGCAGCTCCGTGTGTATCCAAAGAAATAGTTCGTATGCCAAGGTAAAATTTTCATAAATGTAACGTTCGTAAACCGAAAAGTTCATAAGCCAAGGGGTTCGTAAACCAAGGTATCACTGTATTTCTTATATTCAAGTGCTTTCGAAGGTGTGAGGAAACAAGTATATTTGGTGAAGTGAAATTCCCAGAAATTGTATCATCTTACCACCAATTATTTTCTTGTAATTACTTCAATGAAAAATGAATATTTTGATTGCATGCTTCGTCACTCACCAGACCTTGAGCTTTTTGAAGAAAGCTGCTCCATGTTCCAATGAGGTCATCTCCAGCAGCTACTCGCGGTGTCTCATGTCGGGCCTTCTGTCATCTCGCCTTGCTGATGCTCATTCCTCCAATCTCTCACAGGTAAATAAATCTGCATGATATGCTGTCATTTTTTTCTTAATGTGTTATTGATATGTATTTTAATGGTGTCAACACCATTTTTTTCTAATTTCAATCTCACAAGATCTGAGCAGTGAGTCTTCTGGAGCTTATGACTCATTTTTTTTAATTGTTTTACATTTGATATTTAGTTCAGATAAATCACTGCAACATTTATAAACTGCTAATAGGAGGAGCAGCTAGATGCCATCCTGTCGACTGCAGTCGAGACCAGCACTTTGGGACTGATCACTGGCTGTATCAAGCAGTGGACTGCAGAGGGTGAGAGGATGTCTCTAGCAACATCGTTTCTGTTTGACTTAACTTCAATATTTATTTTTAATAACATCCCATCAGAACAACCAGGCTCTGCGCTCAACCTTCGCTATATCTTGGATTGGGCCTGGAAGAAAGTAACCAAGACCAAGGAAGAACTGGATAGTATCTGTATGTTCCTTGACATTCTCATTTGCAATATAGCCACATCATGAATAGCACTGAAATTAAACCTAAAGGGTTTAATTGCAGTTGTCACTATCTTTTGTGTTTGTTTCCAAGGCGCACCTCTGTTCGACAGCTCGTCCAACTTCACAGATCCTCAGACCATGCAGCTGCTGCAGCACAGCCAGAGACTTCTGGAGAACCTCAGCACCATCTTCCACTGTCTGCTCACTGAAGCTCAGGAATTCACGCAGAAAGGTGATGAACCTGTTTCACCACACTGCAACACAATTGTCACGGTATTTATCCACCAAAGGTTTCACTAAGCAACCCAATGTAGACAGTACCTCCTAAATAGTGTTTTTCTCTTTGTTTTTGATAACGATAAATAATGATTTTGATGAACTCAATGAAAAATTCCAAATTATCTTCGTGTGTATTCCAAAATGTATCTTGTGCTAATGATTCCTGAATGACTAAAATGCCACTTAAGGTTTATCATCTTTGCCTCTGTTTGTTCCATATCTCAAGATTAGTGATTGCAAATAACCGTGGTTGTTCTTGATGGCTTTGTGTAGGTCTTGTAGGTCTGATCAACAAGAATGTGGCGTCTTGTTTGATTTCCAAGTACGCTCAAGTGGTCCTCTGGTTCTGTCGCACTGGCCTGCTGCCTGAAGGATCAGGTAGACATGTTTGGGAAACGCCTTTTGCAAGATTTGGCGTCCTGTGTCTCTATTGTACGGGTTGTAATGGGGGTCTTTCCCACAGATGTTGATACCATGCCAATCTCCAGGCCTTTCTACAGTCACTCAGTCATTAGCAACTATTACTCCATCCGCAGGGAGGAGCTCACCTCTTTGGCTAAGTGAGTAGTCTTTTGAAAATATGATGATTATTATTTTTATAATTAATGTAATATGCCCACTCTTGTCACAGGGGAAAGTGGTGTGCTGACTGTCTGATGATTGACAGTTTGGTAGGCCAATGTGGAGAACACTTGGTCAATCTGTGGAGGCGGGATGAAGGTGGAACTGGACAGTACCCGCCACCTACTCTCCATGTATGCTAAAGTGTACCTTATCCTAAAAGTCAAAACATTCGTCACACATATGTGATGCAAAACCATTTCTTCACAGTTGATTGTTTATGATTTTTTTTTTCATCCGCAGGCTTTGCTGGATATTTATCTTCTGGACGATGTTGATGAATCTGCAAAACATGCGATTGTATCCTTCAAATTGAAATCGGCTTTACTCTTCTGGATTTTCCCATTTTATTTGGATTCACATGGATTTTTATTTTCTGAGTGTGTCCCAATTTGAGCTGTGTGTGATTAGCCTTGACATTATCTTCTAGGTAATCTACTTATTGCTGGATGTCATGTACTCCTTCCCCACGAAGGAGGGAGCGTCAGTGGAGTCTTTTCCCACAGCTTTTGACATCCCCATGGGATTGGTTAAATTGGTGCAAGGCTTCTGGCTGCTGGACCACCGCGACCATCAGGTTTGCACACACAAATATTTTAAGAAAAATAAGTGGACTCTTAGATCTTCCAAGCTAACCTGTTTTCCCAACGCCCTGCCTCTCCTGCACAGAGTTCTTTTGAACTGCTTCTGAATCCGGCTGCCTCTCAATGTCACTTTGATTGGCAACATGAGCGCGTCCTGCAAGCGTTCATGTGTCAGGGCCAACATTCAGTGGCGCTCCGCTACTTCCACGTCACAAAGCCCTCCATTTCCTCCATCTCGCAGGCCACACTCTGCCTGGCTGTACTGCTACACAACAGGTAATCAGGCCAACAACAATATGGCAGTCTGTTTTATCCGATCTCTTGTGTTTAAGTTCCAATGCTCAAGTGTTCCCACTTTCCAGGTGTCTCACTGAGGCGTGGTCATTGCTACGTCAGCACTCTAATCATCTCAACGGGGCCGAGCTGCTTGGCTTCCTGTACGAGACCTGCCAGGAGCTGGGTCTCATCAAAGAGCTGCTTAAACTACCCCTCGGCCCCACTGAGCAGGTCATTTTTGTCTCATGCAGCAACGCTATATTCACAGCTGTTCAATATGCTCTCTTCTGATTTATTTATTTTGTTTACTTTTCTGTTCTTCGTTCATGTTTCTAGGAAACTTTGGAGAAGTTTCTACAAGGTACAGGAGGTCTTCAAAACAGGGAAATACTGATGGTTCATTACCTTCAGCAATCCAACTATGTACCTGCGCTGCAACTCAACCACAGCCTCAGGATGCATCTTGTGGTATGACACAGCAACCTCTTGAGTACAGCGGGAAATTACAGTAGTTCAAATTGCGAATATAATCAGCTACTGGGCCAATCGTTCCCATTATCGATCTTTTAACTGTATCGGTAATCATTTGAAGCACTTTTTGAGATTACAGTATAACAATATAAAAATGCAGCGCTTGCTTTTGTTTAAATCTTGTGCCTGTGTTGCTTTTTTGTTAGAATGAGCGAGAC
This sequence comes from Hippocampus bargibanti, assembly GCF_051943395.1. NCBI lineage: Eukaryota > Metazoa > Chordata > Actinopteri > Syngnathiformes > Syngnathidae > Hippocampus > Hippocampus bargibanti. The sequence goes on along the minus strand of NC_142736.1, from coordinate 25,589,702 downwards.
CCAAAGCTTAAAGAGCGATCAGACACCCGCAACTCCATACTGGAGCAGTATGGGAAAATTCTACCAAGAGTTCAGAGAAAATTGGCGATGGAGAGGGCCAAACCCTACCAACATCCCACCACTATCCGCAAAGAAGGTAACATGGGCATGAGATCATTGAAAGCCTCTAGTTACAAATGCACATCTCATTATAATTCCCCATTGTGTTTTAGTGACTCGTCCACAGCCACTGTCAACAATCAGCAAGCGTTCCGGGAATGAGAAAGTGATGTCTCGGGCGGGCTTTATCAACAGTGTCTTGAATAAGATTGAGGAGGTGTGGATGGGCAAAGGAGACACACCTCTGTCCTCCCCCGCCAAGTGGTAAGCGAACAGCAAACTATTAAAAGCATTTTTAATTGTTGATGTGCTTATGGCAAATTCTGCTCTTTAGTCCAACAACTCCTGGATTCCCGGGTTCACGACCTAAGCCGGCAGCCCAAGCCCAACCAGAACCATTTTTGGGAACCCCCTTAACTATGAGTTCTAAACGAAAGTCAAGGTAATTCATAAACGCCAACGTCTTTCATTATTTTCTCGAAAGTAATAATTTAATGTTAAATCTGCTGTTCAAATGTCTTAAAATGTAACAAACTCAGTAAACATTTCTAGAGTTGCTTTAGAAATATTGGGTATACAATTTGATCATAGTATAGAATCATAATGGCGGGTAACTTTGAGTTATGCTCGGCTTGATCAATTCCACATTATTCACTTCATGAGGTCATAAAGTATTTTTTAGTTTCTTGAATGTAATAACTGTCAAAAACCATGTGTTCACTTTTCACAATTGGTTTCTGACTCCTCCTACATTTAACATAGGTTAAACGACTTGGTGGTTCATCCCTCCTACCACACCCCTCGACCTATCCTCAGTCCAGCCAGACCTTCTTGGGCCATTTTAAAAAGCACAACTAAAGCCCCAGAATTTAACCTTCTACAAACGCCACTAATTGTGAAGGTGAGAGGAAATGTTGATCCCTTATCACCTTTCAAACTAATCTTACTTGGTGAATTTTTAATCCAATTTAAACATTTGTTCTTGTCACGTCAGCGTGCTCGCGCCCTGGCTGCTTCCAGTACCGTCTTCTCGGCCTTCACCCCTCAGTCTATCCTTCGCAGTAGCCAAAGGCCCACTCCCATGGCCACTCCGTCTGTATCTCCGGGACGCTCCATCACACCTCCGCTTCGCAGCAAAGAGAGCAGGATCACTTTTGGTGAAGTGGCCGGGTCTCCTGAAGTGGAAAAGGACATGCACTTGACCAACGGGGTCAGCACAAACTGTTGTCTGTCTGTCATTGTCAATTAATGGCATGTCATGTATTTCAAATAACACTAACAATATATTTGCTGTAAAATGACCTTCTGGATGCCATGTTATTGCTTTACAGATCAGATATTGTAGTACTCAACGAATTATTTTGACATCAATATTCAACCTAGTTAGCATATTTTTGGGACTAATTCACACCGGTCAAAAATTAATCATGGAGAAGAAAACAATAGTGCTCCGGTGTGTAACCAAACTCAACATTGTATGGGCATGTGAATGAATATTTGAACGCACCTTTGATTTGTAGGCAAATTCCAGGTGAAGTCAATACTTCCGCTTATAAAGTTTTTGCGTTGTTTAAAATATTTTACCTGAACTAAAATCCCCACTTGCACTGTGGCCAAACCTTGAGCTACTGTACATCCTGAATCATTGTCGTGCAGGGGTCACAAACATATTGTATGTCACATTAGTTGACATAATGATTCCTACTTTCTCCGACCACCACCACTCATACCAAAATGGTCGTATTTACCTTGGAGCAATATTTAGAAACAAGATGGTGGTGATATGTACTAAGTCAATACCCATAGGGAACAGAGATTTTCAGAGAAGTTAAGATATAAAAGTTGCACCTGAGCATAAGACCCACTACAAGGCGAACTATAAACTCACCTGTCTAGCTTTTCCCAATTCATCTGGAACCATTTTCCTCTAGATGCTAGCAGACCGTGAGATTGGCCTACTCAGCAGAGGAGCCAGCCTGTCTCGCACATGCAAGACCTGGTCTGCACAACTGGATCATGATGAAGAACCAGAATCACCCCATGTGAAATTCATGCCTCCTGAAGGCGGTGTTCCCTCGCCGCAGCTGAGGTGCTCCGTGAAGGGATCGTTCCCGAACCTCGAAGCTGCAAAATTAACCAATCCCCTGGATGTAACCCAAAATCAACTTAGTTTGATCTTTGACGCAAGCCAGACATCCTTCAAGGAGACGGACACCACTCTGGAGTACTATGATGCAGAGGAACATCAAGAGGAAGAGCATCTCGATACTGAGCAAGAAGATGACGTTGTGACTGTAAACCTTAAATTTTTCAGTGAAAACGAACCAGAGCGGAACACTATTCTAGCTACTGAGCAGGCTTCTCTGCAATTATCAAACAATGCTGAGACTGAAGGCCATGAGCTCATGGAAGAAGAGACATATAAAGCTGTGATGGAGATTGCTGCGGAGCAAGATGATGACAACAAAGAGGCAGCTGAGTGTAGAATGGAGAACCAACTAGACAAGTTGGGAGGCGACCAAGAAAATCCAGCGGTTATTGACAATGAGCGCATTGAGTGCAATTTGGAGAGTAAACTGGACACAGAATTAGGTAGCAAAGAAGATGCTGTTGAAGTTATTGACCAAGAAGATCCAAATCGTCACGGTAATTAGTTCCATTATTGAATTCCATACATCAGCTATATACAAAATAAACTTTCTTTGAACCCGCAGATATACCAGCAGAGAATTGGAGCAATCAACAGTTGTGTCCTGGGAGTTTTCAGCATTGTTGTGATTTTGAATATTTCTCTTTTTAACCAATCTCTTGCTTTGATTGACTAGATCTGACTGAGTTTACGGAGCAACATCTGTTTGGTAGCGGCCTGTCTGCGCCTCTTACCCGCTCTGGAATTCATGTCTTGTCCCAGACAGTCCCCAGCGGGTTTGTGTTTTTATCTACTCTCTACAAACATGCGTATGGAATTTTAATGATCACTTTTATTGAGGGTCCACTAAAATTAGCAATTGTATTGGATATATGTATATTGGATTGGATTAGGTTTTATTAGTCTCGCAGTAGAGAAATTTACTTATCACAGCATTGTAAGGAAGAGTAAAGGAAAGGAAGAAGTACAAAAAAAAACAAAATACAGGAGCTGCTGTAAAGGCAGCCACTCTCGCTGCGACATCTTATGTATATGTATATTATTTTATTTGTCAAACAACAAAATAACTAATAATGCGATACAGCACAAAAGACAGTCATTCAATCTTAAGAACTTTGTGCGCCCTCTTTCTTATATGAAGCAGTTCTAGATGAAAGAGAACATCTTGGACATTGGAGGCATGAATTACAAAACACATTTTTCCCCCTCCATCGTAGTATTAATGCTGGATCATTTCAAACTTCCAGAGATTGACTTTTGTTGTAAAAATTGCAATCCTGTTTCATTTTCTTTTTGGAGTACAAATCTTTACGTTTTCTTTCAGGATCATGGATGAATTTAAAAATACAGAGGAGGAAGAAGAGCCTTCTGCCGAAGCTCCATCTGTTTTCACCAGCCAAAAATCAACTGCCTCTGTGACGTTTTCTGACCTGACAGGCACAGACTCCTACTGTGAGGAAAATGCGTGCACGACGACTCGTTTCCTGTGCCTCATTTAAATGCTCAGATGTGTGGTTTTCTTTTTTGTCTCTTAGCTGTTGTGAGTATGAACAATAGCGAAGAACAATCAAGCTCAGAATCTGGAGAGGAGGAGGATGATGCTGAAGAACAGGAGGACGAATCTGATGAGGCAGCTGAAGAGTGTAATGATGGAGAGGACTCTGGTAGTGAAGTGGAGATCATTGAGGAGATCCAAGGGAACGGGAGTCTCGGAGGCCTTCCAGCCAGCTCAGCCTTTCTTCATGAAGAAAACAATCACTACTTATCGGCTTTGTCGGAGCAGGATGCCGCACAGTTTTCCCTTATACCGCCTGGGGTTGAGATGAAGGTATCATGCCAATACAAATACATCTCAAAAACGTGAGATTCTTAACTCATTCAATACCAGAGGTTGTGCAAAAATGTGTCCACGCCCGTGCCACGTTTTTTTGTCATTTTCACCCAAATTGCAGGACCCACAGAATATTGAGTTTTAGGATTACATAAACTATCAATACAGCGTTAGAAACCTTAGTCTCTCTTCTTTCATCAGAAAATTTAGTTCCTAAATTATATGGGTCTGGCGGTATCTGAGCTTGAAATGAGGGCGGCTGTACAGAATAGAATACATACATATTGATTTATATTGCGCCTTAACAGCTGAAGCTGTAACAAAGCGCTTACATGGACAAAAGGCAAATGCTGCTCCCTCGTGGAAGAGGAAAAAAACATTGCCAGAGGTCCGACCAGCGTTTTATCAGCACCCCCGCAAGAAACCCAAAACCCAAACAAATGTGTGAATGGCGCTCAATATCACACTTCTCAATTCCCGAATAATTTCGGGAATGGCAGCGAATGAGTTAATCTGAACAGTACTTTCGTTTGTTTCTATCCTTCCAGATGGTCAGAGAGGAAATGGAAGGAGATGTATTAATGGTGAGACTTGGGGCAAATGCAGAAGTGAAGGAGACGCTCGAGGGTGAGGGACCAGGGTCGTCCTACATGCAGCTGAAACCTTCAACCACTCTCCTTGTTCCTCTTGAGCTTGTGGATGGCCAACAAGAGGCGATCGGCAGCGCCCAACTCCAAATGCCTCAGCTGCAGCAAGCTGTCGTACCGGACGAGCATACATGTGAAAGTCATGCCACCTTCTCACTGGTGCTGGACATGGATGAGGATGGCAGTCACGAGGCGCATGTGTTGCCCATGGAAAATTGTCCAGAGCCATCGGAACCGATAGCAATGGCCTCCAATGACCTGGCAACACAAGCCGAGATCATTTTTCTGGCACCAGATGCTCTTGAGTGTGAGGTGGCCACACCAGAGGATGACAAGAAGGAAATCAATGGGCCGACCGAGCCACAGAACAATGACACCGAGGTAGAACTGGATGTGGCAGAAGAAATAGATGCAAAAGACCATGAACCAACCTTGTCACAGGGACCTGTAGAGACTTTGGAGGACAGCGATGGTGGGAATTTTGTCATGGCTCAAGACGCCAATGTCAAGATGGAAATAGAGGAAGGGAAACTTGAAATTGACGGCTCCCAGAAAGGCTCTGAAGGTGAGGATGCTGTTGAGATGGATGGAGTTGTCAACCATGCCGAGACAGTAAATTCTTCGGAAGAAGACCAGGAACATCTCAACCCCTCAGAACTAGATAACCGAGAACATCCAATTGAGAGCCAAATAAGCAATGAAGAGGTTTACGATTTCACTTCACCCTGTGAACCTGAAGTTCAAGCAATGGAAACTTCAACTTCTCGGAAGAAGACAACAGTTCCATTCACTCCCACGCGAATGGCAACACGCTCGAGGAGAACAGTTACGTTCATTACTCCCATCCCCGAGGAACCGGCGACAGCAAATGAGAGCACTGTAGTCCCTCCCTCGATCAGTCAAGCATCTCGAAATGAAAGCACCAAAATGCGAGCCGGTACACCTCGAAGAACCTCTCGAAAAGGTCAGGCCAAATTTCCTCAGGCCCAGGAAGAAAGTCCAAATAAGGTCCAGCCTCAGGAGGAGGAGATGGATGAAGACGAAGCAATAGCAGCTTTACATAATTACGCTGCGCCATCACCATCCAGACGACGAGCTTCTCAAAGAGCCGGTCCTGTTAAAACCCGACAAACGAGTAGAAGTGAGGATGAGCCTGATGCCAAAGAGGAAGAACCAGAAGATGACATCACTGATACAAACATTACTCCAAAAGTAGGCACCAGGACCTCCACCCGTACCAAACGCACAAACTCTCACACAAACACCCCAAGGAGGTCCAGTCGTCGAGTGGTGAACAGCAATGATATGTTTCAAACCACACTGGAGGTCCTTCGAGATGAGAACAAAAAACAGGTGGACGTGTTTTCAGCAGAGGTCAAGCGCAGCTTCACAATGCTCAAACCACCAAAGGAGGACGAAGAGGGCGGAACACAGGCCATTTCCAGATCGACGAGGGCGACGAATAAATCCAGGCGTGTCATACTCGACGTCTTTCCAGAGGTAAGCGTTCATTTCTCATATGAACTGATTCTGCAGAACAATGGAACAGCTTTCTTTTCAATCGCGAAATTTACGTTTTACAGTTGCAAAGTGGACAGAGGTATTGCTAGAAAATGGCAGACGATTTTCGGAATCAATTGAGGCTCAAAATATAGACCGTATTTTGCGCACTATAACACGCACCAGATTATGAAGCGCATCTTCAATCCATCCATCCATCCATCCATTATCTGTCGCTTATCCAAAGTCAGGTCGCGGAGGCAGCAGCTTCAGTAGGGAAGCCCAAACGTCCCTCTCCCCAACCACTTCTTCCGAGCGGATCCAGAGGCGTTCCCAGGCTAGCTGGGTGACATAGTCTCCACAGCATGTCCTGGGTCGTCCCCAGGGTCTATTGCCAGTGGGGCATGCCCGGAACACCTCACCAAGGAGGCGTCCATGAGGCATTATAATAAGATGCCCGAGCCACCTCATCCGCACCTTCAATGAATTACCGTATTTATTCGAGTATAACATGCAAAATATTCTACCTAAAAAAGAACTCAGTTTGGGTGTGCGTTATAAACGAGGCCTGGGAAAAAAATTCTCATATATATTTAATGCTTTATCCCTTCCAGCAGGGGGCAGCATTTCCGTGGCTATTCTCCATAGTCCAGCTGTTGTAAGGTGCCCTTCAGTTCTGATTCTCGGAAAGACCCGAATCATGCTAATTCCTTTTTTTTTTATTTTATTTTTTTTATTTTTTTTTGATTGTTGATTACCATTTCTTTGGCTACGCTTCATTTCCTTTCCTCTCCTCGCTCACACTGAAACGTGAGTTAAGCATTGCTGTTTTGCACAATTACCAATATCCACAGTTTCGATTCAGTCTTCTTCATGTTTTAATTGATATACTGTTACCGAGCCAAGAAAAGGTGAAGCAAAATTTTATACTGATTTTTAATTGAAAATTAGGCGTGCACGTTATACAGGGGTGCGCGTTATACACGTGTGCATGTTATACTTGAATAAATACTGTACATATTTTTGAACTTTTCCATATTTGAGGCACATCATGCATTTTTATGAGCAATACAATAATAAATATAGTTTTCAGAGATTACCAATTTTCCTTCTTTAAAACCTTTATGTTCATGGAATATTTTGGCCTTAAAATTTTCTGAAATAAACAAATTTTGCTTTTGGAGATACTAAATACTAAAATAAGTATTAAAAAAAAACAACATTTTCAATTCGTAATCATTGTGCCAAAAAAATAAAAAAATAAGGCAAAATCGAGAAAAAAAATCAGTCTGGCGAGGTAATTAAATGAAAAGCCATTTAATATAGCCCAGCATCCATGACTTCTTCTATGGTTAAAAATGGAGTCGGCGGCTACTGTCAGTACTTGCGAGACCTGTTGCTGCGGTTCAATATTACTTCACATAGAAGGCGCACCAACATATAAGGCGTATGGTCATCTTTTGCAGAAACTAAAGCCAACCATATCCGTCCCTCTGTCAATTATTGGCCTCATGTCCCTTTCTAATTCAACCGTTCTCTGTGTCAACCCATCAGAGTCCAGAAAAGAAGATGGAGGCGAGCATCAGTCATGGCAAGAATGAGCCCAAACTGAACAGCGCCGCTGGTCGCGCAAGTCTCCGGCAGACAACCACTAGCAAATTATGGGACCACCCAGAGGAAGACCTCTTCTTACTGGCTACCCCTCTGGAGGTGAATTCTGAAACGGCAGTAGCAGACGCCCTCATCAAGAGACTCCAGGACGAAGAGGAGAAGCAGAAAGGTATAATGTAGGACGGCATTTTAAAAATATATGTGGTCACACGGGCATCACTCAAGTCCTAAATTCCCAGGCAAAGTTGTCAGAAAGAGCTCGAGGACCAGAAGGACAACATCGTCCGTGGATTCTGCAAAGGATGAGACCAGCCCAGGAAATCATTCATTCGTCTACTTGCCCTCACGGAGGAGAACAAGAGGTGTTTTTCATATCAAACTCGCCTCTTTTCATTTCAAAGCCCCACCAGTATTCACATTTTAACGTGCCTGTGTTTGCCAGCCAGCATAGCGGTGTCTCCGGGTCCCAGTGAAGATGTTTCAGTGGCCGTCACTCGAAATACGAGAAGGGCTGTCAAAGGTGCTTCAAAGGTCAGCATTAACAAATCGAACATACAATTCTGCAAATTCCATTGTTTTCCCCATCTTGTCTGCTGCGAGACCACGAAAAAAACCCCATCTTGTTTAAAGAACAGTGATACCTCGGCTTACGAACGCTTTAGCTCACGAACTTTTCGCCTTACGAACGTTAACTTCGCGAGAATATAATCTTGGCATACGAACTATTTTTCGGGAAACGCACGGAGCGCCACAATGAGTGATGTGTCGTTCGCTAACGAGCCGGTTCTTGGAGCTGGATCTCTGAAGTGAACGAGGAAATGGAAATGGCAGTCGACTTTTTTTGTCCTCTATTCCCCCCCCCAGTATTCGGTTATCCGTGGTAGAGAAGGGAGGGCACACACACAGCAGGACACACGCAGCAGTGAGTGGGGGGAGGAATGACAGAAACAGAGCTGCATACGAACAGGAAAGGCAGACGACAGCTTGAAACAAAAAAAAAAAAACAAAAGTGAAAAAAAAAAATAACTAAAGTGAAAAGGTGAGAATATGGATAGAAAACGCAGTGAAATTTTGACCCGTTTCAATTTTATTGATAGTTCAAAGGCTGAGTGTAGACAGCAAGGTTAAAATAGCCCATCAATCAGGCTCCACAAATAACCCGCACAAGCCATCTGTACAATGTGAAGAGTAGACAAGCAAGGGAACCAGCTATTAATGAAGTTTTGAGTGTCTACCTGCATCTGTTGCGATATCACAACTTCCAAGATGTACAACCCAGCGCTCCTTGAGACACTTTATCCATTCCATCAAGCCATCAACGACCATCACAAAGGTAAATAAAATGACTTTAGTATACTGTACTGTTTATTTCATTAATTACAATACCAGAGCACATTTATTATACATAAAATAAGGTATATTCTGTGTAGTTTTAAGGCTTATTTAATAGATTTTTTGTAAATTATGTTTTATGGGACCCTGGGAACGGATTATTCTCATTTTAATGGTTTCCTAAGGGAGATTAATGGCTTTATAATGCACACTTTTCGCCTTACAAACACTTTCTGGGAACCAATTAAGTTCGTAAGCGAAGGTATCACTGTACCTAAAAATGAGACTTGAGTAAAAGGGGAAATCTCTTGACCAAAATTAGCCCATGGAGGAACAAAGAGTCACCTTTTAGAATTTTACCCCTCATCTTGTGCAGTTTTTCGGGGACCATTATACACAAAGTGTTCCAACTGAAGAATTATATTATTAAGAGCTCTGCTATATTTTGGTCATTTTATTCATCCTTCTTATGTCAATGTTTTTCAATCATTTTGCAAGGAATTCCTGTAATGAATTGATGTAGCCCGCAAACAAAATATAGAATCACAAACAAATTAATTGTTTACATCTACATTTACAATGTACATTGGTTTGATTTGATTGAGTAATGATAAGAGATCAAATTAAATTATGGACGAGTGACGTTGCCCTTCTCACCATTTGAAAAGACAACAAAAGTTTGTCCACTGCTCATGTAAACAGATAAGCAATGCTTCGTGAGACCAAATGATGTTTTTCTTTAGCACAGCCCATGAACGAGCACATTTTATTTTCACAATCATGAAATTGTTGTTTCGTTCCTTACAGGAAGATTATACTTCAGATGAAGACTATACGGAAAAGGCCAAATCAGTTTCAAAACGCAGAACAAGTGCCAAACGAACAGCCAAGTATGATTACTTTACCTACTTTGTACTTTTTATGTTTATATTTTTCCTAATTGAAACGAATGGAAATGCCACAAATCTGTGCCACCAAACCAAAAACACCTCCAAATTTGCTGCTGTGAAATGTAAATTTCTCCACTGCCAGACTAATAAAGGCAAATCCAATCCAATCCAAATGTTTGTAGATTTCATGAAAGAGAAAGATTACGCTGATTCCCCCGCCTCCAAAAATTTTCAGTAATAAATTCGCAAAATTGTTTCTCAATGTGGTTTTGTTGAATAATCATGTCATTTGCATGTCATTGTTTCATGTTAAGTAGTATGTGACCCTATAAGTCCAAACAACCAGTTTAGGGTGTAACCCAACTACCACTGGAGGAAAGCTAGGATGCGCGCCAGCACATTTGCAACCCTCACGAGGATAAACGGTTCCGATAATGCATGGATCTAACAATTAAGCAGATTAATGTCCACATTTTCATCTAGGAGCGCAGCAATTTTGACATTTCCCGGCTGTTGACCAAAATTGATGTCAAAGTACCCTTGTCACATGAGAAAGCACAGCAAACAATTGAGCCACGATAAATGAAAAAAGTGGATTAACCTTTTTACATCCACTGTAAAGTACAATTTTTGCTTCTGCTGAATGCATTGCTGTATTTGTTTGTTTGTTTGTTTTTGTTAATTTATACTAAAAAGAAATCAATTGAAAAAAACAAATGAACTCCTAATTCGAATATTCATGAAAACCAAGAATTGGCTCCCAACAACCCCCCTCCCATTAACCTCCCTCCCCAACATGTTTTAAAATGTCTTCTTAGTCACCATTTGATGTTTTATTTACTTTTTACACTCCGCCTTCTAATCCAGATCCGCCCCGGAGCCTCTTCCACTGGTTGAAGTAGATCTGATTTCTCCACTACCCAGTCCGCCCAATCAGGCTCTGCTACCCCGGAAGAAGGCCAACCAAAGAGCCACCCGGACATCATCAAGCATGAACCTCCGCCGTAAACACATGATGGACAGCGTTTTCACCAAACCTGTCACACGCAGAAAGAATCTCTGATTGAAAATTGGTCGTTGACCTCTACAGTGCTGCTAGATTCATTTGGACAAAATGTCATAACTCATTCACTGCCATGAATGGCAAAAGATGTCAAAGATCCATTTTTACTCGGCTGGCAGTAATTGAGTTGAAGGTTGCATCAGTGGCCATTTTGTGTTGGTCTCCTCTGTGGTAGTGATCGACTGTTCGTGAGTTACAAATGCTCCTGTTAAAACCAAACCAGAGAAAGAACTCATTCTTGAGTGGGAAGACTTTAAATCCATTCTCTTTTAAACCATAGTTGTTTAATTTTAAGCCTCTTGGAATATCGCTTTTAAGCAATTTAACCAATATTTTGAACAATGTAAATTTTGTTCCAAATGTTAAATAATAAATTCTATTTTTTTGTTTGGTTTGAAAGTTTTACCACATGTAATTGTGTAATCACACTGTTTAGTCTTATGCTTTGGTTTGATTTGGGCACTTTTGTGTCAAAAAGTTGGACTCTCTTCTGACTGGCAGTGTTGTACAGTGTGCAAAGGGGGAAAAAGTGTGCAAATCAAAGGAAAAAAATGATTTGTTGATTTGAGTGATGTGTAGCTGATACATAGGCTATTTTCTGAAGAGTGTATGAAGAATGTTATTTTTGATGACTGCTCTTTGATAAACACAATAAACATTGATGAACATTATGACCTCTTGTTTTCCTTGGGTCGTCTTCTCCAAGTTAATTTCTTCTTGACAGGGTACTGAACTGGGTTGTTTACAATTTCAGTTGATGAGAAGGTTTCTTCAGCCGTCATCTGTACAAAAGTGAAGGTTCACTTTTGTACAGATGACGGCTGAAGAAACCTTCTCATCGATGGACCACTCCTGTACGACTGAGAGCTTACACAGACGTACAATTTCAGTTGGCCATTCAGTTGGCCAGTGTGATATAAATCACATTGCATTGTATATTTTTGTACATTTTTAACGGCATGTGTCATTTTGTTGCTGTTAATGGAGATAAGTTTTGAATTTGAAATTTTAATCTGCATTCATGCTAATAAATGTTGACACTAACCCCATTTACATTGATTCAACAAAAGCACTACATTTTTAACAAACACGTGACAATTGAGGTAAGTAACATGACAAATTCTAACGGTGGGCCGTCAGGCCCTGCCAGGCCTTATCTGCTAGCCTAAAAATATCTCAATCACAGACTAATGTGAATATATTGCCAATTAATTTTTATTAATCAATTCCAAATTGTCAACTTCCTTTCATTGATTTCCCCCTGCTTCCAGATGTGAATTTTCACATTTAACCATTTATGGATGTGGTCAAAGAGGACATGAAGGTAGCTGGTGTGAGAGAAGAGGATGCACAAAACCGGGTTAGATGGATGACATTCGCTGTGGCGACCCCTGAAGGAAAAGCCGAAAGGAAAAGAAGAAGAACCATTTAACCAATCACATTTCGGCCGTCATTTGTTACATGGGTCTGAAATCGACTTATATGCCTTCGCAATCAATTTTGCAGGCACTGGAGCCTAAAAATCAATGTCGATGAAACTTGCTTTAACCAATCAGAGTTCAAGTTGGCAACCAAAGGCCTGCTGGAAGGCACTGGAAACGTCAGAGTTTTCGCAAACTATGATTGGCTAGTCACATGATTGGCTCATCATAAGCCAATCATAGTATCACTAGCCGCTGATAAGAGCATAGTGGCCAGAGCTAGCACACTGTATTTGTAGCGAGATGCATAAGCAAATATATTGTTGTGTTGATGTAATCACAGTTTTTTTTACGCAGAATGCCTGAAGGTGAGAAAGAAATTGATTTGGTTGCAGATATGCTGTTGAAGCCATTTTCAAGACTGACTTTTCAAGAATAGATGGACATCATTAAGGTCGGACAGCCAGAAGCTAGCAAAAATAGCAAATACTATTGCAATTGTATGAGGTTATCATGAATCCACACGTTCATTGTAAACATTCGAACAGTTTAATGGCGGTATTTCTGAAGTTTCTTCAAGTCACAAGGTATTTCCTGGCCAACGGTATCCTCTAGTGGACGTGTAGTCATATCACACTCGCAGCTGATAATTCAGACGTAGCACTACTATAGGCCGAGGAGTGACATGCACGGCCCGCCACTGGATTCTAACCACCGTGATTGAAATAATAGCAAATAACGTTTTGGCCTTCTCGTTCTGTCTTGTTTGACCATGTCACTTGTCGAATGTAAAGGTATTGGAGTGTAACATTTTTCAAAGCTGTGATGTTTGAGTGAAAACCCTTGCCACACAATTATGATATTACAAAACGTTTATTTAGAAAATAAAGCGTCGTTATAATAAAGGGCACCACAAATATGTCTGGTTAAGTCTTAGGAAGTAGGGACAGGCAACAAATGCTAAAATGACCTGTCATCAATGATGTCGCCCACATGCATGAATGATTCATGTTGGCAACCGGCAGGCACGGTGAAAGTGAAAAACGATCTGTTTGTTAACTTCATCAGCAAGGCACGGAGGAAGAAATGGAAACAACACACACAAATAGCATTATGTGCGCGTAACTAGTACAAGGAATGCTTTATTTCCTTATTTCCTGCATATCACCCTGTGTCTCATTCAGCATGTGACAGGACAAAAGGCTGTGTGTGTGTTCGCGTTTTTATCCTCGTCTGTTTCATTCCTACACTCGGAAAAGATAAACAATGCATTGCCGGGACTGTGTCAAGGTGGCTGTTCGAGTCCGACCCTTCAACAAGGTCAGTCTTTTAATATTTTCACGAACATTAAGTAGCATTCGCTCTGCTAACTCCTATCGTGTATTTATAACATGGTGTATACCATGTTCCACTGGTGCATATCATGGGATACCTTGCTTGACACTTCATAGACAACGTAGGACCTAGGTTGTCTTGGTAGATACAATAATACAAAATTACAACCTATGTGGTGGTAATTTTCTTTGAACTTCGTTTCAGTTTGAAATGTGTTTTACAACAGCACAATCACGCCATGCACAGGGGTCATTCGCCATTCTCAGGGGTCATTCGCCATTCTCAATGGATGTTTGTTTAGTTGTCCCCTGTGATATGCTGTCGACATGTCCAAGTATAACCTGCTTAACGCCATTTGGGATAGGCTCCAGTCACCTATAACCGTGCAAGGGATTAGCAACACATAAAACAAATGTTCAAATTGTAGGCCCCTGATAAACAACAGAAGTATTGGGGTACCCAGCGAGAATCATTGTTTATATTTGCCTCTCGCTGTCCTCCTGGCCAACAGAGGGAAAGAGATGCAGGCAGCCGCTGCATCGTTACCATGGCAGCGAGTTCAATCAGCATCCAGGACCCACGCGACTCTCAGTGCCGTCGCTCCTTCTGTTTTGACTACGCTTACTGGTCCCACAGTGGCTACGTCGTCCAGGACCGCACTGGCCTCTACGTTCCCGAGGAGGCGGGCGGGCGCTACGCGGACCAGGTAAGTAGTACTGTATTGAGTACCTGAGAACTGTGGTGGGAAGTATTGCACAAAAGAAGATTTTTCAAATGTATGTACTTTACTTGGATACATATTATTCTGCTGACTTTTTTACTTTTTACTTTTTTACGACTACGACTACTCTTACGACTACTACGACTATTTTGTTTTTACTTTTTAGAGTAAGACTTTACAGACAACACAATACATATTTTACCTAGCGCTGTAATGTATAGGTATGACATCCCCCCAAAAGAAATCCACCACTTGCATAAATATTTATATTAAATATACAAGTGTTGTTTTTATTATTGGCATGAAAACTTGATCTGCTTAAGAAAAACACAAAAAAGGGCAGATTCTCTATCCGCGAAAAACATACAAAAAATTGTGTGTCTGATTAAATATGTGTTGACCGGTGTAATTTGCTAAACTAGTAAATTTCCACAGATGCAAACATAAAAAAGATGTAAACATTGAGAGATTCCATTCTGATGAAAAAGAGCGGTACCATATTGTGGTATCATGTTGCGTTGCCTTGTTTCAGTTTAAAAAGGTCCAATGTCTGCCGTTTAAAAAATATTTTTGCAATAATCAAGCATTTTTTTAAATTAGTGTTCGCAAAACATCCACAGCTGTGAGAACTCAGTAGCTAACTCTAACGATTTGTCCCCATCTTCTAACTACAAGCACCATTTAAGTTAATAAAAGAAGTAAAACTCGAGAGATGTTGTTTTTCTGCTATCAAAATGGTATTGGATGTACATGTTTAAAAAAACTGTTGACTCAAGTAAAGGAAGTGAATCAGTGCTTACTTTAAGCTGTTGTTTTCCCCCTCAGGAATGTGTGTTCCAGGACCTTGGGGAAGGAATATTACAGAATTCACTCCAGGTATCAAACATCTCTTTCGGAATCAAACATGTAATGTACACACAAGATCCATTGATGTGTGTGCAGGGTTACAACGCCACCCTGCTGGCTTACGGACAGACTGGCTCTGGCAAAAGTTACTCCATGGTGGGTTACAAGCCCAATGAAGGCCTTGTTCCTAAACTGTGTGAGCGACTCTTTGAGGCCATTAAAGAAAACCAGGACACTAGACAGTGCCAGGTAATTATGTCCATATTAATATATATACTGTATCTGTCCGTAGCTGTTTCCTCTAAATGTCCTCATCTTTGATCTCATCACAGGTCTTCTTCAGTATGTTGGAAATCTACAATGAGCAGGTAAAATAAGGTGTGATGTTGACATGGTAACATGTTTTGTTGTTCTTCTGAAGTACGTATATGGATGATGATGGTACGGTCAGGGCAAGAACCTAATTGATTTAAAATGCTATCCGACATAATCAGGCAGAGAAAGTTGTGGTCATGTCATACTTATATGTTTTCCCGTATTTTATACTTCTTTTAAATCATTTCAAATATGTATGGCGTACTACATCTGTGTAAGCTCTCAGTCGTACAGGAGTGGTCCATCGATGAGAAGGTTTCTTCAGCCGTCATCTGTACAAAAGTGAAGGTTTCGGACGTTTCGCCTCCTATCCAAGAGACTTCGTCAGCGAACTAAAACTTTCTGAAGTACGGAACAGAACTAAAACTTTAGTTCGCTGACGAAG
Source organism: Hippocampus bargibanti (assembly GCF_051943395.1). Lineage (NCBI taxonomy): Eukaryota > Metazoa > Chordata > Actinopteri > Syngnathiformes > Syngnathidae > Hippocampus > Hippocampus bargibanti. The sequence continues at coordinate 25,573,497 of NC_142736.1, read as the reverse complement.
TCTCTTGGATAGGAGGCGAAACGTCCGAAACCTTCACTTTTGTACAGATGACGGCTGAAGAAACCTTCTCATCGATGGCGTACTACAATTTTTATAGGGGAAAAAACAATTGTGAACCGATCTTACAAAGACCATTTTGAGTGAAATCCAGTTCATCTCAACTGCTGGTAGCCAACAACAATGCTGCTGCTGATCGCTACTATTGTCACGGCAATCAGATATATTTTTTTCATCGCTGCATACGGTCAGATTGATAAAAGCATAACGTGCGCATTTGCGGTAAGCTGTCTGTGTATCTGTTTGTGTTCGCATTTTTTTTTAGCATTTCAAATAATGTACGCCGTCCTACAACTTTTATACGGGAATTGTAATCATTTATAAGGGCAGCAATTAGCCAAGGTTGACCGGTATATGTCATCGAAATTTAGTGGAGCAGTGACTGACTGGAAGTCTTCATTTGGCAAAGCAGCATGTGGCTCATTTTCCAAGGTTGTTTTTTAACATTCTTTTCCGAATTACTGCAAACATTTGTTAAAAAAAGATTTTTAAAGAATACTGAGATCATATTAGCACTGTCAAAAGAATGATAATTTACCCAACTCCGCATCCCGGGTACCCTTCCGTCTTAGACCCTGTCGGTCCTCGTCCATTTAAGCACGTCTTACATTATTCATTACATTATTCTCTTTTTCATTGTAATGCCTTTATTTTAGCAAATTACCTCCTTTTGCAAACTTCACATCTTATCAGGTGGTGGATCTGCTATTCCGTGGTTCTCGTCCTCCTGGGGGCCTGCGGGTTCGAGAGGAGCAGCACAGAGGCTTCTATGTGGAGGGTCTGCGTACAGTCCCTTGCGATAGTGCAGCACAGGTGGCTGAAATACACTCATTTTTTCGTCTGTACTTTTCTAAAAAAAATGATAAATCTAAAGGCACCCGAAATATTCTCATGTGCTGTAGGTGGAGCAGCTGATGGAGCAAGGCACCAGAACCAGAACCACCGCGGCCACGCACATGAACACAAACAGCAGCCGCTCACACATGCTTATTGTGCTCCAACTCAAACAGGTGGCGTCCATGAACAAATTACCAAATAAATATCAAAATACATATTTTTAAAAATTATTCCTCCCAAATAATGTACTTTGTTGCTGATATGAACTTGATGTGAAGATCTTACCTAAAGAGAGCGTGACCAAACAGTCCAACATTAACCTGGTAGACCTGGCAGGAAGCGAGCGTCAGAGATCGGCGTCGTCCGAGGCCGACCGACTCAAAGAGGGGTTGTCCATCAACCTGAGCCTCACCACTTTGGGCAACGTCATCAGGTGGGAAAAGCACATTCATTTAATCATTTTATCCAAATCTCTTTGTTTGACGTACATCTTCTTGCTTGCAGCGCCCTCGCTGACATGACTGTGGGTAGGAAGGCGGTGCATGTTCCCTACAGGGATTCAGTTCTCACAAAACTGCTGCAATCTGCTTTGGGGGGAAACAGCCGGACCGTTATGGTGACACTAACGCGCCATTATTGTGTTCGAAATGAACTCGAGTGGGTCCAATTCTTCCTCTTTATTTAGATTGCCACTCTGAGCCCTGCTGACATCTGCTACGAGGAGTCTCTGTCCACACTTCGCTATGCTGAGAGGTACAATGACAAAACCCATAAGAAGCTTTTGATTCAATCGGGTGCCTTGCTCGAAGGCACCGGAGCCTTGAAGACACTTAGAATGGCATGATCTTTGCTTTACAGTTTATTACTGGAAAAAATACATCTTTGTTCTGAGTGAGAAATTTGTGTCAAAATTGCTGGGAAAAAAAGGGATTGACTTGTTTGATTTGAACCAACTCAAAAATATTGTTTTGTTTAACTCATTTCTTTGTTGAACATGCTAATATTTTAACTTTTTGACTTGTATGATGCCATTGTTCATTTATGTATGTATGTATGTATGTATGTATGTATGTATGTATTTATTTATTTATTTATTTATTTATTTATTTAGTATTAAGTCATTCACTACCATTCCGGAATTTATTCGGTAATTGAACATATGACATAGATCGCCATTCCCAAATTTGTTCGAGTTTTGGTTTTTCTTGGGGGGAGGGGTGAGATGGTGATAAAGCCATCTCAGGTCTTTGGCAATGTTTTTTCCCTTCCATCACAGGGCAGCATTTCACTTTTTTCCATGTTAGCGTTTTGTTCCAGCTTCAGCTGTTGTTAAAGCGCTATATAAACCAATATGTATGTATTGCATTGTATTTTGGACTGATACCCCCATTTCAAGGTCATATAACTCCAGACCCATATAATTTAGGAATTAACTGTTTTTCATGATGAAAGAAGGGAGTCTTAGGTTTCTGACGCTGCATTGAATGTTTCTGTAGTCCTAAAAGTCAATATTCTGTGGGTCCTGGAATTTGAGTGAAAATGACAAAAACCCTGGCACCGGAGTGGACACATTTTGCATGTTTGGCAGTGAATGACTTGAACACTGATTTTCAGGGCAAAACACATCCAGAACCGCCCAGTGGTGAACGAGCGCCCCACAGAGCGTCTGGTTAAAGAACTCAAAGCTGAGAACGCCAGGCTGATGCAACGACTGAGTCGACTCGGCCACGACGGACGCAGCGCCAATGGCGAAACCAGTAAGCAAACCGCCCTGTTGACTTGAACATGAAAAAGAATGCCACAAGTGTTTGATCGTTTATTTGTGTGCGTGCTCAGAGGAGCTCCGTCAGCTGCTGACACACAATGAGCTACAAATCAGAACCATTCACACTTTGTGGGAACAACATCTCCAGGAGGCGCTAAGGGATTGGGAGCAGCAGTATGCCAACATCACACAGGTACATGCTTTCATGTATGCACCCACACATTTCACAGTCTCATTCTGTTTCAAATGCGTGCGTGTCAGGAGAGAAGAATGATGCAGATGCATCCTTACATCCTGAACATCAACGAAGACGCTCAGCTCTCTGGTGTGATTAAGCTGTTCATCCAGGAGGGTCAGTAATGTTTTGTCTATCTATCTTTTATACTATAACCTGGATGGCACTCACTCTTCATAAACTGCCAGACGATGTGCAAAAATTTGTCCACGCCAGTGCCAGGGTTTTTGTCATTTTCACTCAAATTGTAGGACTCTGCAATGGCAGTGAATGAGTTAAAAGTCAAATGCCATTTTTATACCAATCAAAACCTAAATAAATTTCAATTTCAGGAAAAGTCACGAAAACTCACTTTAACTCATTCACTGCCTTTCGCGAATTTATTTGGGAATTGAAAATATGGCACGTAGCGCCAGTTCCAAATTTGTTCAGGTTTTGGTTTTTCTTGCGGGGGTGCTGATAAAGCGCTGGTCAGACCTCTTCCCTTTTTCCATGTTAGTACAGTACTTTGTTACAACTTCAGCTGTTGTAAAAGCCCTATATAGACCATTATGTATTTATTGCATTGTATTTTGGACAGCCACCCTCATTTCAAGCTCAGATAACTCCAGACCCATAATAATTTAGGAATTAACTATTTTTCTGATGAAAGCTTTCTTACGCTGCATTGAATGTTTATGTAGTCCTGAAACTCAATATTCTGTGGGTCCTGGAATTTGAGTGAAAATGACACTGGAGTGGACACATTTTTGCACATCTGGTGGAACATCATTCATCATTCATACAAACCCTTCTGACCGCTCAATTGACAATGTGGGTTTTACAGGCGAGTGGGAAATTGGCCTCAATGACGCCGGGCCGGGATCCATCTCCATCAAGGGTTTAGGGTACGGATGATGCTCACTCACACAAAGCCTGTGTGAGCAAGGTGTGACATTATGTGTTTCCAACAGGATCCAACAGCGGCACCTCGTCTTGAAGAACAAACAGCGACGAGTAACGCTAACCCCACGAACAGGTTCCAAGGTGACCATCAATGGAAGAGCGGTTTCTCAGACCACCGATCTGCAGCACCTGGTTGGTGTCAACACATAGGCTACCGACAATTTAGTCCATGTGATTCTGACATGACAGTCTGGTTGGGGTCCATTCAGGACCGACTTATTCTCGGCTCCAACTGCACTTACCTTTATATCGGATTTCCGTCCGAGAGGGTTGCTAACGACTGGAGTTGCTACGACTATGACTACTTCCTATCAGAGTTGGCTGCGGCTGAGGGCATCCACTTGGGTGAGCCGGGGACCTAAAACTGAATGTGGATCATGACTTTTTATTTTTATTTATTTATTTTTTTTTTTGGGGGGGGGGGTAAACACTTGATTTAATCTAATTTTTTTAGGTGAAAGCAGCACCGATCCCTCTCAGACAGACCCGAGTTTGCTAGCCGTCTTTTATGACTACATCAAATTAATGCCTCTGTTGGCTGAAGCCAACCAGATGAGTCAGGAACTGAATAAGGTAACTCTAGAATCCATGAAAAAGCAGTTGAGGTGTAGATGAGAAAAAACAATCATGAACATTCATGTACTGCAGGGGTGTCAAAGTCATTTTTTGCCGCGGGTCACATTGTAGTTATGGTTTCCTCTTGAGGGCCGTTATGAATTTGGGGAACCCATTAGAATGTTTAAATCCCTTCAAATATTACATATAGAGTACACAGCAAATTAATGAATAACTCGTTTTCAAATCTGAAGTCAAGAATAATGACTTTTATTGTGGTTGACATCCAAAAATATGACATTTTGGCTCAGTTTTTGGCAATCATCATGGAATTTAACAAGTTTGATTTGCTTTCGCGGGCCGAAAAAAAAAATGATGTGGCGGGCCGGATTTGGCCCGCGGGCCTTTACTTTGACACCTGTGATGTACTGGATATTTCAAAAGTTTCCCTTTTTCTAATTTACGAAGTCAGAATATGTCTGGTCTGCAGGGTGTGGAGTTTAAACTGGAGATTAAGAATCTGGTGCTGTCTGACTCCAAAGGACATGACCTGGAGAAAGAGATTGTTTGCAGAGTCACCTCCAAGCACACCCAACAGGTTTCCTTCTTTCTTATATGTAATTCTTACCCTTTTCTTCTTTTCCTTTCGGCTTTTCCCTTCAAGGGGTCGCCACAGCAAATCAGTGTCCTCCATCTTTAGAGGTTTGATCCGCATGTTTGTTTTGGCCAAGCTTTTACGTCGGATGCCCTTCCTGACACAACCCTCTGTATTTATCCGGGCTTGGGAACGGCACAAGAAGACATCTGTCCCTTTGTGGCTACAGAACAAGCAACTCGCTCAGTAAAAGGCTCCCAAACAAAAATGGTCAACATTCAAAAAAGCAACCTGACGGCTTAAATACAGACACAACATTTTAAATGATTTTTGGAAAACTAGAATAAACGCAACAACAAAAGCCCGGCTGCCTGCATTCAACTTTTGCACAGCTGGACATGTAGGCAAATGAACTGCATTTATTAATATTCAAATAATTGAAATAAGTTTCTTTGATGCTTCAATTGTTAGGTATGGATGTGGTCGAAGGCAAAATTTGTGAACCGCAAATTTCTCATGGAAGAAATCTACCAACAACATCTGGATGAGATGAAAGACGAACACGTAATTTGACGCCTTAACCTTTTTGGAAGGAAAAACACATTTTTTGGAGCATGTTTCTGGAGCAAATATGACTTGAGCCTAATGAAGTACTATTAGACAGGAGAGGGCCTCTCGAATGCTGCCCTCCTGCCCAGAGACAAAGACCCTTTTTGGGATCCAGTCGAGCCGTTGCTCCTGGGCACCGCTCACCTTTGGCTCCAATCTCTGGCCTTTCGTATTCCCGTAGACGAGCAACTGGAGGTACCACATGCACGCTCGCCAACTGCGATATGGATCATCATGACACTGATGACTAATTATAATGTATACGTCTAAGGTGCTCGGCTCTGAGGGTAGTGAGGAGGCTATCCTGCAAGTAAAGCTGATTCCTTGCACCTCAGATGGATTGTACGCACAAACACACACACACACACACACACACACACACACGCACGCACACACACACACACACACACACACACACACACACACACACACACACACACACACACACACACACACACACACACACACACACACACACACACACACACACACACACAGTCAGATATCAACTGCCAATCCTGTAAAACAAAATCACACCCTCCAATTATCCTTTCAACCCTTTCAGGCCCCTGGGTGAAGACGACATCCTCATTGACCCGTCCGAGCTGCTCGGTCGCCGTCTTGATGTCCAGCTGGTTGTGGAGCAGTGTTTCGGTCTGCGCTGGATAAGAAACGCTCACAATCGAGGCGTTCAGATTGGGTTTGCCACATGGATGCTTGTGATCATGTAGTGACACACCCCCGACCTTGTTTTGGAAGGCGTTTAAAGCCTCCACAAAAATTTATGTATAGTAAGGCATTTCTAGCTCCCCCAAAAAAACATGTATCGTGAGGCGATTTGAGCTGTAAAAAAAAAAACAAGCATGAAAATAAGGTGTTTTGAGCAGAAAAAATAACCATAAATATAGCCCCAAAAACGAGCATGTATAGAGAGTAGGGTGTTTTCCCTGAAAAAAAACGACCATGTATAGTACGGTGTTTTTGGTTCCAAAAAAAACAACCATGGCGTTTTTAGGCTGACAAAATAACGACCATGTGCAGTATGGCGTTTTTCGGTAAAAAAAAAGACCATGTATAGTGGCCGTTTTTTTGGCACGAAAAAAACTACCATTAAACGATTTTAGCCAGAAAATAACGACTATTTATAGTAAAGCATTTTTTCCCAGAAAAAAAGACAGTGAATAGTAAAATTTTCACCTGGAAAAAAAAGGACCATGTATAGTAAGGTGTTTTTGGTGTGAAAAAAAAACCACCATGAATAGTATGGCGTTTTTAGGCTGAAAAAACGACCATGCATCGTAAGCCGTTTTTGGCGCAAAAAACAACCATGTCGGGCGATTTTAGCACGAAAAAAAACCCAACCATGTATAGTCAGGCGATTTTGGCGCGATAAAAAACCACCACGTTTTTGTCCCCCAAAAAACGCCTTATGTATAGTTGTGTTTTTAGCCCGAAAAAAAACAACCATGTATAGTAAGGTGATTTTAGCCCGAAAAAAACAACCATATATAGTAAGGTGATTTTAGCCCGAAAAAAAATGACAATGTATAATAAGGGCGTTTTTGGCGCGAAAAAACAACAACCATGTATCCTAAGGTGTTTTTGGTGCGAAAAAACAAACAAAAAACCAAACCAAAAAACCAACCATGTATGGCGTTTTCAGCCCGAAAAAAACAACCATGTAAAGTCAGGCGATTTTGGCCCGAAAAAAACAACTTACTATCGTAAGCCGTTTTTGCCGCAAACAACCATGTATAGTAGGGCGATTTTAGCCGGAAACAAAACAACCATATAGTCAGGCGCAAAAAAAAACAACCACGTCTTTAGCCCGAAAAAAAAACCCCACGAGTCTCATTGTGTGGTGTTTGAATGTTCTTCCATGTATAGTAAGGCGTTTTTAGCCAAAAAATTTACCACGTATAGTAAGGTGTTTTTATCTGTAAAAAAACGACCATGTAAGGCGTTTTTTTGCCAGAAAAAAACAAGTAAGTACAGTAAGGCATTTTAGCCCGAAAAAAAGACCATGGATAGTCATGCGTTTTTATCCGAAAAATAAGACCATGTATAGTAAGGCGTTTTTAACAAAAAAAAAAGACCATGTAGAGGAAGGCGTTTTTAGGCCGAAAAAAACAACCATGTATAGCAAGGCGTTTTTTTTCCCCAAAAAGTCCATGGATAGTCATGCGTTTTTTGCCGGAAAAAAATTAGCATGTAAAGTAAGGCATTTTTAGCCAGAAAACACGACCATGTATAGTAAGGCGTTTTTTTGCTGAAAAAAAACCACCATGTATAGTAAGGCATTTTTTTTCCAAAAAAAGACCATGGATAGTCATGCGTTTTTAGCCGAAAAAAAAGACCATGTATAGTAAAGCGTTTTTACCCGAAAAAAATTAGCATGTATAGTAAGGCATTTTTAGCCTGAAAAAACCACTATGTATAGTAAGGCGTTTTTAGCCGAAAAATACGACCATGTATAGTAAGGCGTTTTTTTTCCCAAAAAAAGACCATGCATAGTAAGGCGTTTTTAGCTGAAGAAAACGACCATGTATAGTAAGGCGTTTTTAGCAAAAAAAAAAAAAAAAACGACCATCTATAGTAAGGTGTTTTTAGCTGAAAAAAAAATAGCATGTATAGTAAGGCATTTTTAGGCCGAAAAAAAGGCCATGCATAGGAAGGCGTTTTTAGCCGAAAAAAACGACCATGTATAGCAAGCCGTTTTTTGCCAAAAAAAGACCATGGATAGTCATGCGTTTTTAGCCGAAAAAAAAGACCATGTAGACCAAAAAATTAGCATATATAGTAAGGCATTTTTAGCCCGAAAAAAACGACTATGTATAGCAAGGCGTTTTTTTTTTTAAAAAAAGACCATGTATGGTAAGGCGTTTTTAGCCAAAAAATTGACCACGTAAAGTAAGATGTTTTAATCTGTAAAAAAACGACCATGTATAGTAAGCCGTTTTTTTGTCTGAAAAAAAAATGACCAAGTATAGTAAGGCATTTTAGCCCTAAAAAAACCCCAATATAGTAAGGTATGTATATAGTATGGCGTTTTTCGGTGAATAAAACCACCATGTAGCAAGGTGTTACCTGAAAAAAGGCATACGCTGGACTCGAACCCTGCACCTCTACAGCGGTAAACCACTGCACTAACCACTTGCCCATCAACATACCTTATTGTGAGTAACTCCGACCGTGGTGATTGGCATTAAAAAATAAAACAGTTGTTTTTCTGCCGAAAAAAACAACCATGTATAGTAAGGTGTTTTTAGCCTGAAAAAACAACCATGTATAGAAAGGGATTTTTAGCCGAACAAAATTAGCATGTATAGTAAGGCATGTTTAGGCCGAAAAAAACGACCATGTATTGTAAGGCGTTTTTAGCCCAAAAAAACGACCATGTATAGTAAAGCGTTTTTAGCCGAAATTTTTTTTAGCATGTATAGTTAGGCGTTTTTACCCTGAAAAAAAACGATCATGTATAGTAAGGCGTTTTTAGCCGAAAAAAACGACCATGTATAGTAAAGCGTTTTTAGCCGAAAAAATATAGCATGTATAGTAAAGCTTTTTTAGTCGAAAAAAATTAGCATGTATAGTAAGGCATTTTTAGCCCGAAAAAACGACCATCTATAATAAGCCGTTTTTAGCTGAAAAAAAACGACCAAGTATAGCAAGCCGTTTTTGCCAAAAAAAGACCATGGATAGTAATGCGTTTTTAGCCGGAAAAAAAAAGACCATGTATAGTAAAGCGTTTTTAGCCGAAAAAAAATAGCATGTATAGTAAGGCATTTTTAGCCCAAAAAAACGACCATCTATAGTAAGCCGTTTTTAGCTGAAAAAAAAAACGACCAAGTATAGCAAGCCTTTTTTGCCAAAAAAAGACCATGGATAGTCATGCGTTTTTAGCCGGAAAAAAAAGACCATGTATAGTAAAGCGTTTTTAGCCGAAAAAAAATAGCATGTATAGTAAGGCATTTTTAGCCCAAAAAAACGACCATCTATAGTAAGCCGTTTTTAGCTGAAAAAAATAGCATGTATAGTAAGGCATTTTTAGGCCCAAAAAAAGGACCATGTATAGCAAGGCCTTTTTTTGCCAGAAAAAAAAAGCGTCCAATAATAGCAAGGCGTTTTTAGCCGAAAAAAACGACCATGTATGGTAAGGTGTTTTCCGCCGAAAAAATTAACCACGTATAGTAAGGTGTTTTTCGCAGAAAAAAAAACCCAACCATGTATAGTAAGGCGTTTTTAGCTGAAAAAAACGACCATGTATAGTAAGGCGTTTTTAGCTGAAAAAAAACAACAACCATGTTTAGTAAGGCGTTTTTAGCCGAAAAAAAATTGCATGTATAGTTAGGCATTTTTAGCCCGAAAAAAACGACCATCTATAGTAAGCCGTTTTTAGCCGAAAAAAACGACCATCTATAGTAAGGCGTTTTTAGCTGAAAAAAAAATAGCATGTATAGTAAGGCATTTTTAGGCCGAAAAAAACGACCATGTATAGCAAGGCGTTTTTTGCCCAAAAAAGACCATGGATAGTCATGCATTTTTAGCCGAAGAAAACAACCCTGTATAGTAAAGCGTTTTTAGCCGAAAAAAAATTAGCATCTATAGTACGGCATTTTTAGCCCGAAAAAACGACCATGTAAGACGTTTTTAAGCTGAAAAAAGAGAGCATGTATAGTAAAGCATTTTTAGGCCGAAAAAAACGACCATGTTTAGCAAGGCGTTTTTTGCCAGAAAAAAAACGACCATGTATAGTAAGGTGATTTCGCCAAAAAAATCAACCACATATAGTAAGGCGTTTTTCGCAGAAAAAAAACGACCATGTATATAAGCCGTTTTTAGCCAAAAAAAGACCATGTATAGTAAGGCATTTTTAGCCGAAAAAAACAACCATCTATAGTAAGGCGTTTTTAGCCGAAAAAAACAACCATCTATAGTAAGGCGTTTTTAGCCGAAAAAAACAACCATCTATAGTAAGGCGTTTTTAGCCGAAAAAAATTGCATGTATAGTAAGGCATTTTTAGGCCAAAAAAAATGACCATGTATAGCAAGACCTTTTTTTGCCAGAAAAAAAACGACCATGTATAGTAAGGCGTTTTTAGCCGAAAAAAAACGACCATGTATATAAGCCGTTTTTAGCCAAAATAAGACCATGTATAGTAAGGCATTTTTAGCCGAAAAAAAAAACGACCATGTATAGTAAGGCCTTTTTTGCCAGAAAAAAAACGACCATGTATAGTAAGGTGATTTTGCAAAAAAAAAAATCAACCACATATAGTAAGGCGTTTTTCGCAGAAAAAAAACGACCATGTATAGTAAGGCGTTTTTAGCCAAAAAAAAACAACCATCTATAGTAAGGCGTTTTTAGCCGAAAAAAACGACCATGTATAGTAAGGTGTTTTTAGCTGAAAAAAACGACCATGTATAGTAAGGCGTTTTTCGCTGAAAAAAACCATATATAGTAAGGTGTTTTTTGGCCTGAAAAAACGACCATGTATAGTAAGGCGTTTTTAGCTAAAAAAAAAACGACCATGTATAGTAAGGCGTTTATAGTCGAAAAAAACGACCCTGTATAGCAAGGCGTTTATAGCCGAAAAAAATGACCATGTATAGTAAGGTGTTTTTCACCAAAGAAATCGACCACGTACAGTAAGGCGTTTTTAGCGGAAAAAAACGACCATGTATAGTAAGGTGTTTTTAGCTGAAAAAAAAAAACAATCATGTATACTAAGGTTATTTTAGCCCGAAAAAAAACGACCATGTATAGTAAGCCGTTTTTGCCACAAAAAAAAACACCCATGTATACTAAGGTTATTTTAGCCCCAAAAAACCCACCATGTATATAGTAAGCCGTTTTTGGCACAAAAAACAACCATGTATCCTAAGGTGTTTTTGGCGCAAAAAACAAACAAACCACCATGTAGGCCGTTTTTGCCGCAAAAAAACAACCATATATCCTAAGGTGTTTTTAGCCAGAAAAAAAACGACTGTAGAGTAAGGCGTTTTTGCCCCCCCCCTCCCCCACACAAAAAAAAAACACACAAGTCAAACACACAAGAGTGATTGACAGCTTGAGATTATAGAATGCCAAATGGATGTGGATATGTTTTTTGTTGTTGCGTGTAATAGGTTCAGTCTCTTGGACGGCGTTGGTCGTCTCTACACGACAGCTGTATGGAACCACATCAATCCCGTGTTGCATTACAAAGTGCACTTTGCCTCTTTTCACGTCTCCCAGCAGCTCCTCAATCACCTTCAGAGCAGTGCTATGCTTTTGGAGCTTTGGGGGCTTCAAGGTGTGAGCATGACGCGGTGACTGAGGATTTTTTTTTGTTTTAAAGGATGGGTTATTGAAATATGTAATTTATTTTGGACTCAAAACGTTTTTTTTGGAGAGGAAGTTAATCATGTTTTTGATGGAAAAAAATTGTTTCTCACAGAAGGCTGCACTTGCTTGGTATCGCCAGCAGAGGGCGCTAGAGTGAACACAGACGGCATATTCGTCATCGATCACAGTGGCTTGCCTGATAACGTGAGTTTATTTTTTTAATTTTTCTCCCGCAATTAGTCTAAAGATATCAGTTTATTGCTTATTATAAGTTACATGCCTTCAGTGTTCAAAATTGGGTGTCCTTCTGTATTTTATGAATAGTAATGTTTTGTTGCATGTCCAATCTGTTTCCCAGATAAAGTTCAGGCTTTCTTATTAAAGTAACTAAACATCACACTGACGATATGCAACTTTGAAGAGTAACGTTAGTTTGTGAACTAGTGGGAAAAGTAACACGTTAGTATAATTGTAGCTAGAAAACGAACGTTTTAGAGTCACGCCTTAACTCGAATGAGGACGACCGCTACAGAAAAATGAATGAATGGATGCCTTGATTACACATTTAAAGGACAACCGACTACTTCGGACAAGTCCATAATTTGTAAAATCACTTCAAATGATTTCGACTGAGCGTATTTTACAAAGATTCCACCGCATATAGCTATATTTTACGTTTTAAGACTCGCGCTAAATTCAGGAAGTCTTGTTTTTGAGTTGGTGTCGAGTCCTGACGTGACGTCACGTCAGGAACGCCCCTGACCGAGAAAGCGACACACAATGCATTTTGGGTACTTTGTTTGGTCTGAAAACTTCGTGTTGATGGCAAAATTAGAAGGAAAACACATAAATAATGTGATGGTGAATCGCTGTGTGTTGCACCAAGACTACTATTTGATACGAGTTGACACAAATTCCCAGCAGACAAATCAGCCCATTTTTCAACGGAGCTTGGGCGCCATCTTGTGCTTTTTCTGGGACGCTACATTGGAGTCCTGACGGCTCAATTGATCTGGAAGGACTTCTTTAATCAATTGCAAGCATTTATGCTTTCCTCTTCAGAACTATTTGAATCATATTCATAACTGGATGAGTAACAAGAAAGCATCTTCTTTGAATCCGAAGCCATTGTTTTGATTCTAGAGCGAGGGAAGATGTCCTGGCGTGACGTCACGAACAAGGGGGCGGGACCTTCTGAAACTGAAACTTTCTGAAGTCATTTTGAAGTAGTTTTGGGACACTAGGTCATTTTTATTGGTGTTTTTCATTTGACTAAAAATATCAGCCTATGTGTTTTGGGTATTTTAGATGCTATAAAACGTTTTTGTGATGTCAGTTAGGAAACAACAAAATGGTGTCAGTTGTCCTTTAAGACGCAGCCTGCAGATGACCTAGAGCTTAACGGTCCAAGGATAAGACTTCAGAGGGACCTTGAAGAACAGAAAAGAGTCAACAGCCACCTGGTGAAGGAGAATCAACGTTTAAGAGAACAACTCAACACGGCCACCAACGGTAACAGTCACAAAAATAAAAATTAAAAAAAAATGCCTGTATTCGCTATGTCAAATCTGTCCTGTAGGTGGCGACGGTGGGAGGGGCCACTCTCTTCGGCCCAGTTGTGACGCCGAGTTGGCCCGCTCGCTGAAGCAGTTCTACCACAACATGACCGCCGTCCGGGGTCAGCTGCAGAGTCTGCGGAGACGCAGCCCCAGCGTACGTACCGGCAGCCTTTCATGCAGCATGTTAGCCGCCACCGCTCGTTTTCCGCTGTGCGTTTTTGCAGGAGTCGTGTAACCTGCCGGAACTCCGTCTCTTTGTGGAAGAACATAACGGTCTGCTGAAGGACTTCTCGGAGCAACTGGAACAAAGCGTGTCCGCCCTCAAACATGACATCGCCGCAATCGTCCGCCGAAAGCGGGAACAGTCCGGAGCTGGGCCTTGAGTTGTGGTAATGTCAGTGGAAGCTTTGGTGGGAAATTATTGATTTTATCTGTGAACATGCATTGTTGAACGAGGAGTACAACAGTACAGTATTTGTATTAAAAAAATGTAACTATATTTAACTCATTCACGAATTTATTCAGGAATTGAAAATATAATGTAGAGCGCCATTCCCGAATTTGTTCAGGTTTTGTTTTTTTTTTCTTGTTTGGGTGCCGATAAAGCGCTGGCCATGGCCTCTGGCAATGATTTTCCCTTCCACAAGGGGACAGCATTTCCCTTTTTTCCATGCTAGCGCTTTGTTCCAGCTTCAGCTGTTGTTAAACCAATATTTTGGACAGCCGCCCTCATCATTTCAAGCTCATATAACTACAGACAAATATAATTTAGGAATTAACTCATTTTTTTCTGATGAAGACAGAAGAGAGTCTAAGGTTTCTAACGCTGCATTGAATGTTTATGTAGGTCCCAAAACTCAATATTCTGTGGGTCCTGGAATTTGAGTAAAAATGACAAAAACCCTGGCACTAGAGTGGACACATTTTTGCATGTCTAGCAGTGAATGAGTTAATCAACAACACTTGCTGATTTTTTTTTTGTTGAGTGGGGTCTTGTCTCACCATTGTTTTTTTTTCCTAATCAAAAAGCTAAATTGTATATAATAATACACCAAACAGTAAATAAAATAGGACATAAATCACAGTAATTCAAAGTACAAGTGTGAAAGTATTAAAGTCCATAAAAAAGTTTATTAAACAGCATGTAAAAGTAGTTAAAGCAGTTACAAACCGCAAATAAATTAAAACACAAACAGAAGTGATTTTCATTTACAATGTCACGGGAAAGTTTCTAATCCAATGTGACATGAACATTTCATACAACCACATTTGTCCTTCATTATATGACATCTGGACATCCATGTTATGTTTTAGAAATTTTATTTTGAATGTCAGTAAAACTACTGATGCTCCACTATAGGTAAAAAACAAGACGAGTGAAAGTGTTTTCAGGCGGAAGGAAGGAAGGAAGGAAAGTTGGGTTACGTAAAGGACAACACATGATATTGATAGGAGCACACATGATTGATCACACAGGCGAGGTAGGTTCCCATGAACAAAGAGGCATATTTACATTGTGTGATAACACACGATCAAATAAAAGCAGCTTGCACAACTTAAATAATAAAGTAGTCGCAAAAGCTGTCAACGTGTTGCACCGTTTCGAGGGAAAAAACTTCTATTGAAAGGTGCATCTCAGTAAATGACAGACACGTTCATACATTGCCATTGATTGATTTCAAAAGTGACACCGTTAAATCTAGTTTCTATATTACAAATCATTTTTGGTTGGTTCTTATTTACATTATTTTCAAATTTAAATTTCACTTTCACAATACTCTTAATTTATTTAGATTGGGGTAATCTCTGATGATTTCCAGCGAAACGGTATTGACAGAAGATGATGTGAATTGTATTTTTTTTCTAAAGCCAAGAATAAAGTAATTTTTAAATTATATTCAGCTGCTTTCAAACCACTGCTGACAATCAGCCATATTACAAAGTTATGATATTTATATACTTTTATTTAAACAGAAAAATGAAGATATTTAAGACAATTTGGGTGCGCTATTTTGTCCTCCCCCCTAACGCAGTACAGTGATACCTCGGTTTACAAACCCCTTGCCTTATGAACTTTTTAGTTTACGAATGTTAAATTTCTGAAAATTTTACCTTTGCATACAAACTATTTTTCAGGATACACACGGAGCTGATGTGTTGTTCGCAAACGAGCCCGTTCTTCTAACAGAAAAATGGCAGCCAACTGTTTTTGTCCTCTAACCTCCGCCCCAGTCTTCGGTTAAAGCCACGTGATTGGTCAAGAACGCAGCAGTGAGGGGAGGTGGTTTAAACATTAAAGAGACAGGCAGACGACAGTGAGAGAGTTTCAACTTTGATAGTTCAAAGGCAGAGTGTAGACTGCAAGGTTAAAATATCCCATCAATCAGGCTTCACAAACAACCCGCACAAGCCATCTGTACACTTAATGCAAAAAGCTATCAACCCAGCTAAACAGAACACAATTGATGAGGAACTAGATAAAATGATCGCAGAGAAAGCACCTACAAGGGATCATTCCTCAAGATGGTAAAAGAAGAAGGTTACGTTCCTCAACAAGCGTTTAATGCTGCGGAAACCGGCGACTCCATTCCATCAACCCATCAACGACCATCACAAAGGTAAATAAAACGACTTTATTATATAGTACAGTTTATTTCTTTAATTATAATACCATAGCACATTTATTATACATAAAATAAGGTATATTTTGTGTAGTTTTAAGGCTTAGAACATTAGAAAGTAGAAAATTATGTTTAATGGGGACATGGGAACGGATTATTCTCATTTTAATGGTTTCCTATGGGAAAGGAATTTTTGGGATACACACTTTTTGACTTACACACTGTCTGGGAACCAATTAAGTTCATAAGACAAAGTATCACTGTATTGGCAAATGCTCATAATCAAGCCGATGCAAACTGAAATTCAAGTTCATGCAAAAAAAGTGATTCTTATTTTAGATTCACCTGTAATGTTTGCAAAACAGATGCTTTAGTGCAAAAAAAAATCATATTTTCTATACAACTCAACATTTTAAATCTTGTTTCTCATACTCACATCCACACACACACAGACATACCCAGACCCGCACGCACAAACAGTTCACAGTATAAAAATAGTTGACAAAGTAACACAAAGAGGTCCACATGTTCACATTAGGTCCTTGTACAAATGACGGTAAGTTTACCAACAACTCACTATAGTCCAGTCTGAAACGTTCTCATTTTTAATGTCATTAAGGAATTAGTATTTAGGATTGTTTACATTAAGAACGTATGTATGTGTGTGCGTAACACGCGTTCAATATGTCCTAGTGAAGACTACCTTGCAGTCGTTAGGCGCTGGTGCCGTCATTGTCGGCGACGCGACCCTCACTCGCCGTGGATCCGTGCGTGATGAGAGGCGGCGTGGCCTCGGTCACGTCCCTCTGGCTTCCGTGCGTTGACAACGGGTGGTCGAGGCGCGGCGTGCTGCCGTGGAAACTGCGCTGCTCCACTCCTCTGTAGACGACCGCGTCGCTTCTAATATGACAAAAGTAAAAATAAAGCGGTGACGACAAGGGATGCTTCCGACGTGGCGGCGGACGTTTTCCAGCGCGCGCACCTGTCATCGCGAGACCGCCGCAGGCTGCCGTGGTAGCTGATTTTGCTGTGGACGCTGCTGGGTTTGCTCCTGGTGGAGGCGGGCTGGTTTCCGATGGGCTCGTCCAGATCATCCAGGACAGCCAGGTGAGTAGAGGAGGCGTGAGTGGAAGTACCCTTCAGGAGGACAAAAATGTGAAAATACTCCCACCATTCAACATGTACTTCATCATAACCCACTGGGGGAATACAGTTAACTCATTCACTGCCATTCCCGAATAAAGTTGGGAATTGAAAAGCATGACTGCTTGTAAGAAGCTTCAGTTTTGCTTGAGTTTTTGCTCAAATGTTTACATCACACATTATTTTTGTTAATCATTTTAAATTTTAAGTCATTCGCTGCCATTCCCGAATTTATTCCGGAATTGCAGTGCAGATAAAAAAGATAAAAGTATTCCGATTCTGATAAAGCGCTGGTCAGACCTCTGGCAATGTTTTTCCCTTCCACGAGGGGACAGCATTTGCCTTTTGTCCATGTTAGCGCTTAGTTACATTCCAGCTGTTGTTAAAGAGCTTTATAAATCAATATGTATGTATTGTATAGTATTTTCATCCCCATTTCAAGCTCAGATAACTCCAGACCCATGCAAGTTAGGAATTAACTTTTTTTCTGATGAAAGAGAGATTAAGGTTTCTTAGGCTAAATTGAATGTTTATGTAGTCCTAAAATGTGGGTCCTGCAATTTGAGTGAAAATGACAAAAACCCTGGCACTGGAGTGGACACATTTTTGCACATAGTCTGGCAGTGAAAGAGTTAATGGGGACCAAATGACAGACTTTCAACAACTCAACTACAGTAAAGTCTCATTATATCGATATCAGATATATCGATAGTCCCGGTTATATCGATACTATTTCTATGCACGCACGGAGAAAATTACATGCAAACAGGGTCGGATATATCGATAGTCCCGGTTATATCGATATTTTTTCGGACTCCCTTGAATATCGATATAACGAGACTTTACTGTACTTAGTTAATCTCAGATTTTTATTTCCCCCTTTAAAGGACAACCGACGTCACTTTTTTGTTTCCTAACTGGCATCAGAAAAACTTTTTATAGCATCTAAAATACCCAAAACACGCAGTGTGATATTTTTAGTCAAATGCAAAACACCAATAAAATGACTTAGTGTCTAAAAAGTACTTCAATTTGAAACCGGAAGTGACCAGTTTCTGAAAGTCCCGCCCCCTTGTTCGTGGTGTCACGGCAAGACGTCTTGCCTTGCTCGACAATCAAAACAATGGCTTCAGATTCGGAGAATATGCTTTGTTGTTACTCATCCAGTTATGAATATGATTCAAATAGTACTGAAGAAGAAAGCATACCTGTTTACAATCAATTAAATAATTTATTCCGTGATTTTTTTTGAGGCATCAGGGGTGGGAAATGTCCTACATGACTTTTTCAGCCCAAAGTCCAGCAAAATGCATTGACTGCTACAATGTGTCTTTTTTTCGGTCAGGGGCGTTCCTTTAGTGACGTCACATACGGACTCGTCACCAACTCAAAAACAAGACTTCCTGAATATTCAGCGTGAGTCTTAAAACATAAAATGTAGCTATATGCGGTGGAATCTTTGTAAAATACGCCCCATAGAAGTCATTTGAAGCCATTTTACAAATTATGGACACAACTTGTCCGGAGACGTCGGTTGTCCTTTAAGTATTGGAGTTTGGTATGAGTGCCTAATATCTTAAACCCTGGAGTTATTGACCTGAGTGGACGTTCCCCTGGACTTCCTGATGATTGGGGTGTTGGGTTCACGCAGCAGCGACTGGGCCAAGTCGGGCTGCTCTTGTAGGACCTGACGAGATTCATTCACGCCGCTGCTGCATGAGGACATTTTGAACGGTCGTCAAAAGGCGCGTTTCGATTGTATAAACGGTGCCGTTTAAAACGGAGGCTTACTCTTTGCGCCGTCGTCCGTGTAGGAAGCTGGCCCACTCGAAGCAGGTCTTTTTGCTGGCAACCCAGAAAGCTGAGGGGATCCCCACCACCAACATCATCAAGTATTTCACCAGGAACAAGGCCATGGATGGTTGGCTGGTTTGCTCCACCTGAGGGGAAACACACACAAAACACAAAACGAGGCCTGTTAGACCGTTTAGACGTGTCCAAAGTCCGGGCCGGGGGACAAATGCGGCCCCTGGTCAATTTTCATCCGGCCCGCAGCCTACGTGATAAAAATCAATAACTTCTGGCCAGCATGTCGAATTAATACTGTACATTGGGCAGTAGTGTTGTTACCTGTGTGTGTTAAGTGCTGCCATCTAGTGACTCAATGAGGAACAGCAAATTAGTAGATGAGTAATTAACAAAATGAGCCCTCTATTTTTTTAAATGGCGACAATCAACAAAAAGGAGGAAAGTTGACTCAATGTCAATTCAATTTTGATTTACATGTTTCAAATGAACCAAAACACATGCTTCCGATAGCTGAAAATTAACTCATTCACTGCCAGACGATGTCCAAAAGCGGCTCCACTCCAGTGCCAGGGTTTTTGTCATTTTCACTCAAATTGCAGAACCCACAGAATATGGAGTTTTAGGACTATATAAACATTTGATTCTACATCAGAAACCTTAGTCTCTCTTCTTTCATCAGGAAAAAAAAGTTAATTCCTAAATTATATCCGTAGGTCTGAAGTGATCGGGGCTTGAAATGGGGGCGGCTGTCCAAAATCCAATGCAATAGTACATACATATTGGTTCATATAGTGCTTTAACAACAGCTGAAGCTGTAAGAAAGCGCTAACATGGACAAACGGCAACGACAAACTCATATCTGGTAACTTGTGGGCGGAAATGAGGGGGGGGGGGGGGTTGGCAGGGATGCTTTTGCCATGATTTACAAGGTGGAGGGTGGACCCCAAAAACTGCAGGCAGGAGCGAGGAGCAGGGTGTATTTGACAAATTGTATGACATAAAGTCAGCAGGAACAAAAAGGCACAAAGTAACAAACAAAACCATGACAAGACAAAACAAACCTGACAGGGTGGAACAAACAATGACCCGACACTGAATGGTCATGCCGGGAGTCCTTTTAACTGCCGCTGATTACAACAACCAACCCCCAAACCAAAAAGTTACAGCTTTAAAGGACAACCGACACCTCCGGACAAGTTGTGTCCATAATTTGTGAAATCACTTCAAATGACTTCTACTGAGCGCATTTTACAAAGATTCCACCGCATATAGCTATATTTCACGTTTTAAGGCTCGCGCTAAACATTCATGAAGTCTTGTTTTCGAGTTGATGACGATGCCTGATGTGACGTCACGTCAGGACCGCCTCTGAGCGAGAAAGTGACACACAATGCATTTTGGGTACTTTCTTTGTTCTGTAAACTTTGTGTTGATCCGTGTTGATGGCAAAATTAGAAGGAAAACACAACGTGATGGTGAACTGTGCGTTGCACCAAGACTACTATTTGATACTAGTTGACACAAATTCCCAGCAGACAAATCAGCCCATTACCAACGGAGCTTGGGTGCCATCTTGTGCATTTTCTGGGCACTGACAGACGCCTCAAAATGAGACGGAAGGACTTCTTTAATCGATTGCAAACATTTATGCTTTCCTCTTCAGAACTATTTGAATCATATTCATAACTGGATGAGTAACAAGAAATCATCTCTGAATCTGGACTCTGTGAAGCCATGTTTTTTTGAGTCCTGGCGCGACGTCACGAACAAGGCGGCGGGACCTTCTGAAACTCGCCATTTCCGAGGTCATTTTGTTGCAGTTTTAGCACACTTTAAGTCATTTTTATTGGTGTCTTGACTCGTGTCTCAGCCTGCGTGTTTTGGGTATTTTTGATGCTATAAAACGTTTTTCTGATGTCAGTTAGGAAACAAAAAAAAAATGGTGTCGGTTGTCCTTTAAGTCTGCACCATGAAAATAATTTTTGTTTTGAAAGCTAGAGAGTGAAAAAAAACAGCACTCATCATAACAACACAAAAGACCAAAGGTGTCAAAGTAAAGGCCCGCGGGCCAAATCTGGCCCACCACATCATTTTTTTTCGGCCCGCGAAAGCAAATCAAACTTGTTAAATTCCATGATGATTGCTCAAATCTGAGCCAAAATGTCATATTTTTGGATGTCAACCACAATAAAAGTCATTATTCTTGACTTCAGATTTGAAAACGAGTTATTCATTAATTTTCTGTGTGCTCTATATATAATATTTGAAGGGATTTAAACATTGTAATGGGTTCCCCAAATTCATAACGGCCCTCGAGAGGAAACCATAACTACAATGTGGCCCGCGGCAAAAAATGACTGACACCCCTGAAAAAGACCTTTTAAAGTTGGGGAAACAGAGCATGACTGAGCAAGCCCAAAGCAAAGATGGCGACTGTGAGTGAGAGTAGAGGAGGAAGAAGCAAAAGTGTGAGAACCGGAGGAAACACTGAAAGACAAGAGTCCAAGAAAACAACAACGGATACACTGCTTCATTTGTAGACTTTGGTTTGCAGCGCGTTAGCCGGGCTAATGATGCATACTGTCCACTTCTCAAATAGCGGAACACACGCACGCATGCACGCACACGTGCGCACGCCCACCCACGCACAAAAGGGACACTCACTTTGTATGGGCAGGGGATGTGATAGCGGCGACAGTTTTCCTCCATCCAGGTGGTCTCCCAAACGCCGCGGTAGGTGTGCTCGTACACGTAGCAGCCGATGACGGTCAGCAAAGGGACGAGGTAGAGCACGGAGAAAACGCCCATTCGGATCATGAACTTGACAAGTTTTGTTTGGTTTTCTTTCTCCAGGGGGATCTCCATGCGCACGCGGTTCAGAGCCACGATGCCCACTAAGAGGAGAGAAACGCCGACCTAGAAAGGGAAACGGGGTGAGCCTCAAAGATAAATGACAAGCTGCGCTCTGCTAGCAGTCGAGAAAATACAGTGATACCTTGGCTTACGAACTTAATTGGTTCCCAGACAGATTGTGTGAGGCGAGCTGTGTGTATCCCAAAAATTCCTTTCCCATAGGAAACCATTAAAATGAGAATAATCCGTTCCCAGGTCCGCATAAAACCAAATTTTGTACTTTATAATTTTCTAAGCCTTAAAACTACACAAAATATACCTTATTTTATGTATAATAAATGTGCTATGGTATTATAATTAAAGAAATAAACTGTACTATATAAAGTAAACAGTAAAGTCTCGTTATATCGATGGGAGTCCGAAAAAATATCGATATAACCGTTTATATTTATAACCGGGACTATCGATATATCCTTCGATGTGTATCGTCGTTGATGGCTTGACGGAATGGAGTGGCCGGTTTCATCAGCATTAAACACTTGATGAGGAAACGTAACCTTCTTCTTTCACCAACTTGAGGAATGATCCCTTGATCTAGTGCCTCATCAATTGTGTTCTGTTTAGTTGGGTTGATAGCTTTTTGCATGAAGTGTACAGATGGCTTGTGTGGGTTGTTTGTGGAGCCTGATTGATGGGATATTTTAACCTTGCAGTCGACACTTTTGCCTTGAAATCTCAAAGTTAAAACGAGTCAAAATCTCACTGTTTTCTATCCATTTTGTCACTCTCTCTGTCGTCTGCCTGTCTCTTTAATGTTTAAACCACTTTCCCTCACTGCTGCGTACTTGACCAATCACGTGGCTTTAACCGAAGACTGGGGGCGGGGAATAGAGGGAAAAAAAAGTCGGCAGCCATTTTCTTTTTGGAGAACGGCTTCACTCGCTCTCTCTTTCTGTAAACCCCACCCCCTTCACTGCTGCGTTCTTGACCAATCACGTGGCTTTAAGCGAAGACTGGGGGCGGGGAATAGAGGATAAAAACAGCTCGGCTGCCATTTTGTTGTTAGAAGAACGGGCTCGTTCGCAAATGACACATCACTCATTGAGGCAGCTCCGTGTACAAAAAAAAGTTCGTATGCCAAGGTAAAATTTTCATAAATGTAACGTTTGTAAACAGAAAAGTTCGCAAGCCAAGGGGTTCGTAGACCGAGGTATCACTGTCCACTTATTCTGTATTTTTATACTTTGCACTATGTACCATCCTTTCTATGAAACATTTGTATTGTTGTACATTTCAGTCTTCTGATATTTTCTTTGGTACATTCAATACTCTATTTTACCACAAGCCTGTAGAGGGGTCTTTTTCGGTCCCATAACAACAAATGTATCGTTGAAGACGATCGACGTGTGCACTCATAGAAAGGGTGTGTGGAAAGGTAGGCCGGCTCGGGCGCTGTTCGGTCGTGTGCTTTGGTGTTCTTCCGCCGAAAATTACTCCGCCAGCCGTGGTGGGGGTGTGTATCGCGAAAAGTAGTGCTTAATCAAAGGTAAAATTTTCATTTCACATTTAACCTTCGTAAACCGAAAACTTCGTAAATCAAGGGTTTCGTAAACCAAGGTATGACTGTAAATAGAAGTGACGGGTCAGAAAGTTCATTTGCCGCGTTATGATATTGTTCGCTTGATCGTTTCATCCTCCCACACGTTCACTCGTCACCGACTCACCGCCACGTTGAGGCAAAGCGGCGCCAGAACAAACCACCGAAGCGCGTCAACGTCATAAAGCCCGACGAAACACACTCCGCTGACGCCGTCGCCTTCGATTTTGTTTAGGGCCAAAAGGGCGACGGTGAGGGCCCCCGGAAGCCCCCAAGCCACTGCGTGGAAAAGGAGAGCTTTCTTTTCGATGGCTTCGCTGCCCCATTTAGGCACGGCTGCCAGGAACCACGTGATTGTGAGGATCACCCACCACATGCTGCCGGCCATGGTGAAGAAGTAGAGGATCATGAAAAACAAGGTGCACGCCTGAAGAAGAAAAAAAGTGTGTTGATCAATCAATCAATCAATCAATCAATCAATCAATCAATCAATCAATCAATCTTTTTTTATGCAAAGCAAGGGTGTCAAACTCATTTTTTTGTCGCAGGTCACATTGTAGTTACGGTTTCATCTCGGGGGAGGGGGGGGTCTGTTATGAATTTGGAGAAGCCATTAGAATGTTTCATCTCCTCCACAAATGACATCTTTTTTTGGATGTTTATGAGCTTTAAGGACCTGTGGAAACCCTGGATCAGGGTTTGGGCGATTGCACTCTCCTATTTGTGTATTATTTGTGGCCCTTCTATGGTACTTTTCCAGGAGTCAGATTAAATATTAAGGGTTTTTATTGATTGTAGAAGCTTCCCTTGAGAATTAAGGACAATTGATCACCTAATTGTAATTGATTTTATACACTTTATGGACCTGTGATAACACTGGATTGGGGTTTGGGCGATCGCACTGGTTGACGTACTTTTTAGGTGTTGGATTAATTTTCAAGGGGTTTTATTGATTTTAGAATCTTTCCCCGATGAATTAAGAACACCATTTTACCACTTTTTTATGGATTTTTTGTGAGGTTTAAGGACCTGTGGAAACCCTGCATTGAGATTTGGGTGATTGCATATTTTCTCTTGCTTTTTATTTGTGGACATTTTATGGACTTTCCATCATGGACCTTTTAAAGACTTTTGGGGCGTGTGTCAGATTATTTTTTTTAAGGATTTTTATTGATTTAGCAGCTTTCCCTGAAAATTAATTAGAATTAAGAAGTAATTTGACAACTTTTTTTATGGATCTTTATGAGCTTTAAGGACCTGTATCTGGGTTTGGGCGATTGCACTCTTCCATTTGCTTTATGATTAGTGGACCCTTTCAGCACTTTTTAAAGCTAATTTTCCCATTTTTTAGGTGGCTGATTAAATTTTAATGGTTTTTATTGATTTTAGAACATTTCCCAGAAAATTAAGGAGAATTAATAACATAATTTTAGTTTTTTTTTCATGAATTTTTATGAACTTTAAGGACCTGTGGGAACCCGGGATTGGGTATTGCACACTTCAGTTTGCTTTTTATTTGTGGACCTTTTAAGCACTTCTCATGGCTAATTTTGCCATTTGTTTAGGTGTCGGATTGATTTTTAAGGGTTTTAATTGAATTTAGAACATTTCTTGATTAATTAAGGACAATTTAGAACGTTATTTTACTCATTTTTTATGGATTTTTAAGAACCTGTCTGAATTTTGTATTGGGGTTCGGGAAATTGCATATTTTCTCTTGCTTTTTTAATTGTGGACCTTATAAAGACTTTCGGGGGATAATTGTACCATTTTTTAAGGTGTCAGGTTAATTTTTAAAGATTATCATTGATTTTAGAAGCTTTCCCTGAAAATTAATGAGATTGAAGAACATAATTTTACAACTTCTTTTTAATGGATTTTTATGAACTTTAAGGACCTGTGGGAAGCCTTGAATGGGGTTGGGGGATTGCACTTTCATGTTTTTTTTATTTCTGGACCTTTTATGGACATTTCAGGGCTAATTTTGACATTTAGACATTTCATGTGTTCGATTGATTTTTAAAGATTTGTAATAATGTTTAAGCTTTCCCTGAAAATTAGAGAATTCAGAACATAATTATACAATTTTGTTACTCGTTCTTTTCACAGTTGCCAGCCCCACACTAGTTTACTTTCTATGGTGTAATTTGGAACGGGAATATTTTGGACTTAAAGTTGTAGCAAAGTTATTATGATGTAAAACTATATTTCACAGATGAATGTCTTCCATCACCACTAGCACAAAAAAAACCTTGATTGGCCCGCAACCACTCTGAAACAACACGCTCACCTTATTATGCGAGCCCTGCGTGACAGTCGAAGTTTTAAACGGCACGTGGTTGACCGTGTTGCACGCTACAGTATCCTCCAACAAGAAGCCCAGGAAGAACACCAGCGACACCATGACATAACACACAGCGTAGAAGATGATGGGTCGCTCCGGGTATCGAAACCTATTGAGGAAAAGACCAGTTCAAAAGAGACGTCGCATATCGAGGAAGGTACAAGTAGTCTCACCCACCTGGTGACGTCAATGAGGAAGGTAAGGAAGGTAAACAAGGTTGCAGACAGACAGACAATAGAGGTGACCCCGATGAAGTATCGCGTGAAGGTCACTTCCTGTTGGCTGAAGTACATGGAAGGACAGGGAGCAGAGCAATCTTTCCTGCCCATGAATGAGTAACCCAACTCTGGTTCGATTTTTAGCTCCCTGGGGCACCAGAAGCCGTAGTCTCTCTGGACGATCAGGGATGATTGGTCAGTGGGCTCGGAGCCTTTCCACAGATCCTCTTGGCGAGGGTACGGCTCGTCGCAGTCAGGAAACCTGCAGGTGGGCAGAGCCATCACGTTGACGTTGTTTTTATGACGAGGTTGTAAAAGTTATCTTTGTCTTCATAACCTGCTGCACTCCATGCCATCTGGCCAGGTGAGTCCAAATATTTCCATCAGTCTATGACAGTCTTCCTTGGCCCGCTGGCAGAGGGCTCGGCACGGCAGGGACACCTGCCCGTATACGACGCAGACCGGGGCGTAAAGGGAGCACAGGAACATCCTGAGGTCAGGGCTGCATACCAGGTTTACGACGGGATGGAAGGGCTGGGATGCACACAGACAGTTTAGAGCACAGGTGTCAATGTCAAGGGCCAGGGGCCAAATCTGGCCCGCCATATCATTATATTCGGCCCGCGAAAGTAAATCAAACTTGTGAAATTCCAAGCCTTTAATAGTCCCACAATGGGTACATTTGCAATTTACAGCAGCAAAATTGAAAAAAAAAGGGGGGGGGGGTTAAATATCTAAAATAAAGTATTGTATGTACAAAAGAAAATATCAGAAGACTGAAATGTACGACACAAATGTTTCATAAAATGGCGCCACATAGTGCAAAGTACAAAAATACAGAAGAAGTGTACAGTGATACCTTGGTTTACGAACCCCTTGGCTTATGAACTTTTTGGTTTACGAAGGTTACATTTATTAACATTTTACCTTGGCATACGAACGTTACCTTAGCATACAAACTTTGTTCGTACACGGAGCTGCCTCAATGGGTGATGGGTCGTTCGCGAACTATCCCGTTCTAACAACAAAATGGCAGCAGACTGTTTTTGTCCTCTATTCCCGGCCCCCAGTCTTCAGTTAAAGCCACGTGATTGGTCATGATTGGGGGGTGGGGGGTAAACATGAAAGAGACAGGCAGACGACAGTGAGAAAGTTTCAACTTTGATCGTTCAAAGGCAGAGTTGTAGACTGCAAGGTTAAAATATCCCATCAATCAGGCTCCACAAATAACCCGCACAAGCCATCTGTACACTTGATGCAAAAAGCTATCAACCCAGCAAAACAGAACACAATTGATGAGGAACTACATAAAATTATCACAGAGAAAGCACCGACAAGGGATCATTCCTCAAGATGGTGAAAGAAGAAGGGTACGTTCCTCATCAAGTGTTTAATGCTGATGAAACCGGCCACTCCATTCCATCAAGCCATCAACGACAACACTAACATTACGACTGTAATTATACAGTACAGTTTATTTCTTTAATTATAATACCATAGTACATTAATTAGACATAAAATAAGGTATATTTTCTGTAGTTTTAAGGCTTAATTAGAAAGTAGAAAATTATGTTTTATAGGGACCTGGGAATGGATTAGTCTCATTTTAATGGTTTCTTATGGGAAATAATTTTTTGGGATACACACTGTCTGGGAACAAATTCAGTTCGTAAGGTATCACTGTATATATCATATACGTAACTGTGGAGGGCATGACACATTTTAATAGCTTCCCCAAATTCACAACAGCCCCCCGAGAGAAAACTGAAACTACAATGTCACCCACGGCAAAAAAATGAGTTGATTTAAAGCTCACATTTGCACCTGTCTGTCTGATGACACGTGAAAGAGTAAGTTAGGAGCAGAGCGTGCATTGTGCTGAGCCATAAACACGAGTACTGTATTTTCCGGTGAATAAGGTGCACCCAAAAGCCTTGATTTTCTTCAAAAGATGACCCTGCACCTTATACGCAGGTGCGCCTTATAGGTGAAGTAATATTAAGCCGCATCACGTCTCGCAACTACCGTCAGCCACAGCTTCATTTTCCCCCTGTAGAAGAAGTCGTGCATAACCCCAGCCTCTCCTGTAGCGCCTTATAAAGTGGTGTACCTTGTATTAGGAAAACTGATAGATTCATATATTATATTTAGAATGTAAATAGTTTTTATATTTACTTTTTTCATTGATTGAAGGTGTGCCTCATATATCGAAAAAGTTTGAAAATACACCTTTCATTGAGGGTGCTCACACCGGAACTTTTGCATAATAATGGATAAATACAAATCTGGACCATTAATACTTACAAAGATATGAATGACAGGCAAAATCTGACTGTTTTGCAATAAGATACTTCAGTGGAGAATATTTGGGTCTGACAGTGATTACCGAGCATGAGCGCTTTCCCTGAATTTCAGTCTTGTTTCTTCGTCAACCACGTGTGCCTAATAACCTCTTAAATTTGTATATATGAGATTTAAAAGAATAATACCAAATATAAATACCAATACTAATAATAATACCAATCATAATATTAAATAATACCACACGTTCACATTTGCTGCGCACCGAGGGCAAAAAGGCGGCGCGGAATTGCTCATGTGTGCAACATAGAAAGGGTGTCGCGCAAATACCAGTGCTATTGTTACAGCTCTGATGAAGCAATTGGTCAGATTTCTTTGTGAAAGGCTCAAAAATATATTAATGCAGATGCATTTCAGTGCACGGTAGATTTGAAAATTACATATAAATATTAAATGTTCCACACATGTGAGCCGATGTAAAAATGGCAGAATAGGAATAAGAACACCTTTATCTGTCCCATAACGGAGAAATTTGCAATCTACAACAGCAAAAATGAGCAGAGCGGTGGTGGGCGTGTTAGTAAAAGACAAAAAAAAAAATGAAAGTCTTGCATGTACAAAGTCAAGTGTACACAGTATAGATTGCAGTTTAAAATATACAATTAGATAGAAACATATATGCAATTGAGGATGTAATGAGTGGATTTCTGTGATATCAAGTCCACATTTGGGGAGATTTAATTTTGTTTTGGCCATTTGGGGGGGGAGGTGAGGTTTTGTACATGAAACCACAAAATATTAAAACAAAACAAAATGTCCGCCTGGACGCAAGACTGCTCTGCGTGCATGTGCGCGTGTGTATGCACTATATTTCATCAAAACAGTGCACATTGATTGACTGACGATAAAAGCGAGTGCGCACGCTTACAGTGTACATGTGCGCTCGTGCAAAGAGCCATTCATTCATCTGCGATGGTGTATGTCTTTTGTGTGTGTTTGTTTGCACACTGGGGCTTTGTGTGTATGTTTTGATCGTTCTCAATTGCCGTGTTCCACATCTCCACATGCTCCACCAGCAAATGGGTGCAGCGGTGCGTGATCGGCGTGACATAGTTTTGGACTGCCGCGCACGATTAACTGAGTGTTCATATTCACATACAGTGATACATCGGCTTACGAACGCTTTAGCTAATGGACTTTTCGCCTTACAAACATTCAATTTGCGAGAATATAATCTTGGCATACAAACTAGTTTTCAGCAAACATACGGAGCACCACAATGACTGGCGGACTAGTTTTCGGTGGAGGAACACCAAACCACATGGCCGAACAGCGCCGCGGTGGTTGCCGGACTACTTTTCCACACACCCTTTCTCTTAGTGCATATGTGGTTTGGTATCAAGGATACATTTGCTGTTATTTGATTGGATTGGATATGCCTTTAAAAGACCCCACCCAAAGGGTGAAGAGGACACAAAACGAAATTCCGGTCGAGCAGAAGAAGATCATCGAGAAACACGAACGAGGTGTGCGTTTTAGCATCCCAGTACCAGTATGCTAAGTCGAGCATTGCTACGTGTGGCTCAGGGTGTTTTCTGTTTTGTCTAAGCAACAGTCTTTGGCAATAGAAGAGGTTGAAAAACTTCTGTTGATTTGCATTAACGAAAAGCAGCTATTAGGGGACAACGTGAGTGAGGGTATTATCGCAGAGAAAGCACGGCGACTTCACTCGGATATCATCAAGAGGCAACTACATCAACGACCATCCCAAAGGTAAATTAAACGACTTTACTATACAGGACAATTTATTACTTTAATTACAATAAAATAGTACATTTATTATACATAAAATACAGTATATTTTGTGTAGTTTTAAGGCTCATTTAGTTGATAATTATGTTTTATGGGGACCTGGAAACAGTTATTTTCCGTTGGGAAAATAATGTGTGGAAGACACACTTTTCGCCTTACACACACTTTCTGGGAACCAATTAAGTTTGTAAGCTGAGGTATCACTGTATTCGCAATTCCTTAGAATGTCTCCTAATGATTATTGCAATACACAGAAGCGTAATGGGGACGAGGTATGAGACAAACAAAGTTGACGGAATAATATACAGATTGTTGACATTTTGAATTCAACTTGAGGTGATATGGCAACAACTCACCGCTACGTCGGATGCAAACAATTTTCCCTGAAAAGTGTCTTTGCGTCTCTTACGCGTACGCCCCTTTGGAGCCTCAGGCGACACTTTACGGTTCGGACATCAGTGCGTCTCACTGGCCGAAGGGAGAAGACTTTTGTTTGCCTTTCGTCGGACTAACTCAAGCGGTGACAATTTTGGTGTGTCCTCGTTCTTTCAGTTGCAATCGAAACACGCATGTTTGTATCATATCTCTCGGGACGGAATTTCGATCTGTGCGATTAGGCTCGCCTCCAAGTGCGCAAGCCTCGCGTGCGAGACGGAGGTCAACGCTTGATGCACACAATGAGGTCGATTATCGAAGGTCGCGGCGCTATGAGGTCTGCTTGACTCAAAAGGAATTGTCAGACCTTTTGATGTCATTTGCTACTGGGAGAAAACAGAAAGTGAAAACGCATAAATCCCTTAAACATAGCCTGAGGGAGAGGAAATACCGAGCGAGGATGAAAAGATGAGGAAGGGGGATAGCGAGACAAGGATGGCATAAATCTATGGTGGGAAGCCTCTTTTGATCAAGGCTTCTAACCTGCGTATTTCTCTTTCTGACCTCCTGCCTCAAAGTGCAATAACATGACTGAGATTAAACCGCAACTCGAACCTCCATTTCGGCATCTCCACCTCCACTAAACATGTCAACAGTTTTGAATCTATTTCATTGCCTTAGACGAGAGCAAGGTGAACGTTGACCGCATTTGCATATTTATACAATTCCAGGTGATCGGCTGTTCAACAGAACTTTTTGTCACACTCTACTGGGGAATGAGTATTTTACCAGTTAGCCACGTCTCTCTTAAAGGACAAATGACGTCTCCGGACAAGTTGTGTCCATAATTTGTAAAATGGCTTCAAATGACTTCTACTGAGCGTATTTTACAAAGATTCCACCGCATATAGTTATATTTTACCTTTTAAGACTCGCACTGAATATTCCGGAAGTCTTGTTTTTGAGTTGGTGACGAGTCCATACGTGACGTCACTGAAGGAACGCCCCTTACCGAAAAAAGGACACATTTTAGCAGTCCTTCCATCACGTCAATGCATTTTGCTCTGCTTGTTTGGTCTGAAAATGTTGTGTTGCACCAAAAAGAGCCAAAAGAGGGCGACCAAGCTCCATATAAGGAATTTATCAGCCTGTGGAAACGGGCTGATTAATTCCTCACAGGAGGTTGGTCGCCATTTTCTGCCTCTTTTTTGGTGATACATTTCCCCCAAACAATGTTGCCTCAAAATGGCACGGACTAAATTCTTTAATCGATTGCAAACATGTATGCTTTCCTCTTCAGAACTATTTGAATCATATTCAAAACTGGATGTGTAACAAGAAAGCATATTCTCCGAATCTGAAGCCATTGTTTTGATTCTCCAGCAATGCAAGACGTCTTGGCGCGACGTCACAAACTTTCTGAAAATGACCAATTCGCAGCTCAATTTTTTTGCGGATTTTGGACACTTTAAGTCATTTTTATTGGTGTTTTGCATTTTAATAAAAATATCATACTGCGTGTTTTGCGTATTTTAGATGCTATAAAACGTTTTTCTGATGTCAGGAAACAAAAATGTGATGTCGGTTGTCCTTTAAAGGTACAGTAGTAGTAAAACAATGAGCTATATGTCACAACCAATCAACACAATTAAAGTAATATAGAGTGTGTGTGTGTGTGTGTGTGTGTGTGCTCAGTGTGGGGGTAGGGGAGGGGCATGTGTGAGCGTTTAGAAAAAGAAGGCGGTTGTTTTTTTTGACACTGAGCAAAATGAGAAAAAAAGCCCCTGACTGCTTCGAGCGCTGTTCAATGGAAGGATTAAGTTTCTTTTTCTTTACTGCTGCTCTGCACAATATTCACTGAGGGTACCCCACAAGAGGGAGGGGGGAGGTGGGCTGCAAGTGGGACCCTAAATAAAAATGAAAAGAAAGAAAGCCAGAGAATGACATGGGAGCATGATTAAAAGTCGAATAGCGAAATCCAAGGGTACGAGATTCCAGTTAAGTGAGTGGATGTGTAATAAAATAAACAGCTAACAAAAAAAGTAAAACACAACAAAAAACAAACTCCTCCACTCAGACTAATGAATAACATGTAGCAAGATGCAATTCAAACATGATAGCAAAAAAATGTTGGAAAATACCGTATTTTCCATTGTATAAGGCGCACCCAAAAGCCTCTATTTTCTTCAAAACATGACCCTGCACCCTATACGGAGGTGCGCTTCATATGTGAAGTAATATTGAGGTCTCGCAACTACTGTCAGCAGCCACCGACTACATTTCATAACCCCACCCTCTACTGTAGCACTTTATAATGTGGTGTGCCTTATATTTGGAAACTTTTATATATTTATGTCCAGTGATACCTTGGTTTACAAACTTAATTGGTTCCCAGACAAAGTGTGTAAGCCGATGTGTGAATCCCCAAAATTAATTTCCCATAGGAAACCATTAAAATGAGAATAATCCGTTCCCAGGTTCACAGAAAACATACTTTCCTACGTTCTAATTTTCTAAGCCTTAAAACTACACAAAATATACCTTATTTTATGTATGATAAATGTGCTATGGCATTATAATTAAATGAATAAACTACAGTATAATAGAGTTGTTTTATTTACCTTTGTGATGGTCGTTGATGGCTTGATGGAATTGAGTGGTTTCATCAGCATTAAACACTTGATGAGGAATGTAGCCTTCTTCTTTCACCATCTTGAGGAATGATCCCTTGGAGGTGCTTTCTCTGCGATAATTTTACCTTGTTCCTCATCAATTGTGTTCTGTCTAGCTGGGTTTATAGCTTTTTGCATTAAATGTACAGATAGCTTTTGTGGGTTATTTGTGGAGCCTGATTTATGGGATATTTTAACGTTGCAGTCTACACTCTGCCTTTGAACTACCAAAGTTGAAACGAGTCCAAATTTCACCGTTTTCTATCCATTTTCTCATTCTCTCTCTGTCGTTTGCCTGTCTCTTTAATGTTCGACCCCCCCCCCCCACCCTCCTCACTGCTGCATTCTTGACCAATCACGTGGCTTTAACCGAAGACGAGAACCAAAGACAAAAACAGTCGGCTGCCATTTTGTTGTTAGGAGAACTACCTTGTTCGCGAACGACACATCACTCATTGTGGTGCTCCGTGTGTATCCCAAAAAATAATTCGTATGCCAAGGTAAAATTTGTATACATTTAACGTTCGTAAACCGAAAAGTTCGTAAGCCAAGGTATCACTGTATACGTATTGTATTTTGTACAGCTGCCCGCATTTCCAGACCTTTAAAGTCTTTAAAAAACATTTAAATACTTGTTTTATTTAAACAGGCGTTTGATTAACTGTTATGTTCTATGCTTGCATAATTTTCCACTTGCACTTTTTTGTGTATTGTTTTTATTATTATTATTATTTTTATTATTATTTTAAATTTTGTGAAGCACTGTGGTTTTTGTGTGAAAAGTGCTATATAAATAAAGCTTACTTACTTACCCATATAACTTGGGTGTTAACTCATTTTTTTCAGATGAAACAAGAGATTAAGGTTTCTTACGCTGCATTGAATGTCTATGTTGTTGATTTTTTTTTAGCATCGTCTGGCAGTAAATGAGTTAATTTTAAGAGCTTCACATGAGCTATACCAAGGTTGCTTGAAACAGCTTTCATCTTAAAAGCAACAGCATTGACAGACAT
The DNA here is from genome assembly GCF_051943395.1 of Hippocampus bargibanti. Lineage (NCBI taxonomy): Eukaryota > Metazoa > Chordata > Actinopteri > Syngnathiformes > Syngnathidae > Hippocampus > Hippocampus bargibanti. Next base: position 25,539,254 of record NC_142736.1, on the reverse strand, counting down.
TAAAACGAAACTGAAATAGTTCTCACTTAGTCCAGCCACGCTGTGCCCATCACTAAACGAATCTGAACCGTAAGCCCTTAAAGCCACATACACAAATGACTAAACGCAAAGTATTTGTCTCAGACACCAAGAGACATTTAGGAGGAAAATGTGAGCTTTTACTGCTGGAGCTCAGCAGAGACCATCTGCACATCAACCTCAAGCCCCCGACCCATTCTCTCCCACTTTGATAAGTCAGGGACTCCCACTGCGAGTGGGGAAAATAATCTCCAAGAGAATGCCCTGCGCTCTAAATTCTGTCAGAACACAACTCAATTTGAATCGCTGCGCCGTTTGGGAGATATAAAATATATTCCTGTTCACCTCACTTGCACCCAACATTGAATATATTTTGCCTCCCATCCTCACACGACAATCTTGCACATCGTCCCTTAACTCATCCACTGCCATTCACAAATTTCTTCGAGAATTGAAAATATGACAGAGCCCCATTCACGAATTGGTTCGGGTTTTGGTTTTTCACGCTTGGGTGCTGATAAAGCGCTTGCCATGGCCTCTGGCAATGTTTTTTTTCTTTTCCACAAGGGGCAGCATTTCCCCTTTTTTCATGTTAACGCTTTGTTCCAGCTTCAGCTGTTCTTAAATCGCTATATAAATCAATATCTATTGTATTGTATTTTGTACAGCTGCCCTCATTTCAAGCTCAGATAACTACAGACCCATAAAACTTAGGAATTAACTCTTTTTTTCTGATGAATGAAGAGAGTCTTAAGCTGCATTGAAAGTTAATGTAGTCCTAAAATTAAATATTCTGTGGGTTCTGCAATTTGAGTGAAGATGACAAAAACCCTGGCACTGGAGTGGAGACATTTTTGCACATCATCTGGCAGTGAATTGGTTAATTTTCATCTATCATAAGTATGTGCTTTGGTTGATTTGAAACATGTATATCAAAATTGAATTGACATTAAAAGGCACCTTTCCTCCTTTTATTGATTGTCACCATTTTAAAATTAGAGTCTGCCAGTGAATGAGTTGATATTATTCCAATTTAACGTGTGTTACAATCGCCACTGACTCTCCCCTCAAGCACCCGCAGCAATATTTTCAATTTGTTGTGTTGCTCACATGGTGAACGTGTGGAAGCAAGAACCTCACAAGAGCCTCCAAATCACTACGGGTTGGCCTCCTCTTGTCTTCAAAAACTGGCCATAGACGGACGCCGTGTGTGAACAGACAAACTGAGGCCACCGTGATGCTCTCTGCACTAATCAGTGAAAAGGAAGCGAGGAAAGAAGCAACCTCCTCTCACACTCTGCGCTTTTCAGTCATTTGTTCCCTTATCCATGTCCATCCAGCCTTCAGTCAGGAGGACCGGACAAAGCCAATAATGGCATTCCCGCTCACGTTCATTTCCCCTCCTCCTCTTCCTCACTCTCTTACGGACTCATCTTTTTCTTCCTTTATTCATTTAGTCTTTTTGCTTTCCTCCTATTAACTCCCTCAATTATTCTGAATATGCCTTCACATCATCTCTTTTTTGTCGCCCACGGACATCAGCATTCATTAATTTTGCCTGTCTTTGATTGATGGATTAAGAATGACTTTAATGACAATATACTTTCATGTTCAATAATTATGCATGATGGCAAATGTCTCTTTATGGGGCAAGCTACAGTGCAAGTCTTTAGTACCCAACTCTAAGTCGTCTGTGTAAGCTCTCAGTCGTACAGGAGGTGAGAAGGTTTCTTCAGCCGTCATCTGTACAAATTTGAAATTTCAAATTTGTACAGATGACGGCTGATACCCAACTCTAACATTGTGCCTGTCGCATTTTCACTGTTTATAAGTATGATCGCGTTAACCACCACCATGGCAGAGCGCCGATGCGTATGTGGAACTGTTCTGACTTGGAATTGAAGCGGATTTATGTGCGGCACGAGATGTGAATGTGCAAACATGCACATTCCACCATGACGTCTTGGATCCACTGGTGAAAAGGAGGCTTTCATCCTCTCACCTTTCATCTAGAACTGCTTCACGTAATAGTGTTGTTTTGTACTCAAACATCAGAGTATATGGGGAAAGTTGTTAAGATTGCACAACTGTCCATGTTTTTATGTTGCTGTTTATTATGTATTTTGCTTTGTGTTGACTACTATGTGAAGCACTTTGTTAGAGCTGTAGCTGTTGTGAAAGTGCTATATGAATTAGGATGTATTGTATTGTACTTTACCTTCTTTGTCTGTCTCTGTCTACATACACATACATGAGTGTGATTTACTTCCAGGTTGAGTGAACACTGGCATGAATGGATACCGCTGCTCACCCGCAGACTCTGTTACATGACTGTAAAGTGTCCCTTGAGAGTTTTGAAAGGCGCTTAGAAATAAAATGTATCATTATTATGATTATTGTTATTATTATTAGCAGCATCAGTGTCAGGAAGGGCATCCGACGTAAAAGCTTGGCCAAAACAAACATGCGAATCAAACCTCTGAAAATGGAGGACAATGATGAATAAAATGTTTAGTTTTAATTTCAACCCTCACCAATCACCTAAAATGAAATACGTGAAATTATGACACGAGTTGGACTATATACCTGTCTTTCACTGAAGCATGCACTCATTATCCCTCTCCCATCCCCTTTCGCGCATGTTCACTGTCTTCCATTCCTGCCCTTCCTCGCCTGCCTATTTAACTGCCATGGCAACAGGTGATGTGGCGGCTCCAGCAGGCCCATGTCTTTTGGAGGATAACAGGGTAAAGCGTCCGATAATATATAGCGCCCATTGGGGTGCAGTGAGATTGTAAAAGAAGCCCCAGAAAGAGGGGATAGGTGGGGGAGGGAGGGTCAACTGGAATGATAGCACTGTGGATGTAGCGGAGCAGTGATGCTGGAAATGGAAAATCTGATGGCACGAACGCAAGCTTCCTTAGCGATCCCATCTGCATTTTGTTTTTGTGAGAGGGAGGCAAATGTGTCGTGTGGTGAATAATGAACAGTAAATGCAGCAGTTTTGCAGCATTGCGACCGAGAGTATGTTTTTTCTTGACATTTAGTTTATGTTTTGATTTCATAGTGGCACATTGAAGCATATAGTTCATCTTCTTCTTTTCGGCTTTTCCCTTCTCGGGGTCGCCACAGCGAATTAGTGTCCCCCATCTTATTTCATTATTGTTTAATAGTGGATTGTAATATACGCTACAATTAATGCAGGCTTCTTTTTTTCTCTTTTCTAAATAGTGTCTTCTTCTTCTTTTCCCTTGCCTTCTGGAATTATTTGGAACATGTGAATCTATGTCCATAACTATTTTGGGGGTGATATAGCCTTAAAATAAAATCTTTTTTTTTCACATGAATCCACTTTTAATTAATTGTAATAAAAAAATGATATATTCCCCCTTCCTAAACTCATTCACTGCCATTCCTAAATTTATTAGGGAATTGAAAATATGATGTGGAGCGACATTCCCAAATTTGTTCAGGTTTTGGTTTTTCTTGCCGAAAAAGCGCTGGTCAGACTTCTGGCAATGTTTTTCCCACCCATGAGGGGGCAACATTTGCGTTTTGTACAGCCACCTCCATTGAAGACCAGATAACTCCAGACACATATAATTTAGGAAGTAACTCTTTTTTTTTCAGATAAATGAAGAGAGTCTGAGGTTTCTTACGCTGCATTGAATGTTTATGTCGTCATAGTAACTCAATATTCTGTGAGTCCTGGAATTTGAGTGAAAATGACAAAAAAACTAATTCCGCACGTCTTGCAGTGAATGAGTTAATTGTTCCTTCCTTGATACGAAACATTTTTTCCTTCAATTTATTGAGAAATAAATATCTTGATTATTTTTACATGTGAATGAAATGTTTATTTAAAAAAAAAATATATATATATATATATATATATATAATAATATATATATATATATATATATATATATATATATACAGTAAAGTCTCGTTATATCGATATCGGATATATCGATAGTCCCGGTTATATCGATACTATTTCTATGCACGCACGGAGAAAATTACATGCAAACGGGGTCGGATATATCGATAGTCCCGGTTATATCGATATTTTTTCGGACTCCCTTGAATATCGATATAACGAGACTTTACTATATATATATATATATATATATATATATATATATATATATATATATATATATATATATATATACGTATATATACACCTGCAAGGGTTAAACGTTGCTTCACACACACGCGCAATTATTTCCCAATCCGGGTCATGGGTTCAGATTAAGTCCATAAAACATGGGTAAGCTTTATTTATGTGTTGAACCAAAGCTGAACACTGCAGGACTTCACGCACAGAGTTTACAACAGCATGGAATCAATTTGGTTTTGAACCATATTGGTGGTAATTTTTTTGTAATGTAATTTTATTTTAAATGCTTTCACTTAACAGTTAAAGACAGTAACCATGGTTTTTATTATCATTTTTTTAGGAGTTTCAATTAAATCATTCACTGCCAGACATGTGCGAAAATATGTCCACTCCAGTGTCAGGGTTTTTGTAATTTTCACTCAAATTCCAGGACTCACAGAATATTGAGTTTTAGGACCACCTAAACATTCAATGCCGTGTAAGAAACCTTAGACTCTCTACTTTCATCAGAAAAAAAAGAGTTAATTCAATTAAAACAATCACAAATAGAATGCAATAAATAAAATACAATTATAAATAGAAACAAGAGAGAGAGCTACACAGAAAATGCAATTTTAAATAGGTGGGTTTGGAGATGCGACTTGAAGGTGGGAAGAGAATCGATGTTACGAATGTTGGGAGGAAGTGTGTTCCAAAGTTTGGGGGCAGAGCAGCTGAAGGCTCTGTCACCCATCGTGCTGAGATGGCAGGGGGGCACACAGAGGCGGAGGGAGGAGGATCTGAGGGAACGAGAGGGAATAGAAATTTGAAGAAGGTCAGATAGCGCTTCAAAAACAGCTGAAGCTGGAACAAAGCACTAACATGAAAAAAAGGGAAATTCTGCCTCCTCGTGGAAGCGAAATAACATTTCCAGAGGTCTGGCCAGCGCTTTATCGGCATTCAAGCAAGAAAAAACAAAATCCGAACGTCATATTTCCAATTCCTAAAAAAAATCATGAATGTCTGTGAATGAGTTAATGTACTCAGCTAAATATGTCACAACTCCCAAGCTATATATTTAGAAACAAAATGTCTCACATACTCGAGACACTAAAAGGTTGAAAATGTCAATCAGCTCTTGGACAAGGCATGCCTCAGTGTAAGCGAGTCTCAATTCCTGAGCGCCCACAGAATGTATTGGAAAGCAGTAACTGACAGGGGCCTTGGTGAGCAGCAGAACTGTGTTTCAGCCGTGAAAAAGCTCAACAATGTCTCCCTAAATCTCGCTTAACTTGCCATTGTGGGGCTGGATAAGCAGCAGCGGCAGCTATGCCGATGGGAACAGTCTGCCAAAAAAGCAGCGCCAGGCAGCGCCTTTGTTCTGGGCATAAATAAATGATTGCTTCATTTGGGCTGGCAGCTTCAATGGACTCCGTGAGAATGAGCATGATAATCAACAGTTCAACGGGAATAAACAAGAACATTTAAACGAGATGAGGACCTGTCTGTCTGAGGCCTGGGTGAATAGTACGTCTCTTCATATGTACTCGGCGCGGACACGTAGCACAAGAAAACGACTCATAGTGTTTTTTTTTTAAACTCAATTCTTTCCCACACAATGGGATAAAAGACACAGCAGACCACACTTCAGCACAACAAGTCGTGAACTCTCTCACACAAGCTCTCCGTCTATTGCGGGGACCTCGTGGCCCCGGGGTGGCCCTTCTTGAGCCTAGCAAGTTGGATTTTGAAGGACAGGCTCCACGCTGAGAGAAAGACAAACACCAGGGACAGTAGGGCTCCAAAGACTTTACACAGCCTGTCACTCTGCCACCACCTTCCATCGTTTAGTCCTTAATTCACTTTGCGATCCAGCGCTAAGATTCATTTTTCATCCACTATCTCCAATGCCGCCCCGATTTTTTTCAGGTCTCTGTCATAATTTAACACCAAAAGCATACAATGACAGCAGAAACTACCTCTGCTTTAAACATGAAATAAATCTGACTGGATTTAATGTATATACATTGCTATAGGTATATTTTTAATAGCTCAAAATATTCTTCAAAAAATGCATCCCTTGACCTCTTTTGTCTTGTGTAGGCGGAGTTAATGGTCATGGGTGGTCTTGTGGGATAAGAAAAGACCTTTGGTGTTTTTTTAAACACTGATTTACTGCATAGATGCACACCTGTCATTCATCCATTCATTTTTTGTGTGTGTTTTTTTAATGGGTTAGGTTGAGAACTGTCAATTTATAGAGCACCTGCTCAGCTTCATCATCCTAATGGGGCATCACATTTTTCGAAACTACATTAGCATGCCATTACTGTCAAATGGATACTTGTGTAGACCGTAACCAGAACCCGCTTGACTGAAAGGGTGTCTGTGTGAAGCAAGGTGTCATGGTACAATTTCTGCAGTGATTTAAATAGAAAAGACCAAAAAAGCACACGGGGAGATGGGAGAAAGAGAAGGGATATACATTTTGAGAATGAGGCAGTATTTCCAGGCGCTAACAAGCTCTTGTGTCAAGATAGGATGACAATCTTGTAAGGCTTTTTGTTAAAGCAGAATATGAGTACCTTAACATAACTACTGCATAAAAATTAGGAACATGTTCCATAATGGAAGCTCCAATAGGATGATATTTCACTTTCCTTTACAGTTACTGCGCTATGTTGCAGAACTGGTTAAAACACCGAAAACCACAAGGGCTTTGACCAGAAAGTGTTTATTTTTTTGTTATATCACAATTGTAGCGATCAGTGAGATTTTTCATTCATCTATTCTTAAGGTGCCAAATTATAGTTGAACTCTGGCCCTAAAGAATAAAAATAAAACACTTTAGTAATTGAAATTTCTGCTTGATGAACTCTGAACTTCTTGATTGTGCATACACAAATGGGATTTTTTTTATCTCAGAATAAAACGTCAATACAATAGAATAAAATGCAATACATACTCATTTATATAGCACTTTCACAACTGCTGCCGCTGTAATAAAGCGCTTCACATAACAGTCAACAAAAAGCAAAACAATAAACACAGTCCATAGCTCAATAAAATTAAAAATGTCTGCAGTACGGCACTATAGAATGATCTCCATGTCAAGGAGTGACTAAAAAACATTTCAAATACAGTAATCCAAATGCCAAATTATTTTGATATTTATTTGGCTTATCAATAAAATACTATTACCATTTGCATAAATCGGACAAAAATACTCTCAATGGCATTTTTGTTTCAGTAAATGTTTCTGGAAATGGCGCCCACTTGCTGAAAATCTCCCACATGACTCAATTGAGCAGATCTTATTTTCTGATCGGAGAAACGTAATCCACCTAAATCGCCACCATACAAAGTAGATGTAAAATAAAATCCTGCCCCATCCACCGGGAACCATAAAATGCCAACGGCAGATGGATGGCTTGACCGTAGTGACGTATTCCCAAAGACAGAATTCCCCCATTTGCAGCCAGCCGCCATTACAGGGGCACTTAGCCTTTAGGCTTCAAGTCTCTTGCACTCTTTAGCTCCGGTTTTAAAGACAATTGTGGCAGAGGGGTGATAAAAATCACTGTCTTTATTGTGGAACAGAGAAAGACATTTGCAGCTAGTTAGCAGTAGTGAAGGATGGCAGCTGGCACAATTAACCCGACCGCCATTCTGACAAACACACGCACACACACATACATACACAAGGGAAGTAGTGGGATAGTTAGCAAGGCTCGTCATGAAACAACAGCACCGCTCTGTAAAGCAAGTTGCATGAATGTTAAATAAATGGGGTGAAGCAATTTAATTATGAGAACTGATCCATTTCACCTCAAAAATGACATTAGGATTTGATATATGGCATTTATGATTCAAGCAGTGAACACAGTAAGTGTGGCCCAATAACTAAGACATTTTCCTGTATGGAAATGTGGTACATGTACATGTATATAGACATACAGTACGGTTTAGTTTTCACCAGGAGTTGAATTTGTAATTGTGGCAGAGCAGCACAATAATCACCTCTCAGAACATCCGCTCCGGAAAGTGATTACTGCAACTGAACATTAATGACTTTCAGTTCCAAAAACACATCCGAATTGCTCCACACCAATTTGTCAGTGGTTGTTTCAATCTTACAGGAAGGGAGATTATCAAAATGCAATGAAATAAAATAATTAGCAATTTTTGGTCGAATATTTTTTTTTTTTTTTGTGGGGAGCGAAAGGGTAGGTGGCCACATCTTAATGAAAGCTATCCTTTCTTCTCTGGTATGTTTGAAGAAGGCATTTGTTCCAGAAGGCTGATTCCATTGAAAAGTCACCCTATAGTACAAATGAAGACTGTGCGGATAATATTGGTTAAATAAAACTCAATGTTTGCAATAATGTCAGAGATAATTATCCTGTGCTATAAATTGCAGCTGGTTTATTTATTGTCATCGGGAAAGTGTTTCTTTCCTACCAAGATGGAGGTGGTACATCGACTTTACAAGAAACCAGAATTTTTTTTTTTTTTTTTTGGGGGGGGGGGGGGGGGGGGGGGTTATATTGTCTTTTTTTACTAGCAAACATAAAATTGATGTACAATCATTTAGATTGTAAGGGCAGAGTGCATAATAAAGCGAAGCTAGTTAGTAAATTTCCAAAAAAAGGGTCAAAGCATTTGCTTCAGGCTCTTAAATGACACTCCCTGTTGACATTTACGGTAAAAAAAAATGAATTACACACTGTGATTTCAACCTAACTTGGTATCTTCACAAAATTCTGCCAACACGTTGCTAATATAAAATAGGAAACTCCAAAGACAAGCTAACAAAATGTCACTTGATATTGCGATAGCTAGCCAAACTATGAACAATTTATATTTAAACACAAATGGTTGTAACTGAGGCAGAAATTATAGAAAATGTACAGTAAGTAACACATTCTTAATGTGTAGCCCAAAATAAACAATTAAATTGTGACATTTATTTTCATTTCAGGTAAATCACCAATTCTGTACTTCTTTCAAAGAAGTACAGATGACGGCTGAAGAAACCGTTTCATCGATGGACCACTCCTGTACGACTGCGAGTTTACACAGACGTAAGTCTGTGTAATGTGTGCATGTATCCAATTGGTCCCTGTGGTCAATGAAACTGCTATTAAATTATATTCATTTACATTACTTCTGTACGTTTTTACATTCAATATCTTGCAGGTCTGGAAATGTTTTGACATCACCACCCCCAGCCCCAGAATGCCTTTCAAGCCTTTCTATTCATTCCAATGGGTAAATATAATTTGAGATAAGAGTGTTACAATCTACAAGGCAAGCCAGAGAACGGATTATACATGTGAGTCAAGGTGCCAGTGCAGTAAATTTCTTATCATTTCTGACACATGGTGCTCACACTCAATCAACAAGAAGCGTAAGACAACAATGACAGCAATGTCCCCCAAACATATATCCAATTGTTTATGCGCCACAAAATATTTGAAAAAAATAAATATTCCAGTTAGTTACACAAGGTGCCACAAATGTAATCAAAGCTGACTTCAGCAATACAATCTCAACCCACGCTAAATGACTGTACGTAGACACAACATGAGTTGGTGAATAGCCGTTGCCCTCAAATGGGTGTCCCTGAATGTCTCGTCGGGCTCTGAGCAGGACTACAATGTTTGGTCTGAACAGAGCAGAGGAGGAATTCGAGCAGGGTTCAAGTTGCGGCTCGGTCGTTTCCACAGTGCTGTCTCTATGGCCGGAGGGCCACAGGGGTGTCTGTTACAAGGATACTTCGTCATGCGGGTCAAAGGAAGTTCATTAACAGATGCTCCTCACAGACTCCAGTCAGCCATGTTTGACATGCCATTGGGGAATTAGCCGCGTTAATTTGCTGAATGAAGTCTTGGACAAAGTGAAGAAAGAAAGTGCGAAAGATACAACGACATGTAATACGGAGGACCCTGTCAGACTGACGACCGGGTTTTGTGACTTCACCTCCAAATCAACTGATGTCGCGAAAGCCGGATTCGCCTTTCATACAGTCGTGTCTCGAACAAAGGAATGCTTATTTTCTTTGGTGTAAACAAATACTTCCTGCACAAAAAAAGTAATTTGTAACTACTAATTAGCCACACCACAATCTACACTTTTCATCTCCGGGGACTAACAAAGCAATAAGGAAGAAGTGCAAGACGATATTGTGGGTTTTTGATTTCACGCCACTCTCACAAAACCAACATTTGGGTTGTTGTTGCTCAGGTGGCGCTTGCGTGACCGTCCTCTACGCTTCTCATTCAAGAAGAATCATTAGCGCTTCAGCGATTGCATGCGTTCATCCATGCGTACCCCGGGCAGCGGTAACATGTTGCTGGAAGACAACCGTAACATGAGGAACATGAGATAGCCTGCGTTTTAGGTCTTTGATATTCAATGCCTGACTACGACTCCAAGTATCTGGACAGGATGTGCGTCTCCAGGTATACAGTTGCTTACAAACTATTGTAACAGTTTCGGTATGGCCGAACATATAGTAAAATACAATCTGGTACAAAAGAGGTCTTACTTGAAAGTTTTTCATTCTTTAATTGGGAGAATCCATGTAATGGATTAAAGAATTAAACATGAGGGAAGCGATTTATCTGAAACAGTGACATCAAATGTATCTTGACTGATACACATAGCAGGGAGATCCTCATGCATGATCCTTTATTTTGAAGGCAAATTGTTTCACAGTGATCATTTGCAAAATGTCTACCCTTTGAAAGTCACTTTCTAAAACTTGCATTTTCAGTCAGTAAATTTTTTTTTTCATAAGAACAAAGGGCAAAACCTATATTCAATCTTTCATTTTTTTTAATTGTTCTGTTGAAACAGCATTTAGTTTATTGTATCAATACAGTAAAGTGATTCCCCATTTTGATTGTTCATTCTTTTAATACAAACATGCAAACTCGGTTAAAATTTTGAAACTGTTTTACGAATGGTTCAGGTCATTGCGACTGATACTTCATCAGGATATTATAAACGTAGATATACACAATACAATACATCCTAATTTATATACCGCTTTCACAACAGCTGCGGTCATAACAAAGCGCTTCACAAAATAGTCAACATAAAGCAAAATAATAAACGAAACAGTACATATACATAATTTGGAATCATTTCGGACCCTTGTCAACACAAACACACAAACACACAGTGCATATTGTGGCATCTCCTTTGCATGATGACAATGTAGACCTTTGACCATCCACATGTTTTGTGTTGATTGTTACTAATGTCTTTTTCGAAACCACACTGTGTGATATTCTGAAATAGCTGCAGCGATGAGTGACTTCCATTTGCCAGCGTTGTGTGACATTGTACAGGCTTTGAATGGGCTAACACAAGTGTGCGCTAGACTTGAAAGCTTGCAAATGTGTTTTGTAAGGAGTCAGCAAGTCTTAAAACAGTGTCTGAATGGATAAATGATGAGACCGTTTTGCTGTGCAGAGCATGAATGAGGGATGAGTGTTTGTCGAGGATATTACAACGCTTCATGACACAAATAAATACATAGATGAAGACACCACCACAGATCCTGGCAATCCAGCAATTTGTCGACTATGAATTGGTTGTGGCTGCATTGTTGAGGCCCCCCTCTGCTCCCCCTTCACATGCGTAATCACATCTGAGCTCTTGAGCCCTTTTGTTTCCCCTTCAGCAGGTGCGTAACATCACAATGTGAAACTGTGCAGGCTGTTGTATTAGAGTTTTCAACAAACCCGCTCAGACGCTGTAATTACACCATAGCCTCCCCAATACCCTACGGCGGATATCCAATTTCGTAGCGCTCTGTGACACAAGCAAACAACGCAATGCACGTACCTCCATGTCGAGCGCGGCCGTCTGCTGGTCGTAGTGGTTCAGGAGGTTGGGCATAAAGGTGGTGTTGTAAGGCAGATCCTGGCACATTCGCAGTCGGATGGGCTCGCAGCTGAACTCGTTATGGCTATCGATGGCCTCCATGTGTATGGTCCCAGCCGGAGGAGCCGGGAATAAGAAAAGCAGGAAGAGTGGGATGGGGAAATGGGGAAAACGGACAGTTTGCCTGCAGGTCATCGATGCAGTCTTGTAGTCTCTCACACATTCTTTTTCAAATGATTCCGGCATTGTTATGCAGTAGAGAGGCCAGACTACCAAATATCGCCTTGAGCGTTGTTGATAATTGGTTTAAGGCTTCTTTGCATTGGAGGCAACCAAGTCCTGTCTGAGTGGGGATTGAAAAAGAAGAATCCCACCTCTTAATAAGAGGCACATTATGGAGGAAAATGGAGGGCCCACTGATTGGCGCACCAAGACAAAGCAGCGCGAAAGAAGCCGCCTCTTGTTCGCCACTATTTACTTTCAGCCTTCAGAGAGAGCTGCCGCTTGCTCCTGGATTGCAGAGCATCTTGCAGCATTCTCCACCTCCTGGTTTATTCCATGGTGACAGCGAGGGAGAGGGAACAGCGCTTGTGGGTTGTCAGTCCCTCTTTTGTCTGCTCACCCTCGCCTCCAGCAACACCTCAACAAAACACACATGGCCGTGATATCCATCTCCTCCTTCTTTGAGTGATTTGTCTCTATCTTCAAGGCCTCCTGCATTCTGGCTTCTTCAAGCAGGTCCTGCAGGTTTAGAAGCACGCAGACAAACACACACCCCCACACACAGAAAGGTTGAATGATCAAACAAGCTGAATGGGCTTTGTCTCGGGTTACATTCCATTGGAAAATGAGCCTCTTGCTAATATTGGGGCTGAACAATTCATCAAATTGAAAAAGAGACTTCCATACATGATTAAATTTCTTGTTCATTTTAAAGTTTGGTGCTGTATAAAAAGACTCAGCAACAGAAACGCCTAAAAACATAATTGTGGGCAGTGTGATATCACTAATTGTGTAAGACCTTGTTAAATTATTTTGGTTATTGTGAGGAAAATCTTTGAAATCAATCTCATTCTGCACTTAATTCAACTCTTATGGGCTAATTATGTTTCCAATAATAGACCGGTCCAAGAAAAATGTACCTTTGGGTGTACCAGGCGGTGAAATTGAATAGGAAACTCAACAAATAAAGTTGTCATTTATTTTCTTTCCATAATTGCGCTTGCATTTGTTAGTGTCTTCAATTCAGTACTCAAGTGCAGTCCCTGTAGTCATTTTTCATTGTTTCATAAAATATGAACACTTAAAGTGATAAATCCAGATTTGTTTCTACTGATGTCTATGCCAGCCAAATTTGTATGGCAGGATGCTCCGGAAGGTAACAATTGTAATTGAGCGTGAATGCGTACGCCCCCACTGAAGTGGACACAAGTAAGGAAGTCCCACGTATTCTGACAAAACAGAATATATGTACATGGGAACACGACTAAATACAAAAAAAAATATCGTATATTAAATCACAATTAGACTTTTTTTTCTAAATCGTTTACGCTTTGTGATTTCCAAACGCCTCTTCAAAATAAGACAACATCAAGCAGGCAATTTGGTGACGAGCGTGATCATTAGTCAAGTCAAAATAGGCTGTTGACATACACCCCTACACTGGAGAGAAGAAATATTATCAAAACGATTTGGAGCAGACCTAAATCATTGTTTTTTTTTAAACCAGGTTTCGTCAAATTACGTGGGCACTTTCCCCTGCGACACTTTCGCGTTTGTGTCATATTAGCGAGTCGTCACTAAGCCTCCACAAAGTCACACGGATCGATGTGGTCATTTTAGCTTCCATCCTTTCTATCATTACTACAGTGCTCACTAACCGCATATGGTAGTACTAGTAAATTCGAAGGCACCTGCACCCAGCAGGCTTACGTAGACGTTTCAGCGCGAGGCAACTTATCCGGATAGTTAGCTACCTTTATGCTAATGACAAGAACACCTTTGGAAAAATACGCTACCTGTCGACCATGTTGGTCGGGGTCAGCATGTCTATTTCGAAAGAGGCGGTTGCGGCGCCACTCAATGGTTTGACGCTCTCAATGTGGAAGCACATCAATCATGTGTGTGGAGGGTGGGGGGGGGCTGTCGGGTGAACGCGTCACCGCCACGCCGGAAACCAATTTAAAATGCATTTACGAAGTCTAAGTAAACGGAAATAATCACGATTAAACGCATTTTACCTCGCAACGATGGGTTGAGAGAAAGGTCCGAGTGCTGCATTCGCTACATGCGTTGCTCCGCTCGATGTACGCCGCTGTTTGGCTGCATGTAGCGAGAGCGCGCAATCAACGTGAACGCGCACTCCCCCACAGAAGCGGACACACGCGGTGGGATGTCGACTCGGCCGATACGTCTTAATTTATCTTTAGCGCTACATTCGCGCCGTTATTTTATGACCGTTTCATTCATCAGTATCATAAAGGGCGGGTGCTATGCATGAGTCGAACAGTTAGGGTCAGCAAACTAATTTCTGCTCGCCAAAAGACGAAGGAATTACAACCGAAAATGTAATATTTACTTTTGGAATGAATGAAATTATCGAGTCTGTATCGGAGAAGGGCAATTTCGGTGCAGAGGAAGGCCATAAATGTTCATCATTGTTAATGGATGCCGCAGGGATCACACAAATGTCTATGATAAAAACAAATTTTCTGTGAAATGCAATTCTATCTGACATCTCGTGATAAATAATAATACATTTTGTTTATAAGCGCCTTTCAAAACTAAATGGTGATATTTCAACTTAAAATGACAGTTGTGGCTTGCACAAAGAGTTTGGCAACCACAATTTAGTATATTCACAGATTTCTTTTTTTTTTTGCATTTCAAAAAATATTTTGTTTTGTTATGGTTATACAGGGGTTTCCCCCTATTTTCCCAAAAAAGAAATGCCATTGGAATATTGCTTTTTTTGGGGGGGAAATATTCACTCACAGTGTGGTCGTCGACATTTGGTCTGTATTCTTGTAGCCACACTGGAGGAAAATACATAAACATTAATATGAAATACTTTCTTGGAAATCACAATGTCCCATCATTTCTTACGAGCACCATATTGGTGATCTTACATTAGTACACTTACAAAGATATATCAATACTATGTGGTGCAATAAGGCACACACTGCCACCCTCTGGTTTTTATTTGATTGTTTTTCTAATTACGGCCTACACTTATTTTTCCTCTTACTTTAGCACAACTTAGTGACAAACTATGGCACATACTAACATACAAATGTGGGTTATACTGTATTACAGTCATGTGATTACAACTGAACTATTGGATCTAATTACAGAATGTGCATTTTAATATTGTGGACAATTAATGTTGTGTTTTAATAAATACATTGTTATTTTGCAAGCAAATAAAAACAGTTAAACATAAATACTTGGAGGCTCTTATGTTACATTTAGTGCACAAAGACCAAAGTGTTATAATAACCCTATAATAACACAAGCAATAGTGGGAAAATGTGTTTACTTTTTATTGAAATAATCCAATTGGAGTTGCCTCTGGCCTGGAAGCAACAATTGAAATGCCTTTACATATAAAAAAAAAATCTGACATGCTCTTTGCTTGTCAACAACTTGAAATCAGTTCAGCGGAGCAAATAAATTTCGGAATACATTTTGGATTTGGCTGTTAATCAAGTTAAATATGCAGTATTGCAGGTTATAAAACAATCAAACATTTATGAAATGCAAATTTTCAGGAACTTAAATTGATGGAAAATATTTACAGTGCATTGGTCATATTGGAGTTATTTGTCCTGACAGTACAAAGACCACATCCTCATTAGCGCTTTTGTGTTTTCATGGAGAAACAGCTATTTGGTGACCCCAAATTGAGCCTGATGGCACGGGCCTTGCAGACTGATCATTGAGTGATTGTATCAGGCAGCGCAATGTCAATATTTATCCCTCACACAGTCGGGATTAGTGCTGCGTGCTATGATTCCCTTCCACACGATTGAGCACAGCACTAGATTAACCGTTTCATGGCTGATGTGATGTGATCCTCTGTCACTGGGATGTGCATATGTGTGTGTGCGCGCGCGCATGTGAATGCTAAGACTGCTGGCCCACATTGTGGTTGAACCTCTTAACATGAAAAATTGTGTTCAGCGAGTACTCCAATGGCCTCAACGTCATAACACTATTTGCTTCAACTCTTTGTAGGCTAAAGATACATCTTTTTTACTTATATTAGCTCATTTAAATGTCAGAAGTGCGATGTGTATAAACAACACAATTTGTTCTGTCTTTCAGTGTTTTTTTTCCATTTGCTGTCAAACAGACCTAATAAATTTGTGGTCAACACACCTTGGGTTACATATTGAATAATAATGAGTATCTTTTGGATCAAACTTCCAAATGACTTGTGTATAGTATTTCCAATCACTGTATCTTAATGGGTCTAAGATATTTCAAGGGGATGTCAACTCCTAAATTTTCATTGCAATACAGTACAATACAATACATACTAATTTATGTAGCGCTTTTACAACATCTGAAGCTGTAACAAATACCTTCCAACTACGTATGAGGTAATTTTCCACCAATAGAAAATGTCAAATGGCCGCCTCCTGAGATGGCGAAAAACGGGTTGATTTTGCTGCTTATTTCAAAATTCCACAAATGCAATATTAATCTTAATGCCATGTTTAAACTAGTGGCGGTTCACCGAACATATTATTGGGAAGAAAACATTTGAGTTGCCTTCCCCTTTATCACCAAAAAAAAATGTGTAATGTGTCAGTGGGGTAATTAGTCAGTCAAACATAATATACTGCATTATAAAAGAAATACAGTAAATCATACATGAGGTATATGTTCCTCAATAAGATTATATTTAAAGGACAACTGACACCTCCGGACAAGTTGTGTCTATAATTTGTAAAATGACTTCAAATGACTTCTACTGAGCGCATTTTACAAAGATTCAACCGCATATAGCTATATTTTATGTTTTAAGACTCACGCTGAATATTCAGGAAGTCTTGTTTTCGAGTTGATGACGATGCCTGACGTGACGTCACGTCAGGAACGCCCCTGACGAGAAAGCGACACACGATGCATTTTGGGTACTTTGTTTGGTCTGAAAACATCGTGTTGATTCGTTTTGATGGTGAAATTAGAAGGAAAAGACATAAATTATGCAATGGTGAATCGTTGTGTGTTGCAACAAGACAACCAATTGCGGTAACACCATACAGAAGTTGACACAAATTCCCAGCAGACAAATCAGCCCATTTCCAAGAGAGCTTGGGCGCCATCATGTGCATTTTCTGGGTACTACATTGGAGTCCAGACGGCTCAAATTGATACGGAAGAACTTCTTTAATCGATTGCAAACATTTATGCTTTGCTCTTCAGAACTATTTGAATCATATTCATAACTGGATGAGTGCAAGAAGGCATCTCCTCCGAATCGGAACTCTCTGAAGCCATTGTTTTGATTCTGGAGCAAGGCAAGATGTCCTGGTGTGATGTCACGAACTGGGGGCGGGACTTTCTGAAAATCCCCAATTCGCAGCTCATTTTGTTGCAGTTTTAGCACACTTTAAGTCATTTTTATTGGTGTCTTGACTAAAACTCTCAGCCTGCGTGTTTTGGGTATTTTAGATGCTATAAAATGTTTTCCTGATGTCAGTTAGGAAACAAAAAAATGGTGTCGGTTGTCCTTTAAGAGGTGTTTCAAAATGTCTACTAAAAATACAAAAAATGGAATAAACACATAGCAAAATTTCAACATTTCAACAATTAAGAATAATGAAAAAATATTTGAACATGAATAAAAAAGTACAATAGAGTAAGCGGCTCGGAAAATGGATGGATGGAGGCATGCATAGTTTATACTTCATTTTTAACAGGCCTTTCAGTACAATCTAGATATTGACAAGGCAAAGCAATAGTGGTTACTACACAAAAATGTGGCCAGACTGCCTCCATCAATACTGTGGATCAAAGACGTTGAATGCATTTACTCTTAGTAAGGTCGAATGAAACAAATCAGCCCACTGAACTAAAAAAATCTCTTCAGTACTTCAAGATTTAAGGACATGAAATAATGGAGTGTCGTACTTTCAGCATTTTTCTTCCCTCAGGCATCAGGATTGACATTCTGGCCAATCAGGCGTTTGTTGTGCGGTGAAGTGTCCGCCTCTTCCTCAAACTACAAGAGTGGAATGATGAGGAAGTTAAAAGTAAATGTGCGAGAAAACTAATAAATCATAACAATTTTACAGCCCTCGTGTAACATACATGCACACACCTGTTTTTTGTAGTAAGTCTTTCCACAGGCTAGCAGGCCCCTGAGAGTCAGTCCTACGATGAAGCACCATACAGACAGGCCACACTCTGCTGCTGCCAACATAGCACTGGGGAACCATATTGCCAGGGTGGTGTCCTAAAATATATTACAAAAGATAAATAAATACAAAATAATAACGGTGAAAAACAGCAATGAGTATCAGAATCCGAACGCTTTAATACTCCCACAATGGGGAAATGTGCAATCTACAGCAGCAAAATTGAAAGGGGGGTAAAAAAAAATACTGAATTTTGTATGTACTAAAAGAACATGTCAGAAGACTGAAATGCACAACTGCACACAACTGTTTTATAAAAATAACTGCACATAGTGCAAAGTATAAACATACATAATAAAAGTATATATGATATATGTAACTGTATTGACTCGACATAAGGTGGCTGTGCTACAGTATTTACAATGTACGAGTCCAGGTTATATTTTTATTTTTCTTTTGTGTGATTATTCAGGACACTTGCTAGAGTTTATATTAGACAATAATGTGGTCTTTGTGTGTTTGAAGTATTATACCTCCCCCAGGTTGGCATGTCGCACAAATCACTAGGTGAGTAGTGTTATATTGCTTGGATGAAATTTGTGTGCACATTATTAGATATACAGTAAAGTCTCGTTATATCGATATTCAAGGGAGTCCGAAAAAATATCAATATAACCGGGACTATCGACATATCCGACCCTGTTTGCATGTAATTTTCTCCGTGCGTGCATAGAAATAGTATCGATATAACCGGGACTAATGTCACCACTAGAAGACGCCGCTAACTCCCCATTCGCATCTTACTTGGATTTTACTTTGACTTTAGCATTTGTACTGGCAATGTTTTACAAAACAAACATGCGGATCAAACCTCTGAAGATGGAAGTCACTGATTCGCTGTGGCGACCCCTTGACGGGAAAAGCCGAAAGGAAAAGAAGACGGTTTTACAAAAAATATAATAAAAACTGAAACTGGGGTTTCTGTACCTCATTCGCTGCCATTCCCGAATTTATTTGAATAATTGAAAAGTGTGATGTGGAGCGCCATTTCCAAGTTTGTTCTGGTTTTTCTTGCTTGGGTGCCGATAAAGCGCTGGTCAGACCTCTGACAATGTTTTCCCTTCCATGAGGGGGCCTTTTATCCATGTTAGCGCTTTGTTACAGCTTCAGCTGTTGTTAAAGTGCCATATAAATCAATATGCAAGTACAGTGATACCTCGATTTTTTTTACCATAATCTGTTTCAGAAACCTGTTCGAAAACCGATTTGTTCAAAAACCGAAACAGCACTTTCCATTAAAATCAATGTAAAAAATCTTAATCCGTTCAAAGTCTAGAAAACAACTTTTTAACTATTTCATCGCATAAACCAGATAAAAACTTAATAATAGAGCAGGTCATGTGTAAAATTATATAAAAACAAACTTTTATTTTTACCAATTTTTAACATCAACATTAACATCTGTACATAAAAATATCGCTATCTTTCTGCCACGGGGCGTGTTGGCACTTATCGCAGCTGTCTGTGCAAACACAGGGCACACTAACTTTTCAAACCATCCTCTGCTTGCTTTAAAATCATACTATTCAGGAGATCTTAACCAAATATGTCAGCATTTTCACAAAAATATTAATGCGTCGGTCACAATGAGGAAGACGTGACATATAAGGAAGTGACGTATAAGGAAGCACAGGGTAGTCAAGTGATGCATTCAGATGCACTCAGTTTGGTTGAGAACCAAATTTCGGTTGGATACCAGGGCATAAAAAATATGACATTTTTGGTTGAAAACCGAATGGGATGAGAACCGAGACGTTCGAAAACTGAGGTTTGACTGTATTGTATTTTGTACAGTTGCCCCCATTTCAAGCTCAGATAACTCAGACCGATATAATTTAGGAATTAACTCTTTTTTTTTACCTGATGAAAGAAGAGAGTCTAAGGTTTCTTACGCTGCATTAAATGTTTATGTAGTCCTAAAACTCAATATTCTGTCTGGCAGTGAATGAGTTAAACATAAAAAAGTAGTCCACAGTGTAAACTATTCGTTCATCTTATCTGTATTGATGCCAAACAAAGCTGAGACTTACATAAATGCGTGTAGTATCGAACGGGCATTGTGCGCTGACAGGAGATCGAGGGTTGGCAGGCACTACTGTGACGTTACACCCTCGCATCAGGCCCTGACCATTGTGAGAGACCGTCACACTGATGGCCATGAGGAGGCCGACGCAGCACCCTGCTGACAGCAGGGCATTCAAGAACGAGGCTAGTAGAAGTCCAATGTGCTGGAAACAAATAAATCCAACTTGTCAACAAGTTATACCAAACAGTAAAGGCTGCGTTTCAATGTGCTCTTGAAGTCTTACTGGTGGAGAATAAGAATTTATCATGTTTAAAAGTGCCATGCTTTGCTGACCAACTAAACAATGGGCCCACAGTCAAAGCGCAGATGGCCACAGTGAATCTGAGCGAAACAGACACGGCAAGGTGAACTGTCGTCTCCATCTAGATTCTAGAAGGTCCGGCCTTGCACAGAATTTAGGGCTTGAGATATTCCTTTTTCACCAACGTTATTTACGGCTTAAACATCCTGCACAAGCGCCAGATTACAAATTTATCAGTTCATGGAAAAGACACAAATTAAAATGTCTATGTTTTACTGCTTGCAGCTGTTGGTGCTCAGAACGCCCAGAGGCGTGGCATTATAATCAAGAAAACTATGTTTTACTAATGTATCACTTTAATTTACATATACTCTCAATAAAAAGCTTGGCAGAGGGGCACAGAATTCAGACGTATGTCATTTGATGACTACGTCTCCTGCCGGCAGTGGGGACAATCTTTCTGGTTCCGAGTCTCTGTCCACGGTGTCTGACTGTCATATCTCTGACACTTACCAACTTAAACACACGAAGGTTCCTCGACACCACGATAGCGATGATCCCAGTTGCAATGCTCTGAAATATATAGATGCTTACATAACTGTCTCAGCAGAACAAAGACAACTGATGAAAGGTCCATCGATGAAAAGTACAGATGACGGCTGAAGAAACCTTTTCATTGAAATTCCTTATGATGTAACATCAGTACGATTCCACATAAGATAACAGCTAATGTATTATCTTTGGATACAGTGGGTAATTATACCATCGTGATTGCTTTCTGCTTAATGTGCCATTACACCATAATGGAGAAACGGGACTGTGTTGTCAAACAAATTTGTTATTCGGAAATCTCTGTCTGGTTTTTCCCCACTACTGTAAATGCACAGGATCAAAATGAATTAAACAGGAAAGGTCCTCCCCATATTATCTTACTTAGTCTGAAACAATGCAGGAATGAATACTTGAACTCACCAGCAGACCAGAGGTGACAGAAATGATGTTCGTTGCTGTGTATTCGGTGGTGATTTCTTGGCTTGGTTTAGAAATGTGTCGTAGGACACTGCCATGGACTATAGCACCAAGGATGAAGTTAATATGGCCCACCAGGATGAGTGCTAAACCTTTGCGCATCAATCTCCTCGGCCCCTTTTCCTTATCTGCAAATACAATGCACATTACGTACATTTTGATTCAGTAACAAAAAAAATGTCACTTTTTTTGTATCTCTTCTGTGTATCTCTTTGGCGTCCATTGCATGTACTTGATCGTGACGAATGAACAATTCATTAACGTGTTAATATTGTGTTAATGGTACGATTCTCGCTCAAACGTTCAATGGACACATGTAAAAAAAATAATGTGTTGATGCCATATAGAGTTTACATTATTTGTGAAGGGGGGGGGGTTAGTTAAAACAGTTCCAAAAATGTTGTAAATTAACTTAATATACATTGATCAGCGTTGAGAAGTGGTTGCAGATGAAAACCTTTGGCTGGGGAATTGGACCACCAGGAATTAAAATAAATAAATAAAAGAGAAGTCACAGAAGAAAATAGAAGAAAAACAATAATACAATAAAATTATTCAATAACATATTCATTTAACTTATTCTTGTACTGTGCAGCAATGCATAGAACTGAAGTAATGCAGATTATAATAATAATAGCGAGAAATTATATATTGTACTGTATTTAACGAGAAATTGTATATTGTACTGTATTTTTCCAAGTGGTCGTAAAACAAAACAATTCTCAATACACAAATTAGATTTGAAAAGTGACTCACTTACTGACTACATCTCTTTGAAAGTAGGCCAATTATTTTACATGAATCCACATTCCCGCATTACAAAGGAGCAGATGAGATGCGAAGCTTTGAACACAGTGAAGCTTATTTGTTTTAACAGCTTTAGTCGTCGGACCCTGGGGAAGGGACGCTCCCATTTATTTATTTACTTACTCGCAGTTTAATTTATCCTTCGTCTAATGGGCAACGATACAATTTAATACTGTTTTAAGGAGAATGAATGAGTGATCTGCTATGAACACTATAATGGTGGTCGACACAACCATGCAACGTTTTATTGATCGACCTATTTCCACGCAGGAGGCCTGTTCGTTGTTAACGCACGGAAAATATATCAAAACATTCGAATGCGATAATATCAAAAGCTCATCAGTTTTAATTTTACAATAACTCACCAAAAGTACACATTGCTTATTCTTGGTAGGTTGTTTCCTATGAATATGAAATTGATACCGTGAGGATGTTCAGAGTTTACGAGGGACTTTCACAATAGCTTTCCAGAGTTTGCGCTGTCCACTTCCGGTATGACGTCACAGAACTACCTGTCGCTCACCTGCCGATTGGCGTGTTGAACTCCACGACAGTACTGTATAGCATATTAGCATGCTAACAATTTAACAAATGCGTGTCAACAAAACAAAAGCGAGTCCTCGCTATGACAGTACATATTATTATTGTTCATTCAAATGAAATAACAGTAGGATTAACTGATGCTGCTATACTAAACAAAAAGAAATACAGCATTAGTTTTTCTCAATTATATTACGGTTTACCATTTGCCATTTTACATTAGTTAGGACATTTTTCAAATTTCTCCATTGTGGGACTGTCAAAGGCTTTGTGATTCTGAAAATGTAACTATTTTAATATCAGTTCCACTCAAATGTAGCTGAATAACTGTTTAAAAAGGGTTTGATGGTTGGTGCCTTCAGACTTGTATACAATTAATTACACGTTTGGACAATGAAAGTAAGTCGTAAACTGAGCATTCCACGAAAGTGACATTGTTGTCACCAATAATAATGACCATAGAAGCTTTTCACACATTTATTTGAAGGAGCAGTCATAATTTGCACATTCTGTCAAGATGCACTTAGTAGAAAATAACCCAAAACAAAACGGAGTGACGTTCTTGACATACACAAAACCCAAATGCAACATTTGGAGGGAAAACAATTCTCTGGTTAACACCATGACTCCACTTGTAACAAAACAAATTTAAGTATGCATTCTTCACTTCTAGTGTTATTGGACAAGTTCATCTTTTTGAACACTGACTCGATAAAAGGGTTTAATATTTGGCCAGCATTTTCTGGAGGAATATGCCTCACATTAAAATTTGGGAGGTGGATTCGTCCAGAAATTTGAGCTCAGTAAGGACATGAGTCGAGTATGTTTCACTTTTTTGAAGGGGCATTGTGGGGTTGAATTTTGATCATTGCCACAACGGGAAAACTGATGAGCGATATTGAAAAGGGCTTGCATTTGTGCAGAATAATATTGCTAATAATAAAATAAAATTGGAATGTGCACTGGAAAGGAATTCTCGAAGGTAACAATGACATAACCCTGACCCACGCCACTGATTGGCCGGTGGAAGCGCATACTCTTGTGCAAAATAGCAAATGGTTGTTTTTCCTGTACAACCTGCTCTCCAGTACATCATGGCTAACTCAACAAAACATAAAAATAACACAAAATACATTTTGTGCCTCAATGTTAAGGGAGACTACATATAGTATATTGGTTTTGTTTCAACAGAAGAGTACAGTTGACTCTGCAACATAATTCAAATGATATTTTCGAGTTCATTAAAACAATTGATTGTTTAGATTTTTGAGGTAATGGCTAAACTATTTTCTGTTCTTAATGCCTCTTGTGAGATTGTGCACCAAAGAGAGTAAAAGAGGCAGAAAATGGTTCCAAATTGTGATTTGACTCAAGTATCACCACCATGAAATGAAAAATAAGGACAAACGGCAATAGTTTGCAAAGTGGCACAGACACTGACAATGATGTTGTCAAAGCAGACTGTGTGAATGAAAAACACACACTAAACACAATATCAGTAACATGTCAAATGTGTGACACTCTCTCCTGAAAATGGGCGTACATTTGGAAAAACCTTTTTCCCCCCACAACAGTATATGGCAGCAGATATCAGTGTAAAAGGCACAGGCGAAAACGTACGCTAGGTAAAACTGGTAAAACAACAAATAAGACAAAAGAAGCAAATTGAGATGAGACTGTTGTTAAAGTAGAAGGACATAAAAAATGAATAGCAAGAGAAAAACATAACACTGAGTTCACAGCCCCCCACAATAACAGTTTACACATACTCTGCAAGATCGGCAGCACACGCGCGGACAAATAGAATTGTGCGCTTGTTCCAAAGGCCTGCTGAACAACTACACATTTAGGCATTCATGCTTGTTGCTTTCCACACTACAGTTGTGAGACTAATACTTTACATTGAACCTGACAGGATGGGAATGTCTTGTCATGTAAAAAAGGTCAATGAGAATCAATCAACAGGGTGGATAATGTGAATTGACGATGCGGATAGGCACAGTGTAGCTTATTTGGTATCAATTAAATGCACTTGTTGGGTTCATCCTTGATGTAACAGAAACATAGCCTTTTTTTGGTCACATTCAATTTCAAAAATCCAGCATTGTGAGTGCTTGTAAAGGGAAAATATCGTGTAGCACCTGGTGCTAAGTAAGTGCTTGACTGAAGCTTTCTTGAAGGAGTGAGGCTATTTTGCTTTGGTCCATCTGCATAGAGAACACATCAACTTAATCCATGATGAACATATCGACACTATGAAAATATTGCTGTAAGACTATCATGAAAATAATGCCCAACTATATATATATATATATATATATATATATATATATATATATATATATATATATATATATACATACACATTTTTATATACTTTACTGTGTTTTTTGTATATATTTATATATATATATATATATATATATATATATATATATATATAAGGGAGTAACTGTTCAAGAGCCCAAATTGACAACTTCATTCTTGCAATATTGTTACTCACAGCAAAAAAAATGAAAACAACCCCCATGATATGTTTTCTAAATCTTGAAACATTTGGGTCCAAAATTCTATTTCATATTTTTCCATTCTTTTTAGGATGTGAATAAATATTACCATGGCATCCTGTGAATAACAGGTAACGGTATGAATACTCTGCACACCATTCCACGTCATCCTCTGACCACCGGGTGCCCAAAAGTAGTTAATTTGGAACCCTTCCTGCCTCCAAATATCAACTAATGAATCTGGTTGCTCTGTGTACCTTCCTGCTGTGGACAAATGTGGATCCAAAGCTACTCCACTCTTGCACACTCAGATGAGTGAATGCAAAGTGGGTGGCAAAGTGAGTCACAGTGTACATACTGTATATGCAATAGCAATTGAGTATCGAATTAAAGTGAAACACACTAGAAGGTTTTGCAACGCAATCGGCAGTCATCGTTCCTCACAATATACAGTTGGTGTAAATCTATTAAATAAAGTGTACACACCTCACAGATGAAACCCAGTTGCACCAATTCAACAGCCAAATCGTGAATATTTTCTTCTGAAACCAAACCAGCAGTTAATAAACATGTTTCATACCTTTCATGTGACTACTAGAATATGTTCATAAAATCCTGCTCAGATACTGCTTTATGTTAGAATGCAAAAAAACATTGAATTATGTATCCTCTTTTTAGCAAAATGTTTGGTGGTGTGCCGTACTATTTTTAAACTTAATACAGTATATGGCTCAATAAAGGTTGGGAATCACTAGAATCAGAGTCCAAGCGTGTCAGTGACACACAAGAAATTGCAAGCCGTGAAAAGACAGATTTTGACACGAGAGGTGACAGCTGTCAGCTGCAGTCGCCCCTTGGGGCCAGATCTTCACATACTTGTAACATTTCACGTCATACATATCTACATGTGCATGTACTTTTTTATTCTGACCAATAACACTGATTGCTTGTCCCTTCCATTCTGTCAAATGAACACAACCACAATATTCCATTTTTAAATGTGTTTATGGACACGGTATTTGGTGCTTTTAGCAATTACGATGCGCTCATTTTGAGCTTTTGAAAGATTAAGTGTTGAGAACAAATATAAAAAAAATATAATCCCACACGCAATCTGCTGAAACGTAAAGTGCAATGTTCTAGGAGACAGCCTCAGCTGAAAATAGTTAGCACGCTCTGTCAGACATCTCACATTTACTTTCACACATGTCTCAGTGCACACATATGGACACATCCTCAAAATTAACACCGCAAGCTTTGGAATAGACAATGATATCAGAATCATTCAATAGAACACTAACAGTATTTTTTTTTAAATCCAAACTAGTCGTTGCTTTGTGTGTTGCGCGAGGTGTGTGGCTTACGAGGTAACATGTCACAGCTTAGATGCCTGTTCAGCTTGTCTTCCAGCTTCAGCAGCAATGTCAGCTAAAGAATCGGGAATAGTTGAGTTTATTATATTTTAAAATCAACTTGTATGAACATTGGCAAATTGATGTTGTATCACAAAACGCTTTGTGTCAAGTTATATAAGCTTACATGATATTTGGGTCCCTCTTCAATGAGTTCAACATTACACTGCATATGAATGACCTGAAGGGAGACAGATAGAAAACCAAAATAATTTCCATCTACAGTAATATAATCTGTACTTTAATACTGCTATTCAGAAATATGTATTGCATCACACACACCCGCCGTGTCTCCAGTTCTACAGGCTCAGGCGTGGGGGACTTGACCAATGGAACGACAACAAGAGATTTAACATTCTGCTGTTGCCGTTGCTTCGGAGAGGAACGCCCAAACGCCGTTAGGGGATAAATCCCGTTTCTAATTGAGGGAGAGAGAGAGAACGGAGATTGGCTTTCAGAAGCTTTGACAAACAGATAAATTACACTATGAAGTATGCGCCTATTACATCCTAAACCCACCATGTAAACTGCAATCTAAAATGAGAGTGACAGAAGGAAGGAAAATAAAATGAACAGAAGCAGGCCGGGGAGGATTATTAATACGTGACGAAGTCATTGCACCATTTGAAAAAATTCAAAGGAGAAACCAAACAGATCACTTCTGCCCCCAAGTGGACAGTTGAACAAGTCAACTTGATTCAACCATTTGATTTTCATTCAAAACGGAGATAAAATTATTCTTACCGAACATCCTCCAGGAATTTGTCTAGTTCCAAGGCGGGAAACTGGGAGAGTCTGAGGAGGAAAAAAAAAAGATATGACAATTTAATCTATTTATTTATGCAGTTATCAGTTATGTTTGTTGCGGGTTATTAGCTGATTAAGTGACATTAAAAGTCCAACTTGATGTTATTATTTTCAAAGTCAATGACAAAGATGGTGAACAGGTGTTCTTACTTGAGCTGAACATCATCTTTCCTGTCAGCGATGATGAGATTAGGGTCCAAGTTTTTGGTTATTTCCTGCAGGGCGTTCTCTGGGATCATATCTAGATAATGACAAGCCATCAACAATCAATCTACAAAATCTCGGTTTCTACAAACATTTCCTATTCAACTGGGGCTGAGTCATCGTGCAAAAAAGGCTAATATCTGTTATGGCAGCACCACCATCTTTTTGGGTGTGAACCAAATTGCTTTTGTTATTTATTACAACTACATGTCTTGTCACACAACACAACAGAACGCAACACAGTCCATGTGTCAAGGGTTGGGGGGGTGGCTCACATTGATGGCTGACAATACAGTGAGCAGCAAGCAGCTTCAGTAGTGGCACTTCAAACAGAGCCTGGTGAAAAAGCAGCTCTTGGGCGGTGGGCCTCGTACATGGATCACAATCCAGGCACTTTTGAATGAGCTCCTAAAAGGCACATAAAACAGAATCTGATCACCATATTTTTGCCATTTTGTAAAGAAGGTCGTGGATCTTTGCGGAAATGCATGTTTAAGTATTTACAAAGCTTGGCATTGTAACTTGTAAAATTATCCAGACCTCATGCGAAAAATTGGGTGTAAAATCCATATATCCACCCACACATCCATTTTCGACAGTACTGGTTGTATACAGACAAAAAAAAAAATGCAGGGACATGTTAACGCCTACAGAGAAACAAAGTCTTCAATGAGGTATGCATAAAAAAATAAGCATGGGGAGGATAAATACATTTCAGACAGGAAGGCCAAATCAGAGATTCAAACCCCAAAACTGATGGGTTAAAAGTGATCGTTCATTCCTGGTCTTCACGGTGTAAAGAGTGGGATGGTGAAATCAGCAGGAAGCCAGGTGTTGAACAGAATATGTTATTTTAATATTGTAGACAGCAGGGACATTGTGAGGTCGGTTGAGGAGAGACAGAGAGCACCTTGTAAATCAACGTTCGCACTTTAGTCCTTACTTACCCTCTGCAGAGAGTCCTCCAGCAGCTGTATGGCAGTATTGACAGCATCTTCTGACACATACGAAGACTCCCCATTTCCCTGGATCTCCGAAAGAGCCATCTGCAGGGCACGCATAGTGTATGAACATCTTGCGATGGCATTGAGCGTATTTGATTATTCATTCTTTTAGTGAATTACTCCATCACCTCGAGGGCACACATGCCGAATGAGTAGATGTCCACAGCTGTGCTCACGTCAGTGACAGCTGCAAGGAAACCATAAAGACAATGAGTTAAAAAAAAAAGTCCCTGTAAAACAGGCATCCGCAGGAGATGGAGGAAACATCTGAATATTGTCACAGGGACAGTAAATTAATTCACATTGGTATTTCTGTAAGAATTTGAAACCAGCAAGGGTCACTTTAGTCTCGCTAGAGACAAATAACAGTTATGTTGTTTAGCCTTCTCTCACCTCCATATTCCGGGGCAAAGAAATGCATGTTTTTCTGTTCCTCATGGCATGTCTTCACATGATTGTTGATGGTGTCTGGACCAACTGTGGTACAAGAGAGAGAGGGAAAAAAATTGAGGATCAATAGAAATTTTTCAGAGTTGGGTGTGTTGAGTGTTAGCCTGTTCTTATAAGCAATGTGTTTTGCGTACCAGGATTGACGTAGATTTTCAAACCATATAACACAATTATGCAGTAACAATCAATGTGCAGGCTTGTCTTGCCACTAATGAAAACAATGTGAGTGTCACTTGTCTTTTTTTATTATTATTTATTTATCTATTTATTTGTTTCATTTTTTTTTTCCTTCATACCCGATCCGATCTTGATGAGGCCATTGTGCTGGATGAAGATGGTGTCACAGGTCAGGTTGCCATGGATGATAGGGGGATCACATGAGTGAAGATAACTGCAGGAAAGCAATAACAGACTGGCGTACATTATTTGCCTTCATTTTCATGTGACCATGAAAATGGAGGAGCATGAGACCAACCTAAGAGCTGAGAGGATCTGCGTGCACCATCTCTTCCAAGCCTGTCAGAAGCACATGCCTTATCAAAAGACTTGTTTTGGCTGTGGTTTGGATCTACTGTGCGTAAACACCTGGAACCGCTGCGTAAAATCATGGACTAAATCTGCAATTTATCACAACCAAAATATTTTTTTAAATTTGTTTCGAAAAGTATTTATTACACAGATTATATTAAAATTCATTTTCTTTCTGATACATTTGAATTTGTCTTTGCACGTCAGCCCAATATTTGGGTAACAGTGTGAAAATATTGCATGCTCGTCACCATCATACAAAATTTCTTCTTTCTGGATTTGGCAAGTTTCCCCGTGCCTGCGTGGGTTTCCTCCACCTAAGCCGGTTTCATCCCACCTTCCAATGACATGCGAGGCAGCTTAATGGAGGACTAAATTGTCCCTAGTTATGAGTGTGAGGGCGGACGGTTGTTTTGTGTTTGCCCTAGGATTGGCTCGCATCCAGTTCAGGGTGTCCCCCGCCTACTGCCCGAAGACAGCTGGGATAGGCTCCAACATGCCCCGCGAGCCTTGTTAGGATAAATGGATCAGAACACGGATTATAAAATTTACAAATAATTAAAAAAGAAAATCCTTCTATGTGATTAACAGGAATTTTACCACCACAATCTGTCTCTCTTTCAGTTCAAGTTCCTATCATGCAAATCTCATCTCTCAGGCGCTATATTAATTGTGAGAACTTGCATAATCGGTGGCTGACGAAACACTTGTTTTGCAGAATTGTATGTCTCCTTTCAAATCATTGTGTCTTTGGCAAATAATGGCTGTGAATATGTCTGTGCTTGCGCTGAATCCCGCAGGTCTTATTCGGCACATATTAACTCTCATCCTAAAACCGGTTTCCATCCCTGACATTGTGTTCCAATTCTTGAATTCCTCAGGCGCAAAAAATATACATTTTTAAACGTGGGCCAGGCCAAAAGTTCTTGAAAGCAATGTGGTATGTTATTGCTACTGAATGTTTGCATTGTTAGAGATCACAATTCCACAGTCAGTTATTACCTTTTCATTCATGGCTTTATGATTCTTTTTGGTCTTCTTTAGAAACTGCTTCAAGCTTCCTGATGACATATACTCAGTAATAAAAATCACCTAAGAGAGGATGTTAGGTCTTAGTGATGATTGTTTCAACATTTTAATAAAGTACAGTAGAGTACATACAAATTACGTCCCCACTATATATGTTTATGAAGCCACTGAAATGTGTGTATTCAGTTGCCATGACTCACCCGAGCTCGGTTTTCTTTGGTGTCAATCCAGTACTTGTGGAACTTGACAATATTTGCATGATCCAAATGGATTAAGTTATCAAAAACAGTCTTCACTTTTTCCTGAACACAGTATGCAGATATAAAGTTTTCAAAACAATTTCACAACTAACAATCAAGCAATTATTTATTTCTCATGTATTAGGAGGCCTGACCTCTAGCAGCTTGAAGTTCTTCCTTTCTGAGAACATGACTTCATTCCACACCACCTCCACCCCTTCCTCGGTATCCATGGCTAAGTACGCTGTGTCTATCCCCGGAACATTTCGCTGATTAACCTAAAAAAAAAATCCAAAGATTCTATTTCATTTTAAAAATTAAAACATACAATTTAACATGCATTTTCCCTTTATTTATTTTTACCTTCTTTACCTTTCTGTCCACTTCAAATGTCAAATCTAGAATTTTAGCAAAACGTTTTCCTGGGACTTGTCTTCAGGCATAAATGCGAATGTCTGTGTGTTCCTGTGTGTCCCGTGATTGACTCGCAACCATTCCAGTGTGCATCCTCCTGATCACCCAAAGTCAGCTGGGGTAGTCTCCAGTTTACTCGTTATCCTGGTATGGACTATTTATATCGGAAAACATTATTGTTATCCTTCTCATTTGTTTACTGTAGTTCCACTGCTCTACTAGGGAAATCATCGACTTTAAAGAACTGAATGCTGCACATCAAGTGGACCACCAAGGTAGAATTCAACATGCATGACATTCGCCCATCTCACCAATCCAGCTGTCTGTCTCGTGTCTATCTATAACTCATCTGTCAATCCAACCAGTGGTCGAGCTAGTCATCCATTGGTTCTTACCTCCTCTCTGCGCTTCTGCCAACGGCCACAGGGACTTTCCTCCAGGATGTCAGACTCATCTTCACTTTCATCCTCCTCCTCAGTGGTGGTGGAGGCAGCGGGCTGTGTAGGGACTCCACTTTGTACCTGCTGAGCATTGCATGACATGTACCCCGCCGCTGCGGACTCGCTTTTGTTGGCCTCTGCAGGCTGGGGTCCTTTGCCCTCTGCCTCTGCAATCATGACACCACTGTTCCAGGCTGGGTTGCCCTCCTCTCCTGGTACTGGGCTGTGTGAGCGATGGTGAGTCTTATTCTTTTCAGTTACTTACACTTCCATCTTCGCAGAAGGCTTGATTTTAGATTCGCCGAGGCTGCACAAACACATGACAGTGAGGTTAAAAGTGGGAGGAGTTAAAAAAACAATCACACGGAAGCCGTGACACTTCTGCCTTCTCTTGACACCCTGAAAAGCTGGTTGTAAGCTTAGAACAAACTTTGCTCCGATACAAGAATTAAAAAACGCAGCCACCTTACGACTCCAGTCCATTTAAATCGCTTACGTCTATTGCTAATGCTCACCTTTGGCGTTTAAGACGTTGTCTTGCACTTCTTCGCTAACTTTCACAGCTAACGAGATAATAAAGGGAAATAAAACGCGTGCTAGCATGACATTAGGACGGCGTACACGAAAGAGTTGACCGTGTACCACAAAGTCGCGACAAGTAATGGTTACATGTTGGTGGCAAAGGCAGCGAAGTGACAAAAAAACGGGACAGTTAAACAACTTCGTCATGAAATTCGCTGTTGGTTTTCAAGTCTCTCAGTGGCAGGAGTGGGAGGGGCAGGGCAGCACTTGAGGAGCTTCTCTTTGCGCGATACGACGCAGTGAGACGTCACGGATCTTTCGGCTATTTAAAACTGTCTATGAGCAGGAGGGGTCGGACATCTGGTTGCCATATAATAATCACATAACTTGATTATAAATGATTGATTAAAATTATAGTGTTGTATAACATACATAAGTCTTTCATGTTACGTGAAAGACACATTGCTGTTAAAATACATTTAGTACACGTTTTCTCCACAATTGTCATGTCTTAGAAATGATCATTTAGGCCATTTTTATTAGTCAAAAATAAGTATTATTTTGCGTCATATTTCATATTTTATGAAATACAGATGGGCCAAGTCATTCATACATGTCGTTTATAAAAACAAACAATCAAAAACAACAAAAAGTGAACCCGCTCATGTCAACAATAACAACTTTCAACCTGTTATGATCAATTCAATATACATTACTAAATGTACTAAATGTACTTACTAAATGAATCTCGTCAATATTTCAATATCCATGAAAATTCCAATCATTCTTTTTCGAATCAGGTTATCCTCAAAGGGATGTGGCGCGTTGGAGCCTATCCCCATCGATTTCGGAAAGGAGGCGGGGAGGGATGTGGATCCCTGAACTGGTTGCCACCCAATTACAGACGCGCAAACTGTAGTTTGATAAAGAAAAAACAAACAAACAAACAAACAAACAAACCAGCTTAAGTAATCAATCTAATACAATGGGTACATTGTGCATGTGTATCATTCTATATGGGTGTACAATTACTCGTTTACTAAAATATTTTACTTTAAACATTAAGCATACACAAACTTTAAACATTAAAAAATAGTGCAACAACAACACAGGACTCGGGTGATCCCGATATCTTATCACTCTACATCAACCAATGTGTAACCTTATTTAATACCGGTTAAATTTAGCATGTTGACATGAAATGTATTTCTGAAAATACGTGCTCTGTGGCACGCGGAAGTATCTTCAGACAAAAGCGGAAGTTGTGAATAGATTCACCTCTTACCATATGTATGTACTCTTGGCACAGATGTTCACGTTGCAGCGCTAGATATTATTTACGATGAACACGAGAGGATGGTGATGATGCCAACGTGACTGCTGGACGATAAGATTCCTGACACTGTTACCATTTTGGATCTTAAACGCCCGCAGTGTTTCACAGGATAGGAAAAAGGTCGGTCAAATTTCGGTTGCGCGCTGATTTAATGGGTGATTTCATAGAGCCGACGGACGCGGCGGACGGTGTCAGGCTGCAGGGTCCGGACACAAGATGAACTACAGTACAGTCATACATTTTAGCGTGACGTTAGCATGCTAGCTGAGGTGATGAAGTTCTGATTGTGAAATACTTTGACCCGCTCACATCATGGCGACCAACGGCTGTGACCTGACGACAGGGATGGGGGAAATCGTCCAGCTGAACGTGGGTGGGACGCGGTGAGTCTTGTTCTATAGGCATGATGGTCACCGTGGGGCGTAATTTGAGAAACTGGAGTGTAAGATGAGATGTGCGTGAATGCTATTTGCACATAATGCATGGCTTGCAGCAGTGTTGCTTTTCTTGGACCATGCTCATGCATGACTTCAAATTGCCATCCTGCAGTTGACATCGCATCATATTATTAAAAATAATGTAACTATCTCACCTGTGTTGTAGGTTCAGCACCTCCAGACAGACACTTATGTGGATCCCTGACTCTTTCTTCTCGAGGTAACAACATTGTTATTATACCTTTGGAAATTCGAAGAGATTGAAGGTTATCTGAGGATACGCATAGACGTAATCACTCTCCCACAATACAAGTCAGCTCAGTCAAGCATCTTCATTATTACAGAGAAGTAGACGCCTTTCATATTCTCATCGCTGTCCCACTCTCTGTGTCACTTTTGGCTTTAATTGCGCTACTGCTGGGAAGATGAAGGAATAAAATAGTAATCAGTTACACCCCGAAATGATCAGAATCAGAATCAGAATCATCTTTATTGCCAAGTATGTAGAACACACAAGGAATTTGTTTCCGGTAGAACACGCTGCACTAGTATCGTTGTCAAAAAACTGCTAAGTGGCACTATACAGTTCCATTTTGGCTACTGTTGAAAGAGTTCAAAGAGTTAATGGCTTGGGGGAAGAAGCTGTTTAAATGTCTGCTGGATTTGGTGCGCATGGATCGGTAGCGCCTGCCTGAGGGGAGTAGCTGGAAAAGGTGGTGGGCAGGGTGCGGAGGGTCCAGTAGGATTTTCCGCGCCCTAGTTTGGATTCTTGCAGTGTGCAAGTCCTCGAGAGATGATGAGACATTACTACATGACATTCCGAAAATAACTTTGATATACGTAGTTCCTTGCCACCTAGAAACCCATAATGCTGACAAAACACTGACTAAACGAAGCTACTCAACCCATTTCAGCATTGTTGCTTCGTACCAACTTGTTCCAAGATGACACCAAAGTAACGCTACAAATACACCAAATAACAAAGGATAGCTTTCAAACAAACTAATCAACAAATTGGCAATTTCAAGAAAGTTGAGTTACAAATACACTGGGGTAATGGAAAGGGGAATAATTGTGGCTATCATAAAACTTTCAAGACATATATTTTTTTCCCTGAAATCTATGATTTTTATATTGAATACCATTTTTTTCAGGGGGCCTGTGCTACAGTTTTGAATTAAAAAAGATTTAGCATAGTTGTATTATCTTGTCCTGTTCTATCTCAGCACATCTAAAAATGAACTGCAGGGGAAAAAACTTACACAAGGAGCAAATATAAAACAGCTTGTGAGAAGTCTCTTTGAGTTACATTGAGCACTACTGTTTTCCATGAGCTCATTTGCAAGAGGTCTTAACGGGTTACCATTTAAATATTCATCATTGTTCTGCTTACCAGGGCAGCAGATCCACCTGACAATGCAAATGGCCGTCGATGGGTGCATGCTTGTGTTAACTGCTGTGTGTCTGTGTGTGTGTGTTGTGTGTGTGTGTGTGTTGCAGTCTGCTGAGTGGAAGGATATCCACTCTTCGGGATGAAAGTGGAGCTGTAAGTACAGATTTTGTTTATGTATCCAAAATGAGGATTTGTTTTATGATGCAGCATACTGATGAAACCCAGAGTGTTTGATAAGCAACATGTATTTATTTTTGTCAAGGTACCTGGAAACAGTTTTGATTCAGTGTAAAATTATGCATCGTAATGTATGCCTTTTGGAATCCATGAATATGATATTCAAGGCAAAGGTTCCAATTGTCAAATAGTCAATATACTATATGTTCCAAATATCTATCAGTAAAACCACTCTCTTTTTGTCTTTGTCTAGATATTTATTGACAGAGATCCCACAGCCTTTGCACCGATTTTAAATTTCCTCAGAACCAAAGAACTGGACCTGCGGTAAGAGTCTCACTCAAAAATTACATTCTAGTGCACTGAAATTAATCAATCTACTTATTAAAAAAATGTTTATTTTTCTAGCGGTGTCAACATCAGTGTTCTGCGCCATGAAGCTGAATTCTATGGCATAACTCCTTTAGGTAAATATTGTCAAAAAAGTGGATTTTCTATTTGCATTTGTAGTAACTGGCCCATTGTATATTACATGCACTCCTGCAGCTGTTATGCTGTCATATCATCATTTGTCAGAATAGAAGGTGATTTATATTAAGTGAAGTCAGCACTCCCATAAAAGTGATTGTTTTACTTCCTGTTTCGCTATTGGAACTTCCTGTCATTGTTCCTGAATAGAAGAAGTTAGTTACCTTTGTGGTCACAAATCAAGGAGTGTGCCGACGCATCTCTATTGTATATGAAAATAATACAGTCGGAATTAAAATCGTGGGCAATAGATCAAAATTGATGCCAATCAAGATACAGGTTAGCAATGCTGTTTAACTCATTCACTGCCAGACATGTGCAAAAATGTGTCCACTCCAGTGCCAGGGTTTTTGTCATTGTCACTTGAATTCCAGGACCCACAGAATATTTAGTTTAGGACTGCATAAACATTCAATACAGTGTTAGAAACATTAGACTCCTTAATTTCATTAAAATTGTTAATGGCAGTGAATGCGTCTATAGAATCTGCAAAGTGTTTTTTGTATATTTTTTTTATAACGTTGGATACAGGAGTTGCCATTTTTAGCGCTTGGCAATTTTTCGAAAATGGGACATATTTTGGCCAATTCCGGCTTTGCGAAATGTCAGAGCAGCTTTACTGATGATGACAAAAAAGTAAGCATTCACCACAGTATGCTATACATTTGATTTCATGACATGAAGAACATTGATTGAAATAAAAAGGTCCGCATTTTACGGGACGTTCACTACAGGTGCATCTTCATAAATTAACATATGGTGAATAACGAAATGAAGTTTAGTATTTCAACTCAAAAACTAAAACTTTGATGAATTCACAATGCACAGAGTGAAACTTCATGAACTCCCTCTTAAATATGTGAATCTGGTTTTAGGCAGTGATGTCAACAATCTTTAAGGAATCATTGGCTTAGAGCGAACAAAACTCCCAAATTCAACATCTGAAGGATATTGCTTCAAAACAATGAAAATGGTTGAATATTGAAATTTCATCAGAATGTTCCTGAAAAGTATTTATTATGGTTCATCTTTTGAATTGAACCACTTTTTTTTCTGGGTTATTAAAATGTATATGGATGCTTCTGGATTAAAAAGAAATGAGTTTGTGTGTGTAGTGCGGCGCCTTCTTCTGTGTGAGGAACTGGACCGCTCATCATGTGGCAGCGTTCTTTTCCATGGTTACCTTCCACCTCCAGGTAAAACCCACTTAAGCCTGGTTGTTAGATCATAAAAAGAAAAGTTGGCACATGAGTGATATTTCTTTCTCAGCTATTCCTGGCCACAAGTCAAGCTCCACTTCTTGCTGTGACGAGCATCCCGGTCCCAGTGGAGCAGAGGGATTCAGCTATGTGGGTGCCCTTCCTCATCCTCCCCTCCCTTGCTCGACGGGATTAGATGAAACTCATAAACTGGGTGAGTGACTCAAAGAAGGTCCACATGTTTGCGTGTGAGGCTGTTAGATATCATGTGTGCCGTTCGCTGTTCAGGACCAGACCCTCGCAAGGTGCTGATCATAGCAGGACACCACAATTGGATTGTAGCAGCGTATGCACATTTTGTCATCTGCTACAGGTAATTCTGCCGCAACAAAACAAGTAAGATAGTACTAGGACCACCATACTCGTTCTATTCCGCAGCATCCAGCAATCTCAAACGCTGACAGGATGTTCTTGACAGGATAAAGGAATCTACGGGATGGCAACAGGTGTTCTGCTCACCTTGCCTTGACTGGACCATTGAGCGTATCGCACTGAATGCCAAAGTGGTGGGCGGACCGCACGGAGACAAGGACAAAATGGTGGCCGCCGCGTCTGAAAGCAGCATTATCCTCTGGAGCATCCAAGATGGAGGGAGCGGCAATGAGATAGGTAGACAAAGGGGACAACAGGAATTGAACTGGGCTTGACAACACCATCTTACATATATTTTGTATTTCATGTGTCGCCACCAACCAGGCGTGTTCAGCTTGGGAGTCCCTGTGGATGATCTCTTCTTCATTGGAAACCAACTGGTGGCCACGAGCCACACGGGGAAGGTCGGAGTGTGGAATGCTGTCACGCAGCACTGGCAGGTATGTTGAGTGGACGGACGTCTTTGTGTGCTGCTCTTGGACTGGACTTGTCCTGGAAGGGACAACAAATATTTTTCAACTCTACATTTGTCCATTTGTTAATTTTATTTTTGTTTGTGGACCACCCCTGCTTACAATACCTTAGCAATAATTTGCATTCATTCATTCATTCATTCATTCATTCATTCATTCATTCAGTCATTCATTTTCTAAAATTTACTGTAAATTGTTTTCCTCCTTATTCACATTCATCAATCCGTTTTTGGGTGCTGTTTCTTATCTATGTGCTCAAGCCTCAAAACAGTAGTTCTGCTTTAGCGTCATCCTCATCACAAGAAACTATGTTGACATGAGTTGAAAAACTTAATTTTGACAAACATGGTAATTTTGGTGCAAAAGGGATAGTGTTGAAGTGCATTGAGGAGTTTCATTGAGGTTAAAAAAAGTGATTTGCCACCATCTTTTGTCACATATAGGCAATCACAATTTTTTGTGTTCATGGAAATATCGGTGAATATCATTTTGGAAGCTGAAATTTCAGAGGTGTTTCACGGTATTCATTCTGTGTATGTACTGTGCCTATAGAAATACACTATATACCTGTATTATTAATAGTGACATGTTTATAGTGCATATTTAATCAGCTTCTTATCTTATCATTCACTGCCATTCCCAAATTTATTTGGCAATTGAAATACATGATGTGGAGTTTCATTCCCGAATGTTTTGGTTTTTCTTCCGGGGGTGCCGATAAAGCATTGGTCAGACCTCTGGTAAGGTTTTTTCTCTTCCATGAGGGGGCAGAATTTCCCTTTTTTTCCATTTTAGCGATTTGTTACAGCTTCAGCTGTTGTTAATGCACCATATAAACCAATAGTATAAATTGCATTGTATTTTGGACAGCCACCTCCATTTCAAGCTCAGATAACTCCAGGCCCATATAATTTAGGAATTAACTTTTGTACTTATGTAGTCTTAAAACTCAATCTTTTGAGCAATTTGAGTGAACATGACAAAAACCCTGGCAATAAAGTGGACACATTTTTGCACATTGTCTGGCAGTGAATGAGTTAAGCACTTCTGGTTGGGTGCAATTTGACGTTTGTGTTCTTTCACTTGTGTGTATCTACAAACATCTAATGATAGTGAGGTTACTGCGGCTTTTTGTGTACACGTGCCAGGTTCAAGATGTCGTTCCCATCACGAGCTGCGACACAGCCGGATCTTTCCTGTTACTAGGATGCAACAATGGCTCCATCTACTACATTGGTATTCATATACAAATATGCAAGTCACTTTCTGACAAGTTGCCACAAATGTTGCCTCTTGAACTGTCACACAAATTCCTTTTGTCAGACATGCAAAAGTTTCCACTGAGGATGAAAGACAACGATCTTTTGGTGACGGAACTTTATCACGATCCCTCAAACGATGCCATCACAGCACTGTCTGTCTACCTCACGCCTAAAACCAGTCAGTAATACAATGTTACATGAAATAGGAATGATTTTTTATAGTTATTAATACAGTGATACCTCGGTTTACAAACCCCTTGGCTTACAAATGTTTCGGTTTACGAACGTTAAATTTATGAAAATTTTACCTTGGCATACAAACTAATTTTCAGGATACACACAGAGCTGCCACAATGAGTGATGTGTCGTTCGCGAACGAGCCCGTTCTTCTAACAAGAAAATGGCAGCTGGCTTCTTTTGGTCCTCTATTCCCCGCCCCCAGTCATCGGTTAAAGCCACGTGATTGGTCAAGAACGCAGCAGTGAGGGGAGGTGGTTTACTCATTAAAGAGACAGGCAGACCACAAAGAGAGAGTGACAAAATGGATAGAAAACAGAAAAAAAGTGAAATTTGGACTCGTTTCAACTTCCAACTCGTTCAAAGGCTAGACTGCAAGGTTGAAATTCCCATCAATCAGGCTCCACAAATAACCCGCACAAGTCATCTTTACACTTGATGCAAAAAGCTATCAACCCAGCTAAACAGAACACAATTGATGAGGAACTAGGTAAAATTATTGCAGAAAAAGCAGTAACAAGGGATCATTCCTCAAGATAGTGAAAGAAGAAGGCTACGTTCCTCATCAAGCCATCAACGACCATCGCAAAAGTAAATAAAACGTCTTTATTATATAGTACAGTTTATTTCTTTTATTATAATACCATAGCACATTTATTATACATAAAATAAGATGATATATTTTGTGTAGTTTTAATGCTTCGAAAATTAGAAAGTAGAGGGAACGGATTATTCTCATTTTAATGATTTCCTATGGGTAATTATTTTTTGGGATACACACTTTTCGCCTTACACACTCTGTCTGGGAACCAATTAAGTTAGTAAGCTAAGGTATCACTGTACTATGCAAAAAGTACATTAAAATCTATGGACAATGTGCAAAGAAGGATATGTCGTTTTTTTTTTGTGGACTTTTTGTATACCTCGTTAGGTGTGAGCGGGAACTGGATTGAAATTGCCTACGGGACAAGTAGTGGCGCAGTGAGAGTCATCGTACAGCATCCAGAGACGGTCGGCTCGGGCCCTCAGCTCTTCCAGACTTTCACTGTCCACAGGAGCCCCGTGACCAAAATCATGTTGTCTGAGAAACATTTAGTCTCAGGTGAGTGGGCTGAGTCACAATGGCTGACCTGAGACAAGAACAAAGGCAAAGATCACATTTGTTACAAACCTTTCTTGTTCATTCTCTGCTGGCCGCAGTGTGCGCCGACAACAACCACGTTCGCACGTGGACGGTGACCCGCTTCCGTGGGATGATTTCCACCCAGCCGGGTTCCACACCCTTGGCCTCTTTCAAAATACTCTCCTTGGAGGAAACCGAGAGCCACGGCAGCTATTGTTCGGGAAACGACATTGGTGAGAAGAACCATTCTAGTTCCCCTGAGGCTTGTTAAAAATCCGCATGAGGTGACGCGTTATGCTCTCAGGTCCATTTGGAGAGCGAGATGATCAGCAAGTATTCATCCAGAAGGTCGTACCCATCACCAACAAGCTCTTTGTGAGGCTCTCATCCACTGGGAAAAGGTGAGGTCATCGCAGAAGACATTTTGGACTTTTTTTTCCTACTGTTACATTTAAAAAAAGTTTAAAAGTTTGTTTGGTATTGGGAGAAACCTCAGAATGGGGAAACATAAATAAAACAGTAGTGCCATTCTTTTTTGTTTCATTTTCTATCAGTGAAAAGGGGAAAATGATACAATATTATTGCCTGATAATTACATTGCCATAAGGTCTTCCTGCTCTATCTACAAATCTGTCTGTCTACAAATCTGTTTGTCTATCTATCGACAAATCTATCCATTTATCTATCTAGCTAGCTAAGTGGCTAACTATCCAGCTAGCTAGTTAGATACATCTGTCAGTCTTTTTTTATGTTGTTTTTTTATTTTGTATGTATTTATTGTTTATTTATCTATTTATTTACTGATTATATGTTTATTTAAGAGTGAATGGATTGTAAGACACACGATACAAACAACACAATTAGTTGCTCCTATATTACTGTTTTCAAGCAGATCAGGGAGGGAAAATATCGAAACCGCACACGCCACAACATAACCTTTCACGATCATCTAATTATGTATTTAATATTTCTAATTTTTCAATTTACACCACCTTGTTATTTCAGATTTTTTTTTTTGGAATTTGTTATGTCCTAGAATCTGTGAAGTGCAATCAGTGGACGGGACCACCATCTCTTGCTTCATGGTGCGGGAATGCGAGGGTTCAAGCCGGATGGGCTCGCGACCTCGCCGCTATCTCTTCACCGGTCACAGCAACGGCAGCATCCAATTGTGGGATCTGACCACCGCCATGGACACTGCCAACAAAGGAGAAGAAAAGAAGAAAGACGGTGAGTACGATGTGATTCCGTGGTGGCTTACTTTGTGGTGTATATTGCTGTGACGTTATGTCCAAAAACCTGAGAAACACTGTCGTAAAGACAGAGTTCAACGTGAGGCTAACTGAAGGTGCATCTGTCACGTAGATGTCGGCGGTCCCACAGAGGAGGAACTTTTGCAGCTGTTGGACCAGTGTGACCTGAGCACGTCCCGTTGCGCCACGCCAAACGTTAGCCCCGCACCCTCTGTGCTGCACCAGACGCGCTTCAGAGAATCTTGCTCAAGGTAAAGAAAAGAAGAAACGCCAGCCCTTTCACAAACTGTCACATCACTGCCCGTGTGCTCTGTCCTCCGTCAGTGTTCAGTTACAGGCTCAGGAAGCCATTCCCGAGAATCAGGTGACGTATGGAGCTGTGCGACCCTACAGGGAGAGCCCATTGCTTGCGCGCGCCAGAAGAACAGAGTCCTTCCAGAGCAACAGGTGACAAAAAAATAATGAAACAAGCACACCGTAGATATTAAAGATTATTCCAACCTATGATCATTTAGCTCTGATTCATTTGAATTAAAAATATTTTCTGACATTCAAGTCTATTATTGTTTCAGATATATAAATTTGAATAACTCATTTTAGTCATTCACAGAGGGTTGTGTAAGGAAGGGCCTCCGACGTAAAAGCTTGGCCAAAACAAACATGCAAATCAAACCTCTGAAGATGGAGTACACTGATTCGCTGTGGCGACCCATTGAAGGGACAAGCCGAAAGGAAAAGAAGATTTTAGCCATTCAATAAAAAAGTGAAACTCATATATATAAATTCACTATGCACAATTGAAGATTTCTCAATGTTCTTATAATGTTGATAATTATAGTTTATGGCTAATAAAAAAAAGAATCAAGAAATGACAATATAACACCCGAAAGAAGAAGCACAATTTTGAAATAGAAATTAGGAATGGATCTTTTGAAAAATATCATTTATTTTTGTGTATCTTTATTATATTTTGTACTGAACAATGGAAAAAGATGTACAAGCGACTTTTCCACTTAATTCCAAATTTCAACTGTTCTGTGTATTTGTTATAATTATAAATATACAAAATTTCCTCAAGTAATGGCCAGCGGTGTGTGCCGTATTTTCCGGTGTTTAAGGCGTGCCCAAAAGCCTTGATTTTCTTCAAAAGATGACCCTGCACCTTATACGCAGGTGCCCTTAAATGCGAAGTACAGTGATCCCTGGGTTTACGAACCCCTTGGCTTACAAACTTTTCGGTTTACAAAAGTTACATTTATGAAAATTTTACCTTGGCATACAAACTATTTTTCGGGATACACACGAAGCTGCCACAATGAGTGATGTGTCGTATGCGAACGAGCCCGTTCTTCTAACAGCAAAATGGCAGCCGACGGTTTTTGTCCTCTTTTCCCTGCCCCGTCTTTGGTTAAAGCCACGTGATTGGTCAAGAACGCAGCGGTGGGGGGAGGGGGGGGGGTAAACATCAGACAACAGAGAGAGAGAGAGAGAGAGTGAGAAAACACACACACACACACGAAAGGGAGGCGACAGAACTTGAAACAAAAAAAACAAAAGTGAAATGTTGAGAAAATGGATAGAAAACAGTGAAATTTGGACTCGTTTCAACTTTGATAGTTAGAAAGCAGAGTGTACACTGGAAGGTTAAAATATGCCATCAATCAGGCTCCACAAATAACCCGCACAAGCCATCTGTACACTTAATGCAAAAAGCTATCAACCGGCTAAACACAACACAATTGATGAGGAAAAAGGTAAAATTATTGCAGAGAAAGCACCTCCAAGGGATCATTCCTCAAGATGGTGAAAGAAGACTACGTTCCTCAACAAGTGTTTAATGCTGATGAAACCA
Source organism: Hippocampus bargibanti (assembly GCF_051943395.1). NCBI lineage: Eukaryota > Metazoa > Chordata > Actinopteri > Syngnathiformes > Syngnathidae > Hippocampus > Hippocampus bargibanti. The sequence goes on along the minus strand of NC_142736.1, from coordinate 25,494,849 downwards.
CTCAATTCCATCAAGCCACAGACAGTATAGTAAGAACAGGCAGTATCACAAAGGTAAATAAAACGACTTTATTATAGTTTATTTCTTTAATTATAATACTTTATTATACACAAAATAGGGTATATTTTGTGTAGTTTTAAGGCTTAGAAAATTAGAAAGTAGAAAATTATGTTTTTTGAGGACCTGGGAACGAATTATTCTCATTTTAATGGTTTCCTATGGAAAATTAATATTTGGGATACACACTTTTCGCCTTACACACTCTGGGAATCAATTAAGTTCGTAAGCCAAGGTATCACTGTAATATTGAGCCACAACAGGTCTCGCAACTCCTGTTAGCAGCCGCTAACCCTGAAGAAGTAATCCCTAACCCCAGACTCTACTGTTGCGCCTTATAATGTGGTGTGCCTTATATTCTGAAAACATTTTTCATTCATTGAAGGTGCACCTTATATATGGAAAATGTTTGAAAATACACCATTCATTGGGGGTGCGCCTTGTACTCCGGAAAATATGGTATGCCAAAATGCAGTGTCCATTAGACAGATGTTGATTTGCACTCATTGATTTGGTAATCACAATAAATATGTGCTATTCTTTATCCAGAGAGAATGCAGAAAAAAATTGATATTGATAGGCTTGAGTATGTCAGTGTGCTCAAATAAACGGACTGTGTGATTAGCTGATAACCAGTTCAGGGCTCCAATAGGAACAATATCACCCGTGACTCTGAAAAATAGAACAGGCAGTATCGAAAATAAATGGTGGACAACGTATTCAAAAGTATATGACTCCGTTCAGTCAACTAGATCAAAATTAGCTCACCTCCATCTTTGTCCACAGAGACTTTCAGGACTTCAGCCTGAGTCGTGACATCCTGGACAGCACAGATCAAAGCTTCGGTCATCCCACGGACGCCCGTCGTTCACTTTGTGATTTGGGGTCCGAGGAGAGTGACAGGAGGTTGTCCGCCATGGAGCTGTGGACCTGTCGCAGCATCACCGCAAACAACGCTTCAACTGTCCCTAGCAGGACAAAGGTTGACAGCGGGACTCCGGAATGTCCTCGGCAGCCCCCGGACAGCCCCGTCCCAGGAGGAGCCGACGTCAGACGGAAAGTGCACCTGCACCCCGAGGAGGGGGACGGCGCGGGACTTCGCTGCAGATGGGGCGAAAGTGGAACTAAGCGTGAAGAAGAGGGGAGTACTAGAGGTGGGCTTTCTGGGAAGAAAGAGGGCACCGCCGGTCCCTCTCCTATCCTCGGGATCCGAAGGCGGCGGCAGCGACTCCTCCACCAACGCTTCTCCTTCCCCTACCAAACTGACATCCTGCACTTCGCCACGACACAGGAAATTCACAGCTGACCCGTCTTGTCAGGATAGCAGCCTGTAACCAATTCAGTTCAAAAACTTGGGAGTGACAGGTGCTTCGTCCATCTCATACGTAGGCTGGATTCACATTGCAACATTACATAAAGCTAGTAGCGATGCAATTCGGTGAAGGTATTAATTTAGAATGCTTAAACAGTGATACCTCGGTTTACGAACCGCTTGGCTTACGAACGTTTCGGTTTACGAACGTTACATTTATGAAAATCTTACCTTGGCATACGAACTTTTTTCGAACACGGAGCTGCCTTAATGAGTGATGTGTCGTTCGCGAACGAGCCTGTTCTTCTAATAACAAAATGGCAGCCGACTGTTTTTGTACTCTATTCCTCGCCACTAATCTTTGGTTAAAGCCACGTGATTGGTCAAGAACGCAGCAGTGAGGGGGGTGGTTTAAACATTAAAGAGACAGGCAGACGACAGTGAGAGGGTTTCAACTTTGATAGTTCAAAGGCAGAGTATAGAATGCAAGGTTAAAATATCCCATCAATCAGGCTCCACAAACAACCCGCACATGCCATCTGTACACTTGATGCAAAAAGCTATCAACCCAACTAAACAGAACACAATTGATGAGGAACTAGATAAAATTGTCACAGAGAAAGCACCTACAAGGGATTATTCCTCAAGATGGTGAAAGAAGAAGATTACGTTCCTCATCATGTGTTTAATGCTGATGAAACCGGCCACTCTTCCATCAAGCCATCAACGACCATCACAAATGTAAATAAAATGACTTTATTATTGAGTACAGTTTATTTCTTTAATTATAATACCAGAGCACATTTATTATACATGAAACAAGGTATATCTTATGTAGTTTTAAGGAATTAGAAAGTAGAAAATTATGTTTTATGGGGACCTGGGAACGGATTATTCTCATTTTAATGGTTTCCTATGAGAAATAATTTTTTGGGATACACACTTTTTGCCTTACACACTATGTTTGGGAACCAATTAAGTTCGTAAGCCAAGGTATCACCGTAATAGCAAAAAAAAATGGGAATTAGTGGGTATATATGGACACTATAAATCAATTGAAGGTTACCTCTTAAAAATGGATTGTAATATATTTGGTCAAAATATATCTTTGCACATCATACAATTACAGTGATAGCTTTAGTCGAGTCATTAAGGTACAAAATGTTCCGGTGTATAAGGCACACCGGAGTATAAGGCACACCCCAAATGAATTGTGTATTTTCAAACGTTTTCCATATACAAGGCGCATTGGACTATAGGGCGCACCTTCAATGATTAAAAAGAGTTTTCCAAGTGCAATACTGTATAATATATAAAAGTTTTCCAAATATAAGGCACACCACATTATAAGGCGCTACAGTGAAGGCTGGGGTTACGTTTTATATATCCCAGCATCCCACACTACTACTTCTACGGAGGGAAATGGAGTCGATGGCTGATGGCAGTTGTTGTGAGAACTGATGTGGCTCACATCTAAGTCGCAGGGTAATCTTTTGACGGCTTTTGGGTGCGCCTTATACACCTGAACATACGGTACTGTTATGTTATGAGACGCACTGTCAAAGATCAGCCGATTCATGCTTCATCGAAAGCATTCAACTACAACGAAAGCATTCAATTTGGTCTAAACCTGTGACATCAGAGCTTTATAGAACACTGCATAGCGTAGATGGAAAATAACCGTCGACAGCGGATCCTGGTGTAATGAATTTTTCATCATTTAAATCAAATGAGCCAACAAAATAAGAGGTTTAGAAAACTATTATTTGTGTATTATTCATATGTGAGAACTTGAAATGTTCATGAAAATAGTTCGTCTGAATTGAGCACTTAGAACTGCAGAGTAAATCCAACCTAAGTCAACAGGGTGAAACTCTAAATCTCCTGCGAGCCTGAACTGGACGACGGACACAAACTGGAGTCTAATGGTACACAACGTTCCCGTGAAAGTGAATGTACTACGTAATTGACAGTGTTCCCTCGCTATAACGCTGTTCAGCTGTGGCGGCCTTTTGTTTTTGTCAGCATATTATACTTATACTTAAAAATAAATATATTACTGGATTGGGGAAAAAATAATACACCCAAACCGACGCTCATCAACCTCAACTTCACAGATTTCACTTTTTGGAGCACACCGCAGTGATAAATGAGGGAACACTGTATACATATGTAATTTAGATCAGCGTCATGTCCTGAAAGCTTTACCAACAGTAAAACAAAAGTGTTTTACGAGATGCACATCAGCAATGTGCAGACAAACAAGATGGTCACATAGCAACAAGAAATGCAAGGTGTTCCACTTCCTGCTTTCAGACTATCTTTGTTTTATCACTCGTTTTTGTCATGCTTCATTACATTGAAAGGCACATACAGGACATGTGCTAAGTATGCATCATAAACATTAAATAAATAACTACATAATAAATACATATATTTGAGTACCTTAATGTTTACAACTATTTAATACTAATAGTCTAACACATTATTTCAACTCAACTTTTTTGTTAATATTTAATATTTTTCACAGTGGTGCCTGCCTGTGCAAGATTACACAAATAATTTATATTTTTACAACTTCACAAGGATCCTACGCTACATCACTTTATCGGTTTTTTTCTCATTTTGTGTGTATGTGTGTGCCTTATTCAACCTGATTTGAGGCTTAGTAGCTTGTTGCTTGAAAAGGCAATAAGGTGTCGGAGCACGAAATGGCGGATGACTTTAAGTCACTGCGTTCAATATCAACGATGCGTGTTGTAAATAGTCGATAAGAACTGGAAAACGTGACGATTGAACGTCTGTAGCCGTTCGAAGGTGAAGCTTCACCCTAGTTAGCTGCATGTGTTCTGTGAAAGTATGCACCTACCTACATGTCGCACTTGTCATTTTTACCTAAAGCCTTGCATTGTACTGGAAAATACTGACAAAAGGCGAAATATTACAAATCAAGAGAAGGGTCGTGTGCAACATTCTTGGAACACATTCAAAGAAGTTGTCACACTAAACGAAATACAACGATGATGGATACCTACCTGCAATTTTTATTGTCGTCTTGTGTATTGTCGTGAATCATATCTTTATACACACGCACACACACACACACACACACACACACACACACACACATATTCCTGATTCAATGGTTTTGTGAGGACCACACATAAATTTAGAGAAGAACACACTAAATGTCACCCCACACCCACTCCACACAAACACACTTGACACACACAATGGGTACACAAAGTCCTCACCGCAGTAGTGAATTCACACTTTTTGTGGTACACACACACACACACACACACACACACACATTCCTGATTCAATGGTTTTGTGAGGACCACCGTTGCTGATAAATTTAGAGAAGAACTAGTGTTACTTTTGAAGACTAAATGTCACCACCACTTTTTGTGGTATGAACTTTTTCCTCTCATTAAACACACATAAACACACAGTGATTAAAAGTGTCTATCCAAGTGAAATGAATATATACAACAAAAACATTTTGGGTGAATTTGTGAGGACCTCTCTGAAATGTTAACAGATGCATAAATGGACCCTCTAGAAGCCTTTAGAATGAGAAAAAAATGTCCTCACTTGTCAAAAATGTCCTCACTACGTATGGTATAAAATGTTAGTGGTCCTCACAAGACAAGTCATACAAACACACACACACACAGTGAGTAAAAAGTGTGTGTAAGTGAAATGAAAATACACACCAAAAAATAATTTTGGGTGAATTTGTGACCTCTCTGAAACTTTAACAGATGCATATATTTACCCTCTAGAAGCCTTTAGAATGAAAAACTTGTGAGGACCGGACAAAAGGTCCTCACTTGTCAAAAATGTCCTCACTACGCTCCTTTGCTTCTTTTCCTTTCAGCTTTTCCCTTCAAGGGGTCGCCACACTACGGATGGTATAAAATTTTAGTGGTCCTCACAAGACTAGTCATACAAACACACACACACACACGCACACACAACTGATGCTATTGGACCTGACTGCATTTGCACTATGAACACATGTACTTTTATCTACAAGTATATATAATAAATGTATCCATGTGTTACCGTTCAAGTTGTACCCTGGTTGTGTTTACATGTCAAAATCCATGTGTGTTACAATAATACATTGTAATGTGATGTTTTTTTGTAATGTTGAAATGTTATATTGAAATAGCACTTTCAGTTGCCTACAGTAGTGTCTCTTCAGTGGACATTTTGGACACTCCAATAAATAATTATCATGCAATGAATTTGTTTGGTCATTAAGATGGTCGGGGTGTCATGGTCTTCAATTTGCTGTTGAGCCCAATTTTACACATTTTTTGGGGATAATTATCATTTGTCCTGAAGCCAATAATGTCTCGTAGTTATTATCGATCATTAGCCGAATGGACGTTCAAATAGGACCAAGACATCAATGCTGTTGAGCTAGTACAATGCGTATTTTATGTTATGGGCCCAACCCCAAAAGAACGAAGGATTTTGGACCCCCCTAAAACTCTGCCATTATTATAAATGTGAATAGTTTTTAAGTTTAGCTCGATCAGCATAGCATTGTATCCTTAAATGTAAAAATGAATCTATAATAACAAAATAATGAAATACCAGGTCCAGGACCCCCTGATGCCAAACGATTTTTAACATTACAGCTACTTAAAATGAGGCTAAAAACACCACACAAATGTTGATCAATGTCCAAGACATATCCATATTTCAACTTGTCATTCATGAAAATATCATGTTTGCTCCTATTTTAAGAAAACAAAAGAGATATATTTTACAATCAAACATTTAATAACCAATCTTGTTTGAAAAGTACAATGAATTATAAGACATTGTTTGTAACTACATTCCTATGGGTTGACAAAAATAGCTATCAACAAACTGAAACCCACATTAACAAATATCCACATTCACATTTTCTTGAGCGAAGTATAACTCCGGAAAAGATGTGGGAGTATTCCTCACAAAACAACTGTAGTTTTCTTTTAGATTTTGCATGTTTCGTTGTTTTTTTCCCTCCGGCAGATGCCATTACATTACAATGCGCAATTCATCTAAAGGAAGCTAACAGCTGGCACTGTGCCGATCGCCTGTTCTAAATTTAAATATGATCCATATCAATTTCGTGTTTTGAATGAATGTTGGGTATTTACTAGTTTGATGATTTTTGACGTATTGTTTTTATTGGAAAACAATACATAACCTGGAATGGGATAATGAAACACCAGAGTATTTGGTAGGTATATAATGACTGACTAATACAGTAAAACAGTTGATTTTCAATCAACAGTAGCCAAAATGGAACTGTATAGTGCCACTTAGCAGTTTTTTTTTTTTTTGACGACGATACTAGTGCAGCGTGTTCTACCGGAAACAAATTCCTTGTGTGTTCTACATACTTGGCAATAAAGATGATTCTGATTCTGATGATTCTGATTTTCATTTTTTTCCATTGGTGGCCTACCGATCTAGAAGCCTTATCGATGTTGAACAAGTTCAGCTGGATGATGATGAAGGTGACAGGAGTCAAAGTTATTCATCTGTGAGTACATTATAGGACCAAATAATTAACCACCCAAAAAATAAAATAAATCAGACAATAACATCTGAATTTCCACCTGAATGCATGGAAGGTGGTGGGTGGGTGTGTCTTCATTTCACTAACCTCCTTGTTCAGACAGTCTCCTCTTTTGAGACAGCGCACGTCGTCACAATGATTTATGACTTTAATAAAACTGTGTGTGTGTCTATGTGTGTGCACGCGCGCATGCACGCCAAGCTCAGGGCCACACTGTCCTTTACAATCACTCCACACGCTCTCATTTCACCACCTCTCTCTCCTCCCTCTGTGGCTGACAGTAGTTGCAAAAGAGCCCATGAGTATGTGTGTGCGTGAGTGTGCGTACACGCTTGCCCTTGACTGGTGACCTTGAATGAGGCCGTTGTTCTCACTGCCACTTTCCTTCATTTTCCAACTGGCCTTGATGCTCCCCGAAGGAATGCGGGCGGCAAAAAGTAAATTAACGGCAAGTCTTTTCGTATAGTAAGACCAGCCCGTGCATGTGTGTGTGTTTGTGTGTGTACAGTACATGTATGAACTAAGCCACTGCTGGGTGAACTCAGCAGAAAACATCATTGGTTTGATTGAAAGTTGCAGGTTTGGTCTCCATGAAATAGTGTTGATTATTTCTACTGCTCAACTCCTCTAAATACACTTTTAATGTTGGTCAACATAGCAAAAATTGCAACATTTCCTCATTTTAAGAAGTAAACGGCTGGATAACGCATTAAAGCGCCGTAACAAATTTGAAATAATAATAATAATACATTTAATTTATAAGCGCCTTTCAAAACTCTCAGGGTCACTTTACAGTCACAAGGCAAGTTTTTTTTTTCCGATGGGTGGCCACCCAGCGGAGGCCACACGTGCCGGCGTTCACTCAACCCGGGATAACTCAAATAGATAGAAAGCTTGCTAGCTAGCCAATAGCTAGCTAGCTTTAAAAATCACAATATTCAATTTTGAAATGGTAGAAATTAAATGATTTGAAAATGGAACAGTACTTTGAAGCAGTTACATTTATATATATTTTTTGATAAACACATTTTAACCACTATAGGATAAAATATGAAATGAAGTTAAATATGTAATATAATAACATTTGTATGTCAAATACAAAAACATCTTACAATATCTCTATTCTACTATTAAAAGTAAGACTACATTTTTTTGTCACTCTTATGTTGGGTTAGTCTTGTTTTAATTCGTGTTTAAATACTATTCTGTTGTTTATGTGTGTGTGTATGTGTGTGTGTGTGTGTGTGTCTGCGTGTGTGTGTGTGTGTGTGTGTGTGTGTGTGTGTGTGTGTGTGTGTGTGTGTGTGTGTGTGTGTGCGCGCAGTAAATAAAAAAATATGACTTGAGTGTATTGGCCACATCGCTTATAATTGATGTCAACTATACATAATTAATTTACAGCACACATAAATAATACTGCCACAGTATAAACAAACAAGTCATAACATTATATTGGGCTTTTGTTTTCTCCAGAACTAAACACTGCAGTATTGTGTACATATTATACTATTATGCAACATAGCTAAGTTGGAACTGCTTTTAAGATACACAAAACCTTTGCAAAAAAAAACTCACTTGATGACAATGAAAACAGCACAATAATGCATCCCAGGAACACTGCGAGAAATGTTTGGCATTCACAAAAGTAACAGGTAAGGGAAGGCCTTGAAAAGTCACGTCAGCCGTCTCTGGGACGACTGGCGAGTTTTCAATGAGGCACAGTAACTTGAGGAAGCGGCGGTCAGGAAGACGATCTACTCAAAACGACAGTAAAAATATGAATGTGAAATACACGAATAAGATCAGATTCGACATTATTATTGTTCTACAAACTAAAATGCAAACACCACATGGGTCCGCTACGGTACATACTACAAAATGGAGGTCATCAAACAACCACTAGTGAGTCTTGCGTTACTTGAGTGGGTGCAGTGTCTTAAAGATGCGTGTCGGTGAAGGTGGCCTGCTCCTTCCTTACGCAACTTAAAGACTTGATGGCATCTGCAAAGTCTTCTTCTGCATACTGAAACAACAAGTAAGTATACATGTTTTCAATTGATTAAAGAATTTATTCCATGCCATTTTGAGGCAACATTGAGGAGAAACGATCACCAGACAAAATGGCACAAAATGGCGACCTCCTGTGGCCACCTCCGTTTCCACAGGCTGATAAATTCCTTATATGGAGCTTGGACACCCTCTTCTGGCGGCTTTTAGGTGCAACACAAGGTTTTCAGACCAAATACAGCAAAATACATTGACGTGATGGAAGGACTGCTACAATGTGTATTTTTTTCGGCCAGGGGCCTTCCTTTAGTGACGTCACGTACGGACTCGTCACCAACCCAAAAACAAGACTATCGGAATATTCAGCGCGAGTCTTAAAACGTAAAATATAGCTATATGCAGTGGAATCTTTTTAAAATACGTTCAGTAGAAGTCATTTGAAGTCATTTTACAAATTATAGACACAACTTGTCCGGAGACATCGGGTGACCTTTAAGAATTGCAGAAAAAAATAAGTGTTGCTCTTTAAAAAAAATCTTTTTAACATGTGTGGACAACAAGCTCTGGTTGTCATCTCACCAGAGGCGGTTCCAAAGGGTTGTCCCAGCAGCCCTCCTCCGTTACCAGGGCTTTCCTGTCAATCAGCTGACTCAGGCTCTGATTCAATGGATGATGGGAGTAGGCTTGGTTCAGGTCTGATTGCCTGGGGACTCTCAGGACGGACATGGGGTTGAATGCAGAGCCGCCGCCCACGAGTTTGGTGTCTGACAGGCCCTGAAATGTACATTTGAAATGTATGGGAACTGAGCAATTCAGCGTTCCTCAATGATTCATGAGCCAAGGCACACATTTTACATTTCAAAAATCTCAACCAGCAAACAAAAATATCACAAAAAAGATCTTCTTCAGGATAGTTAGCTTGCTAATACTATTTATAAGTCTTATTAGATTTTTTTTCAATTTGTGTTGAATAATTTCATTACCAAATACAGTTTATCTAACATGTGCTCATGAGTGTGTACAAGTCAGATGGATTGTCTTGACGCTTCATGATCCTCTCCATTTTAACTCATTCACTACCACACATGCAAAAAAATGTGTCCACTCCAGTGCCAGGGTTTTTGTCATTGTCAATCAAATTCCAGGACCCATAGAATATTGAGTTTTAGGACTATATAAACATTCAATGCAGCGTAAGAAACCTTAGACTCTCTTTACTTAGTTTGTCTATGATATGGGTCTTGAGTTATAATAGCTTGAAATGAGGGTGGCTGTCCAAAATACAATACATACATATTGTTTTATATGGTTGCAGTTTAACAACAGCTGAAACTGGAACAAAGTGCTAACATGGGGAAAAAAGGAAACGTGGATGGAAAAAAAAAAACATTGCCAGAGGCCAAACAAGAAAAAAAGAAAAGCCAAATAAATTCGGGAATGGCGCTTAAGTCATATTTGAAATTGTCAAATAAACTCACGAATGGCAGTGAATGAGTTTTTTTATTTTTTTTATTTTTATAATTCACACACCAAAAACAAGTCATGTACTGTACTTGTTGAGTACAAACCTTGTGAGTCAGCTGACGTTCAATGTGCACAGTGTGCCTTGTTTATACACAAAGCATGCTCATGCACATGCACATGCACATGCGCGCACGCACGCACATGCGCGCACACACACACACACACACACACACACACACACACACACACACACACACACACACACACACACACACACACACACACACACACACACACACACACACACACACACACACACACACACACACACGCGCGCTCAGTGCATAGTACCTCGGTGTACACAGTGTAGCTTTTAAGCGCAACGTTGTTGATCTCAACAGAGTCTGCTACAGTGTCAAACTGCAGTGGAGGGAAACAATAAAGTGGCCATTTAGGGTTCGCCCCACAGTGGGAGGAGTCTTACTGTGTGGCGATCAGAATGAAGCACAGAGCCGGAATGATGTTTGGAACACAAGTCGGGATAAGGCTTCTGAGGGAAGGACACAAGAAAGATGGAGGATGATCATCATTTGAGTGAAAGAGTGGTTCAAATCAAGACACAGTTTCAAGGCAATGTTTGAATTCAGTGAATGATGCAACTGAGAAATGGGGGCGAGAGCACTAGTGAAAAAAATGTAACGTGGTGTGTGAACAGCAGATGTGAAAATAGAACTTGAACAACAGACGCTGAACATGAAGCACACAAACTCTGCAACTAAATTGATTTTACACATTTCTGTCACATTATTATCAGCATCGTCTTCATCATTAACGTCATATTGACGTATACTCTGAGTCTCATTAAAGATAACACTTGAATTGTGTATATATATAAATTACATTTTTCTATACATTTAAATTTCAAACATTTTATTTTCTAAATCCAACCCCAGTGCTTCCTCAACAGGAATGATTTTCTCAGCAGCTTCCTCTCATGACGCTAACGTAAAACGGCTTTGAAATATGTGCCATTCCAATGTGCAGAAGTTGTAAAAACTAACGTAATATACCTTAATGTCATACAAATCTATATTCTCTGTCATCCACTTACCGTGAATGTCTGTCCTCCAGCGTTCCTGCGCTTCTGCAACATGACCAGAGCAGGGCGCTCTCTGCCTGAAGAATTCTTCCTCAGAGCTCTGTGAATGAATGGTGGAGATTTACAAACGAAACAAAACATTATTTTTGTGTTGTTTGCCTTGGAGTTAGATGTAAATTTGCTTAAAAATGCACTCGCTGATCTCACTACCTACCAAGGTACCCATCTAATCCATCGATGATGCTTTATATGAAGATAGATTGTGTTACAGTGGTGAGAATACCTTTGCAGCAGAAGGCCCAACGAGATGGCCAGCAAGAACAGACCCATCAGTGCCAACAACAAAATGAACCACAGCTCCGAATAGACTGGTGTTGCCGACAAGCTCACTCCCTCCTGATTTGCATTGTGTGGATCACTGGGACCTGTCGGGTCAATGCCACACTATTTATTTGGGCAGAACTATGGGGAAAAGTTGCACATTGCAGCACGTGAAATAAGAAAATAATCAGTTAGATTATTATTCGTGTTCATGTTGGGTTTTTCGATGTGTTTGTTCCTTTTTTTAAATAATAAAAGACATGAAACTTGGAGGCATGTGTGCTACCTAGGCCTGATGCAGGGCTATATCTGACAGTGGGAGTGGTGGCGCTGCCACTGTCTGTGGTACAAGTCACCTGGAATGACAGAGCTGCAGAGGACGAGGAGAAAAAGACAATGTCGTTGGAGAATACAGGTGAGTAAAGTTGTTTTGAACAGGTTTAAAGAAATACACACAAGGCAGGACAAAGCTTCCCCGTGAAGGCAGAGAAAACCACACAGGGGCGATAGGTTTAATTGACATTCTAAAAGGGGTTTTTATTGAAAACACAATTTTGGTGGTGTTTTGCAGTGTTGTCAAATGTTACTGGCTCAGAAGTGCTTTGAAAATGGTGTTTTGGTTGTGACCTCACTTTTTTGTGATGTGCATGGAACTTGGAGGAAACTGTGGAAGCCGCTGTAGATCCTGAGCTGGCTCTCGGTCACCGTATACTCCCTCAGGTAGTCGTTCAGGGAGAAGGAGTGTGTCCAGTTAAGCCAAATGACTGTCAAGTTGCTTCCTACTGACAGCTGCGACATATACTGCGGAGCTGTGCAGAGACAATTTGGTTGTATTTATTTAAACAAGCAGATATGAATGTAAGACGTCAAGTGAGTGTGTGCAGAGAAATGAGAAACCTTCCGTGAGTGTGACAACGGTGGTCCAGTTGGAGGCAGTGCTGCCCATGTTGTTAAAGCAGGCGACTCGGAGCTCATAGGCAGAATATGGCTGAAGGCCTGCGAAAGCATGCATATAAGTACTCATCGTGGGCACAATAAAAAAATTGTTAGCTTTTACTTTCAAATATTTGAGCGTGAAAATATACTGAAGCCGTCATATACATTGACTGGTAACAATTTTATGTGAGAAATCCAATTTCCAAACATTATGCCATCAATAACATTAAAGTTTTGACTGTAGCGTTCAGTGTTAACTCATTCACTGCCAGACCTGCAAAAATGTGCCCACTCCAGTGCCAGGGTTTCGACATTGTCACTCAAATTCCAAGACCCACAGAATATTGATTTTTCGATGTAGCGTAACAAACCTTAGACTCTCTCCTTTCATCAGAAAAAAAGAGTTAATTCCCAAGTTATATGGGTCTGGAGTTATATGAGCTTGAAATGAGGGTGGCTGTCCAAAATACAATGCAATACTGTACATACATATTGGTCTAGATGGCGCTTTAACAACAGCTGAAGCCGGAACAAAGCGCTAACATGGGGGAAAGGGAAATTCTGCCCCCTTGTGGAAACATTGTCAGAGGTCTGGCCAGCGTTTTATCAACACCCAAGCATGGAAAAAAACTGAAGAAATTTGTGAATGGCTCTCTACGTCATATTTTCAATTCCTGAGCAAATTCGGGAATGGCAGTGAATGAGTTAATATTGCATGAAACTGATGTGTCCCCCAAAATTTGCCATTATCATGCAGCTATTTAACGTATCATAGACAGAATAAAAGAAAAACACACTGAAATGCAGCAATTTAGGATTATTACAGGTTATTAAAGAAATTTGAATATTGTTAGGATAATGCATTTCAGTAATTTGATTCAAAAAGAGAAAGTCAAATTAAAGGACAACCGACGTCTCCGGACAAGTTGTGTCCATAATTTGTAAAATGGCTTCAAATGATTTCTACTGAGCGTATTTTAATAAGATTCAACCGCATATAGCTATATTTTACGTTTTAAGACTCGCGCTGAATATTCAGGAAGTCTTGTTTTTGTGTTGGTGACGAGTCCGTACGTGACATCACTAGGAGGACCCCCCTTGACCGTAAAAAAGACGCATTGTAGCGGTCCTTCCATCACGTCAATGTATTTTGCTGTACTTGTTTGGTCTGGGGACCTCGTGTTGCACCCAAAAGCCGCCAGAAGGCCAGAAGAGGGCGTCCAAGCGCCATATAAGGAATTTATCAGACTGTGGAAACGGAGGTGGCCACAGGAGGTCGCCATTTTGTGCCTCTTCTTTTGGGTGATTTTCCCCCAATGTTGCCTCAAAATGGCACAAATAAATTCTTTAATCGATTGCAAACATGTATGCTTTCCTCTTCAGAACTATTTGAATCATATTCATAACTGGATGTGTAACAAGAAAGCATATTCTCCGAATCTGAAGCCATTGTTTTGATTCACTCGCAATGCAAGACGTCTTGGCGTGATGTCACGAACTGGGGGCGGGACTTTCTGAAAATGCCCAATTCGCAGCTCATTTTTTGCAGATTTTGGACACTTTAAGTCATTTTTCTTGGTGTGTTGCATTTGCATAAAAATATCATACTGCGTGTTTTGGGTATTTTAGATGCTATAAAAATTTTTCTGGTGTCAGTTAAAAAACAAAAAAAGTGACGTCGGTTGTCCTTTAAATTCAATACAATCTGAGTAAAACATTTCTCAATGTTATTCATATCAATTTTATGACTGCAGCCAATAGCAACACAAAATCCTCAATTAACTCATTCACTGTCTTTTGAATGAAAAGTGACGTGGAGCGGCATTCCCGAATTTGTTCAGGTTTTGTTTTTTCATGCAGGGGGGTGCAGATCAAATTCCGGTACTTGCAATGTTTTTCCCTTCCACGAGGGATCAGCATTTGCCTTTTGTACAGCCGCCCTCACTTCCACTGCAGATAACTGTAGAACCAAAATGACAAAAACCCTGGCACTGTGGTGTACATATAGTGTTGCACATCGTCAGGCAGTGAATGAGTTAAGAGGCTTAGTCTAATAATGGGAGAATTTCAAATAACCTGTCACATTGTAGCTGCGCCGCTTGCCGAAGAATGTGATGTCTGCCGGGCCAGTAACACAAGGGTGGCTCACGGGCTGAGGAGGCTGCGGGCAGGCTGTTCGCCGATGTAGCTCACAGCTGCATACAAAGAGCATACGCGACAAGTGAGGTGACATCACTGATATGATCCCTGAGCCACATTTCCCTTTCGAAATGCAGTTTACATCCTCTCCTCACCTCTCAATGATTCCGTTGGGTTGCAGAGGCTCAAACCAGGCCAGCTGAGCAGAGCGGGAGGTCAGCATGATGGCGCGAGGAGGCGGCTGGCGGGCTGGAGGTGCGGCTAGGGTGCACAGCTCAACTACAGGTCCCTGGCTACAGCACTATAGTTACAGTCGGATATTATAACTGTTAAAGGACAACCGACATCAGTTTTTTGTTTCCTAACTGACATCAGAAAAACGTTTTATAGCATCTAAAATACCCAAAACATGCAGTATGATATTTTTAGTCAAATGCAAAACACCAATAAAAATGACTTAAAGTGTCCAAAATCTGCAAAAAAATGAACCCGGACGTTGCCAGTTTCAGAAGGTCCCGCCCCCATGTTCGTGGTGTCACGCCAAGACGTCTTGCCTTATTGAAGAATCAAAACAATGGCTTCAGATTCGGAGAATATGCTTTCTTGTTATTCATCCAGTTATGAATGTGATTCAAATAGTTCTGAAGAAGAAAGCATACATGATTGCAATCGGTTAAATAATTTATTCCGTGTCATTTTGAGGCAACAGGGGTGGGAAATGTCACACCCAAAAGAGGCAGAAAAGGGAGACAAAGCCATATAAGGAATTAATCAGCCCGTTTCCACAGGCTGATTAATATCTTACACGGAGCTTTATCGCCCTCTTCTGCCTCTTTTTAGTCCTACATGAAGTTTTCAGACCAAAGTACAGCAAAATGCATTGACGTGATGGAAGGACTGCTACAATGTGTCCTTTTTTCAGTCAGGGGCGTTCCTTCAGTGACGTAACGTACGGACTCGTCACCAACTCAAAAACAAGACTTCCTGAATATTCTGCGCAAGTCTTAAAACGTAAAATATAGCTATATATGCGGTGGAATCTTTGTAAAATACGCTCAGTAGAAGTCATTTGAAGCCATTTTACAAATTATGGACACAACTTCTCCGGAGACGTCGGTTGTCCTTTAAGTGGAAACAATGTCCGAATTAGGTCAATGTAACTTTTTTTACTCTCTTTGGCAATTGCATCCTGGAAAAATGACAACACTCAAAGTAATCAATTAGATGTTGCATTGCCGTGCTGTTAACTAATTCACTGCCAGATGTGCAAAATTGTGTCCATTCCAGTGCCAAGGTTTTTGTCATTGCCACTTGAATTCCAGGACCCACAGAATAGTGAGTTTTAGGACTACATAAATATTCAATGCAGAATGAAAAACCTTAGACTCTCTTCTTTCTTCAGAAAAAAAGAGGTAATTCTTGAATTATATGGGTCTGGAGTTATATGAGCTTGAAATGAGGGTGGCTGTCCAAAATACAATGCAATATATACATATTGATTTATATAGTGCTTTAACAACAGCTGAACCTGGAAATAAAGCGTTAACAGAGAAAAAAGGGAAATGCGGCCCCCTTGTGGAAAAGAAAAAACATAGGCAGAGGCAATGATCAGTGCTTTATCGGCACTCAAACATGAAAACACAAAACCAGAACAAATTTGGGAATGTCATATTTTCAATTCCAGAATAAATTTGTGAATGGCAGTGAATGAGTTAATCTTTTTTTTTGTTGTTGCAGTTTTTATTCATGTACACCAATGCTGATACTCGAATGCTTTCATGATATTTTGGTGACAGACTTTCTCCTTTGTTCAATGTTAATACCTGAAAACAGGTGCAGGCCTCCACTCCGACCCTGTACTGTGTGTAAGGCAGTAACCCATGAAGTGTCTGTTGATTGGATGTTCCCTCCGAGAGCTGTGGGAGGAGAAGAAAAAAAATGGAGTTTGCGTTCTCGCCGCTTTAGGGTTTCAGGCTGCTGAGGGAGTAAGGAGAGAAGGGAGAGCAGTTCCATCTTTACCAGAGTGACGTGGTCGTTTGAGTCGAGTGAGAACACGCGGTAAAGACTGACGATGCCATTGGCCAGCGCCGGAGGCCGCATCTCCACCACGGCCGTGGTTGCCGTGACATGTCGGAAAGTGGGCGGAGCGACACCCTCGGGCGGGGCGGGGCCGGTTCTGCCGCTGACCCACGGACTGGAGGACCGACCGGCTGAGTTCACCGCCCACAGCTGCCGGTCAACAACACATTAGAATTTCAGACGCATGTTATCGGCTCTTAACGAAAGTGTCTCGTAATTAGCCGACGTGCAACAGGATGTACGTCGACGTATCGGCTCATCCATCAAAACTAGCATCAGGCGTGAGAGAGAAACCTTTTCACCGCGCAAGCCAATGCTCACATATCTGCATGACAATTACTTTTCACCTTCATCAAGGAGTTAGTCACTCACACACACACACACACACACACACACATACACAATAATCTTATTTGTGTGCTTGTGTTGGCTAAAATTAGAGGGTGTACACAATACAGGGTCACGCAGGGTGGCGATTTGCATGTGTAAGTCATCTGTTGCCTGTCAGAAGTTGCGTCTCAGGCAGATGGATGGGTCCGAGCTGAGTTGTTCAAAGTGTGTGTGTGCGTGCAAAGTTGTTTGTAGCCAGAGACGGCCAGGCTGAAGAGTGTATGTGTGCGCACTTGCATCATGTTAAGAGTCGAATTAACCTCAATAATAGTCAATTAGGCTGTGATCAATCAGAGTGATTGATCAAAGTGACAGCACAGATGGACTGGGAAGTGAGAAGAGGAGGGAGGATGGAGAAACTGGGCATGGGGAGGAGGAAGAGTCGCTAAAATATCAAAAACAAAGAGACATATGAGCAGAATTAAGGCCCATGAATAAGATTGCTGTTGGTAGGGAAACATCTTAACACACACTTGATTTTTTTCCCAGAGCAGTATGGTACACATCAAAGATTATTTATAAGAGATTAAACAATTTTAAATTATTTAAAATGTCATATAAGCCACATCGGAAAGAGCAGCAATTAAAAGCACCGTTGCTGTTAGGTAGTGGCAAAACTGTATAATTGCAGACAGGCATTAACCTTGGAATCTGATATAAACTCAAAATGAGACACATTTGGTTATGAAGGCCCAGTAGGGACACCATATTGAATATAAAACGTCATAAAATAGGAATTGGGAACATGTGTGTCGTGCAATTGTGCTCCCAGGTTCTCCATGAAGATCCGTTCTATTAAAGTGCATGCATTCTGAACTAGAGTGTGATGTCCATTCAGTCTCTCATCTCAATACATTTTTGCTGATAAATAGTAATGAAAAAATGCAATGCAAGCTCATGTTTTGATGATCACAGTCATACAGATATTCAATTAAAATTTCTTTTTGCATGTTGATTTGAGGTTGCCGCAATTTAGAATGTTGTGGATTTTTGCTTTTAGGCAAAATTCTTTGAGACTTCAGCTTTTTTTTAATCATTCAAAAATAAGGTTTGCTTCAAAAATATAAATAATGACGATACAGTAGCTATCTTAGGGTCTGTTTAAGCATGACAAAAAGTTGTTCCCATTTGTCACAGCGAAACACGTGAAGAACATTGTCAGTTATTGAGATGAAAAAAAAACATTTTTAATATATACTAATTCAATGCCATTCATGAATTTATTCAAGAATTAAATATATGACGTGGAGCGGCATTCCCGAGTTAGTTCGGGTTTTGTTTTTTCTTGCTTGGGTGCAGATAAAGCACAGGCCAAACACCTGGCAATGTTTTTCCCTTCCACAAGGGGGCAGCATTCCCCTTTTTTCCATGTTAGCGCTTTATTCCAGCTTCAGTTGTTGTTTAAGCGAAGTATAAACCAATATGTATGTATTGCATTGTATTTTGGACAGCCGCCCTCATTTCAAGCTCATATAAGTCCAGACCCATATAATTTAGGAATTAACTTGTTTTTCTGATGAAAGAATAGTCTTATATTTCTTACGCTGCATTGAATGTTTGTATAGTCCTAAAACTCAATATTCTGTGGGTCCTGGAATTTGAGTGATGATGACTAAAACCCTGGCACTGGAGTGACCACATTTTTGCACGTCTGGCAGTGAATGAGTTAATTGTTTTTAATAAGCTATTTTGAAATGGTGTGTTTGGGTTTAACTCTACTTTCATGTTGCACCCAATGTTACTTATTTATGTTTCATTCATTATTCTGTAAACGTGGACCTTAAATCTACTGATCATTTACTTCTTCCGGAGTGGCCAACAAATCAAAATACTTCCACAATTTGCCCAACAACAATACTCCGAACAAGAACAGCAACATTGTCAAAACATCCCGCGTTGCAAGAAGTGATTAAAAAGGTGCTGTCACACAGACGTAACAGTGAAAAGTTGCAATCTGAAGCACGCGAGATGACATTCACCTTGATCCATCCATCTTGTGGTCCTTAAATCATGAATAGACTCGTAACTGCGTCCAATCCTCTCTTGTTCTCCGCCCTCCTATTGGGCCATCATTTGGCTTGTTAGACACAAAATAAAAATACACTCCGTTTGGCTCCATGGCAACAAAAGACGACGGGGAACTTCCCGGCTGAATTTGAGCGCTTTTATTGGACCGCCGGATAGCAGTCGGCGTGGAAGCGTTCTGATAGGTCGACGGAGCGACTTGGCGGGAGCGTCTAGTTGAGGTGAAGGGGCTAAGTTGTGTGAAAGTGGGCAGTAATTAAAATGACGCATAAAGCTGTCAATAGGAGCTTATGACCCAGTGTAATTAGCCTAATATGATTTCTCTCTTTGGCACAGCTAAACTGAGCTGACGTATCGTCCTTGTGTACGTCTGAAACACTAAGAATGAGACGGTAAACCGCCAGTAAACATAGCAACATTCAAGTGGCGGCACCTGTCGCATTGTCATACGGATGATAACTCAATGAATGTGAATGAAAAATGCTCCTAACTTTGCAGCGTGACTCAAACAAACTCACGTGGAGCACCTCCGTGAGCGCATGTGACCATGGACAACACAAACATTGCAACACCCGGTCCCCCGCTGGAAAATCCCCAGGGGACATGTAGCGGTCACCATTAAAAGGTCTTTCCAACACAAGCACTGTTACCAAGGGGACTAACGTGTAACTCGATTGGCTGGCCGGTAATCAGGAAGTGGGGTACTCTGAGGGCACCATGATTAATGGCGCCGTTGCCCGCCCGTCATCTCCCAAAGCTCCTCCTCTCCCTCCTTCTTCCTGTCATAAATTAGGACCCTCGTAAATAAAAACGGCACCACAATCAGGCAAACTCAATCAATTACACAGGTTCTCTGGCCTCGACTCGTCCATCTGACAGGCGGGGATGCTAATGTTATTGTTGCTTCCAAAGGGCTTGCTTGTCAATTAACATATCAACACGCAGCACAACAAGACGGATATGAAGCCTTCTATTTACCACCTGTCTGAATACTTGGCTTTTGCGTGAATCTGTTTTTACCAAATATAATAACGCTAATCCCGTGTTACCAAGAGAGATATCTGAGCCCGAATACAGAAGTTCAACACAAAGCCATATTTGTCTTTGGATGGATGGCACCAAGTAAATTGTGCATTTTGCCATCTAGTGGAAGAGAACTTAACTCATTCACAGCCATTCCCAAATGTATTCGGGAATTAAAATGGATGACGTGGAGCGCCATTCCCGAATTTGTTCGGCTTTTATGTTTTTCTGGCTATGGTGCTGATACAGCGCTGATCAGACCTCTAGCAATGTTTTTCTCTCCCACAAGGTGGCATTATTTGCCTTTTGTACAGTCGCCCGCATTTCTAGTTCAGATAACTCCAGATCCATATAACTTAGGAATTAACTCTTTTTTTTCTGATGAAAGAAGAGAGTCTAAGGTTTCTTACGCTGCACTGAATATTTATGTAATCCTAAAATTCAATATTCTATGAGTCCTGCAATTTGAGTGAAAATTACAGAAACCCTGGCACTGGAGGGGACACATTTTGGATATAGTCTGGCAGTGAATCAGTTAATAGTTCCGCCTACCAATCTATGTTGTTGGCATAGATTGCTAAACAAATATATATTTGTGGTAAATAATCATAATTTACCATACATACATGTGAGTGTGTTCGTGTGTGTATGTATGCGTGTGTACGTGTGCACTCATTGACTAAACTGTACTTTTTTCAGCATTTGAGGCTCTCCACGCTTCAATTTTTCACCACAGTTCCATTTGAAATTATACACATCGCAAAGTATTGAAAGTCATGCAACGGATCGCATTATCTTGGTCACTAGGCTGACGATGCAAGATGAATGCAGTGCAGCACGCTGATTGAAAACAATGTTGCGGATAGCTGTTTTTGCGTGTGTTAGTTTGGAACTAAGTGCAAGATACCTGGTACTTATAAGTTGTGAATGGCAGCAGCCCCTCATCCTCGCAATTTGTGGACGAGTAATTGTAAACAAGTGCTGCTGTATCATTGCCGCGGTTATCGCTGGTGTCCTCCACTTTGCGATACACCTCGTAACGTGGGGCCTTCCCATTTGGCTGAGCCGGTGGGGACCACGTAAGCAGGAAGGTTGTCTGGAGGCCCGTGTACGTGTCAGGTTGCAGGTCTAAGAGCGGTGCCGTCTGTCCAGCTGGGGGAGCTTCTGGTGTGAGGATGGATGACCAGTCGCTGGATGAGCAGCCCAGCTCCGTGCATGCCTCCACTCTCACCTCATATCTGCACACAATTTCACATCACTCATTGATGTGTACTCATGATTAAAATTGAAATACAGTGAATCCTTGTTTATCGCGGGAGATACGTTCCAAAAATAGCCCGCGAAATAATAATGAAATCCGCGAAGTACAATGTAGTCAGCTTTGTTTTTTTTCACTATGCAAAACTGTACATACTGCAGAATGAAACAAAAAATAAAACCTCTTTTTAATAGTTTAAAGAACAGTGTAAAACAATATTTTGCTGACTGAATATTCGTCCTGACTCCGCTGTGCTGTAGCGTATTTTTCTACTGAAGGAGTCTTTCTCTGAGAGAACATTGTTATCGGTAGTTGTTGGCACTCTCTTTTTTTTTAGCAAGAAGATTTTCATGAACCGACATGGCCCGATTTCTAGAAGCAGAATGCTCCATGAGCTGTTCAAAGCCAGTGTGTTTGATTTTATTCTGCTTTGTTTGCTGTGTTGTTTGCAGTGTTGTTTCCTTTACTTTGTTTGTTTGCACATTTGCATGCCATTAATTAAAAAACAAAACAAAAAAAAAACTTTTTTCCCCCTGAAAAAAAAGGTGCCGCGATAAGTGAACCACAAAGTAGCGAGGGATTACTGTACATTACAAATACTATTTTAAGATTTGCAGGTGCGGACACAATAAGGTCACTCAAATATTAGAAAGAGTTTGATGCGGTATTGTTCTTCATGACAGCCAACTACAATAATGAGACTTTTGGGAAAGCCTGAATTAGACTTTGCGCGCAAGCCTAATGTTGTGGTCAGCGAGTGTATATTGCAACATTAAATACACTATTTTATTGGAGAACGGCTATAAAATCCAACAAAACCAAGAAGGCGTTAATTTAAGCTTGATTCAGCAGTTCTGCATGGTCCACATAGTATTTTGCATGAGTAATTTCAATTTGGCATCCTATATCGTGAAGGGCATTCTGCTCCACGGAATTTTCCGTTTAACTTTGTTATACTGTGGGGAGTGATAACGAAAGCAACTAAAGCGTAAGACCTGTTGTAGAGAAAATGCAAGGTAGCAAGATAAAGACGCTGAAAAGACACACGTCATGTGTGAAGTTCATTTGGACAAAGAATTTACCCGTGTCAATTTGTCAATCGGATATGAGGAAAATAGGGAACAATTGCTCAAAACCTGCGGTGGGGAGCGAGACCATGCAGAGTCGTGTGTCTTCTGGAAAAGACGCCGTCCTTTGGAGTGTACACTGTGCTGTTTCCATTGAGCTGGACAGGCTCTCTGTGATATATTGTGTAGCTTATAATATCTCCATTAGGCCGGGCGGGAATATTCCACTCCACATTCACCTAGACAGGAAAACACAAATACAGGTCAAGACTGAGAAGGACTATTCAACCATAAAATACAATACAATACATATTGATTTATATAGCGCTTTAACAACAGCTGAACCTGTTACAAAGCGCTTAACATGGACAACTATCATATACTGTACATAGAATAAGGTATATTGTTTTTAGTTTTAAGGCTTATTTAGTTGAAAATTATATTTTATGGAGACCTGGGAACGGATTATTCTCATTTTAATTGTTTCTTATGGGAAATTAATTTTTGGGATACACACGTTTCGCCTTACACACTTTGTCTGGGAACCAATTAAGTGCGTAAGCCAAGGTCCCACTGTACAGGAAATAAAACAGTCACAAACATAGTAGAAAGCACCAGGGAGTGAAACCAAGATCAAGTCAGAATCATGCTGAGTCAAATGTGTTTTGAGACGGGTTTTAAAAATGGGCAGAGAGTGGGAAAGACTCGATCCCCTCTGAGCCTCCGTTTAGTTTTTGGCACATCTCATGACTGGTCAGCAGACCTGAGGGGTCGGGAAGGTGTGTAGGGGTGGATGAGTTTGGAGAGGTAAGGAAGAGCGAGGCCATTTAAAATAATAAGATCTTGAGAAGAACTTGAAAATGTATAGGGAGACAGTGAAGATGTGCCGGAGTAGGAGTTGCGAGCACCAGTCAAGAGGCGAGCAGCAGCATTCAAGACCAGCTGGAGACGCTTCATGGAACATTGGCTGACTCCAAAGTAAAGCGCACTACAGTAATCGAGGCAGGATGTGACAAAGGCATGAATTACTGCTTCAAGATGCTAATGAGAAAGGAAAGTTTTTTATTTTTTATTTTAGCCAGCTGCCAAAGATGAAAGAAGCTGGATTTAACAACAGTACCAATTTCCTTTCTCAATTTGTCAGTCAAATTTAAAGTCATTGTCCAGTTTAAAAACCTCTTCGGCCAAGGATTACCGATAGGTCCATTAGCTTATTACTCCTGATGCGATTAAAAATAAGCAAGCTCATTTCTCAACGTTTCAAGTTATTCTCTCTCTTTTTTTGATAGCTCTATTATTGGAGCTAATGAGATTGTAACTTTGAGTGTAAATCTTTGATGTAGCTTTCAGCAAGTTTGGTTCAACCTGATTGGCTCCCAGAGGTGACAGCAAAGGTGGACCGACACCCGAAGGGGCCGCCGGGTGAGTCTTTGCTGAGGCTGCGGCACTGTTCACCGCTCCCCTGCTGTTGTTGGCTCTGACAAAGTAGCTGTACTCCACACTGGGTAGAAGAGTGAAGTCGTGGTAATGAGTCTGTGGGCCCACGTAGATGACTTGGCCATCTCTGCGGAGTTCGTAGCCTGTGATGACGCCATTGGGATTTTGTGGTGGTATCCAGTTTACTTCGACTGACTCTGGGCCAGTGACCTGAAATAGAAAAGTTACAGGTTGCATGAAAATGATTTTCAACAGGTAATTGGCCTTGAGAAATTGAAAATAATGCCACATGATTATACATTTCATTTCAGTTGAACATGTACTTTTAAAGTGGGGGCGAGCAAATCCAACGGAGGGGCCTCCTCCGTCACAGCAACTGTTGTTGCACTGCCGGTGCATCCACCACGAGTACATGCCAACACCACAAGCTGGTAAGATGTGTGAGGATGAAGGTTCACCAGAACGGTCTTCAGGTCTGTTCCTCTGTAAGCCTCTTCATCATTCACCTCGAGTACATACTGAGTCACGTCCCCCTTCTGGGTGGGGGGTTTAGTCCAGGAAATGTCCAGACTGTTGGATGTGATGGAGTTTACGGAGGGAGGCTCCACACTGGTGGGGGCAGCCTCTAAGGTGGTAATGTTAGTGTGTGGGCTTGTGGTGCAGCCCTCGGGTGTACAGGCAGTGATGGAATAGCTGGAAGAGAGGAAATGCAAACATTTCCAGATTTGGAATTGGTCATTGTCATCACTGAACATACTGTTCAGTTCACATGCGCACGTTCGGGGGCGATTTTGACTGAGGCATAAAATGATGTCTTGGGAATTGTCAAAATCTAGTTACAGATAAAGATCCAATTGTATAAATAATATTATTATTATTATTATTATAATAATAATAATAATAATAATAAATTTAATTTACAAGCGCCTTTCAGATAGCCTGTTTCATATTGAAGGAGGGCGATTGCTGTCAAGCACAAATTTTGCACCTTTGTCAAGGCACCGTCTGACCTCTGAATGACTTCTGGACCTTACTCGATATTTAATGGGTGCAATTATTGTAATGTTGATGATTTAATCTTAGTTTTTGTTGTTGTTTTTTTTTTTTTCCTCGAGATTGCTCCATGATCCTTCACAAGCCAAAATGTACACTTTTCAGGATTCCTCATGAACTCAACTGTCGCGTGTTGAAAAACGAGAAGAAATGTGAACACACATGAGACCAGTTTAAACTCCCTCTTGAACACTTTTACAGTTGTTCAATAAAAATAAAAACCATTTATGACATACCCAGTTTTTAAGATTTCTACTATTATCACCACTTTCCATAATTGAACACATTGATAGACTTAAAAATCCCTTTTGTCGACATGAGTGAACATCAAAAAATCAAAGCATGAATTTATTTACAAATATTTCCCGTTGTGTGAACTGTACTTTGAGTCACTTTAGATCAGTGATTACATTTTGAGGTGGACAAAAAAAATGACATCTACAATATTTTTAGTACAGTCTTGAACTCATTCACTGCCCTTCACAAATTTATTTGGGAATTGAAAATATGATGTAGAGTGCCATTGCAGAATTTGTTTGGGTTTTATTTGTTCATGCTTGGGTGCCGATAAAGCACTGGCCATGGCCTCTGGTATGTTTTTCTTTTCCACATGGGGCAGCATTTCTCTTTTTCCCATGTTAGCGCTTTGTTTGCAGCTCCAGCTGTTGTTAAAGCGCTATATAAACCAATGTATGTATGGCATTGTATTGTGGACAGCCACCCTCATTTGAAGCTCATATAACTTCAGGCCCATATCATTTAGGAATTAACTCTTTTCTGATGAAAGAAGAGAGTCTAAGGTTTCTAATGCTGTCTTGAATGTTTATGTAGTCTTAAAACTCAATATTCTGTGGGTCCTGGCATTCAAGTGACAATGACAAAAAAAACTGGCACTGGAGTGGACACATTTTTGCACGTCTGGCAGTGAATGAGTTAATGACCTGAGCAGTATGTTTAAACCAGCCTTACCTATAGCTCGAAAAGGGAAGAAGATCCTCGTCGGTGTAGCTGAGCACCGTCGGATCAAAACTGAACGAGAAGCTCACATTGTTTCTCTGGATCCTGTAAGACTGGAGCACGCCGTTGGGTTCAAGAGGAGGAGTCCATGACACCAACAATTCACTGGGTCGACCCTGAAGGTGACTGACGGTCGGTGGGCCGAGACCTCTAGGAGGTGCCTGCTTGGTCATCACCGTTGACCAGGAACTATGGGCGTGGCCGGCGGGGTTGTGAGAACGTATGGCAAACTCGTACTGAGTCCAAGGTAGCAACCCAGTTACTGTGTAGGAGAAAGTGTCATTTTCTTGTGTGGATAAATCTCGGAAGAGCACCTGTTTGTGATAAAGATATTGAAAGACATGTTAGGAAAAGAAAAAGAAAAAAAGAACGAATATTTCCACATACTTTCTCTTTTTGCGCATCCTCTTCTCTGCTTCTTGCCCTCCCCACCTGATCCAAACGTCTTCCCAGTAAGTAGTACTCGCCGATGGGTCCATTCGGTTGAGCAGGAGGTCCCCAGGTGAGCCACACATGGTCCGAACCGACGGAAAGCGGTGTGGGAGGGGGCTGAGAGGCAGGTGGAGCGGCAGCAGTGGTGGCATGCTGAGGGAGGCCACGTGTGCACCCGGCTGACGTGCAGGCTTCAAGAGTCAACGTGTATGCGGTCCAAGGCTCCAAGCGCCGAAACAGGAAGCTGCGTGACAGCCCGCTAAACTCCATGATGCCCTCGCTGTACAAATTATACACCTGATAGGGAAGAAGAAGCGGGGAGTAGAGATAAGATAAGACTTTGCTGAGCTGTTGTGCCTTTTCAGCAGAAGGAATATGCCAGCACTGTTTTTGATTTGAAAGGAATGTCGGTGGCCATTTGACTGTCATCGCTGGATAGCTCTGGGGAGATTGTGCTTTTTTTGCGCCTGTAGTGGGCAGCATTTTCACAGCCCTGCTTTGTTCAGCAGAACGGTTGGTGGGAAAGTCTGCGGCTGGATTGATGCATGGCTGGAGGAGCCCGCGATGAGAAGAAAGGAGCATCAGCGAAGAGCGCCGATGCGTATGTGGAACTGTCGCGGCTTGGAATTGAAGCGGATTTACATGGGACAAGAGATATCAGAAATTCTGATTTCATCAATACAGCTTCGTGTTTGCTGTCAACATTTTACGTGCACATTTCACCATGATGTCCCCGATCCACTGGTGAAAAGGATGCTTCGATCCTCTCCTCTTTCATCTAGAACTGCTTCATATGACAAACAGGGTGCAAAAAGTGCTTAAGATTGAATGACTGGTCTTTGTCTTTTGTGTTGTGTCACTTTATTGGTTATTTAGGTTTTTTTTGCTGTTGTTTTGACTTCAAGATGGCACCGCAAGGGTGGCTGCCTGTACAGCAGCTCCTTTATTTTGTTTTTCTACTTCTTCCTTTCCGTTCACTTTCATCATTTTGCTGCTGTGAAATGTAAATTTTTCAACCGCGAGACAAACAAAGGCTAATCCAATCCATAAAAATAAAATAAGAAAGCCTTTGATAGCCCCACAATGGGGAGATTTTCAAACTACAGCAGCAAAATTGAAAGGGGCCTTGAAAAAAAAAACAAATACGGTGACCTTATCTAGTTGTTTGGTTTTCTATAATGCAGCATATACCGTGATGACTCCATTTGGGGAACTTGGTGGATCCCAGTTGAGCAGTAATGATCTGCCCTGCTCTTTTTGCTCCACACTAAAGTTTGCCAGTCCAGCTGGAGAGGCCTCAAGAGTCCTTGTCTCGACCCACTGGCTTGACACGCTGCCTGAAGGTATTAAAAAAACATTCAAAATGTTGTTAGATGTTAATTTTGTAATTATTTGAAAACAACTAGTTCCAATCAAACCTGCTTCGTTTACAGCTTCCACTTGTAGACTATAGTCACTGTAGGGCTGAAGGCCTGAAATGGTTCCTTCGAGAGTGAAACCCTGAAGATGAAAATGGGCAGAAACCAAAGTGGACTGTCATAGTCGTGTAAAAAAAAAAGACAGAAACAATGACAAGCTAAAATAATGTGTCATATGGATTTGTGATATCAACATTACAACATACGGAGTAAGCAGGAAGTGGCTGCAACAGACTGGCAGACGTCCATCCCTGAAAACTGCCTTCAAAGCCTTCTGAGTCTTTCATAGCTCTCTCTCAAACAAAACAGAGACACGGTGTCTGCCAGTACCTTTAGGCAACGGGACCCAACCCAAGAAGCTGGCACTCAACTGCAACAGCATGTACGTCACATCATTTACTAATTGATAAGGGGGGCGCTGATGTCTGCAGTGGGATGAGATACTAGTCTGGGATGGAACACTTAAAACACCTCAGATTGAAAGCGATTTATGTGTAGGTTTATGAGAATAAAATATGTTTCAAATAACCAATCGGCAATTATTTAAAAAACAACAACAACTCTCTCCTCAAGATGACATAAAGAGATTAGCTGTCGAGGGGCTCCAAATTCAAACGGATTTAAAAGAAGACCCAGAAAAATCAGTGTGACGTGTCATTAAAGATGAAGTGCCTGAACAATGGGGCACGATGCATGCCTTGACTGTCTCCATGTCTACCAGCCAACATGTCTGCCATACGCAGTGAAATAGGATTAATATGTCCCTGGACAGCCCTCGACGGAAACTAAATCCTCCTGCAAATCATGCTACTTCAAAGTGTAAAGAGAGAAAAAAAGTCAACAATGTACATGAGTACTCGTACAGCGGGCAGGGAATTAGGCAAGAGTGCGATTTTCTGGCAACCGGTTCAGGTTGTCCCCGACCACTGCCAAAAGACAGCTGGGATAGGCTTAAGCAGCTATGCGACCTCTGTGCGGATAAATGTAGCAGAAAAGCGATGCATGATGGAAAAAAGGTAATCAGTGAGTAGGTAAATAACAGGTGAAGCAAATAAAAAGCGGACGGAAATACCGAACGACTCAATCGACAAGAAGTGTGTGAGAGAGGGAGGGAGTCTGAGTAGGGCGGAGATAGATGTTCCAAAAGAGAGAGACAGATTAAGTGAGCACGAATGAGAGATCTCTCCACCTTAAAAGCCAGTGAAATATGTGAGGCATGTGGCCTATAAAGCGCTTAACATATGCACATTGTCAATAGCAGCATCTGGCGCTGGCAGGTTTTATAGGAGCGCAGAGACTCTGCTACACGCCTCTAGATGGCAATACATTCAAACACTTTATCGCTGCGACGCAGCGCGTTAATGGCCTCCCTGCCGCATGCGCGAGCAAATTGAGCACGTCAGCCCGCTAACTGCTCACGCACACATACGCAAGCAGCCTGTAATCAAACGCTTTAAACACGGAAACGTTCTACGATTACATTCCATTAACAGCCCCCTTTATAACAATTTGTTCCAAACACGGACGCACAGACCTGCGCACACAAAACACTTGAAGAAATCAACAAAATGAGGTAAGTTTTAGGTCACCTAAAACGTTGCCTTACCTCATGCTATCGCCCACGTGAATTAGGCGGGCTATAGCGACAAAGGCATAAAAGTGATGATAAGTTGAACTGTGCTGTGAAGGACAACACAAAGGAGGTTGACCTTGTTACAGATTTAATATAGTGCTGCATGTGTGCAATTTGCAGTTTCCTGTTGTGTAAACGTGTTATAGTTGGACGGTAAACCCGAGCCGATGAGAGATTGGCTATTTACAAACTCACCGATTGGTGCTTTGTCAGTGAAAGGAAAACACACCGTGAAACATGTTTATGCGGTTAGAAAGAGACACCGGATTGGCTGGTTTTGCAAATTCGTAGTTGGGGAAAAATATTTGGAATGTGCGCCATTTGTAGCCAAACTGCACACATTTTACTGTCTCAAAGTCAAGTCAAAAATTTGCTACATTGGTTCAATTAAATCATTTTGGCCTGGGAAGGAGCTTGAACTAGTTTGGAATGTTTTAATCTGTTTTTTTAAATTTCATTTTGCATTTTTTTAAACTCAGTAAATGTTCGTTACTTTTTAGAGCCAGATAGTTTTTATTATTTTTTTCATGTGGTGAAATATGGAGATAAAATGGTCAGTAGATACTGTGCAATAAAATAAACTATAATTCTCAAACGATCCTTTGACCTTGTTTCTTCCGTACATTAATAACAAAATAAACACACTTAAGAATAACCCTGAAAACTCATTATGAGAGTGGGAAAAATGAAAACAAAGGACAGTTTTGCTTTTATTACAGTTGTATAGACAAATAATGTAATTTTTTTAAGGCATTTAAGTTTTTTAATTTCATTTTGTAAAGGAACATATTTTTTCAATTTAATAATAATAATAATAATAACACATTTCATTTCTAAGTGCCTTTCAAAACTCTCAAGGTCACTTTACAGTTGCAGGATACGTTTTTTTCTGTGGGTGAGCAGCGGCAGCCACACGCGCCAGCATTCACTCAATCCGGAAGTCAAATACATAGAAAGCGAGCTCGCTAGATATAGATAGCTAATAGCTAGTGAATAGATAGCTAATAGATAGCTATTAGCTCGGAAATAGATAGCTAATAGCTAGTGAATAGAAAGCTAATAGCTAGTGAATAATAATATTAATAATAATCCATTTCATTTCTAAGTGCCTTTCAAAACTCTTAGTCAATTTAGCTGTAGTTATTTTCCTAATTTTCCTGAATTAAAAAAACCCACTAATTCTATTACCATAATGTCATATGTTTTTGAGATGGCATGTATAAACGGCTAACTTAAACAAATTATGTCACCAGAAAAAACCAACAACAACAAAAACAAATTATTTAATCTTTAAAAAGCATTTTATTTTTTAATTCATTTTGTAAATGAAACATATTTTTTCAATTTAGCTGTCGTCATTTTTCAAATTTTCCTTAATAAAAAAAACTGATTCTATTTCCATAATTTCATGTTTTTCAGATGGAGCGGATTACTGCTAACCTAAACAAATTATATAACAAATAAAACAAATATGAAAATAAAGGAATTTAAAAAAGCACATTTTAATTGCATTTTGTCATATTAACATTTTTATTCAACTTAGCTATATATATTAGCCTCCGCTGGAAGTGGGGCAATCGGGCCAGTTGTTAGTCAGAACAATAGGAACAATCAGTAGAGCTGCAGGGAGTAGTCCTCTGCTCCCCCCAACTTGAGAGCAGGGACCTATCATAGCAGAGTCCGGCACCCCCATGTCTGGACAGTAGCGATATACTACGCATATATAGGGCCTAAACTACCAGTAAGACTTTAGTTTGCTGACAAAGCTTCTTGGATAAGAAGCGAAACGTCTGACACCTTCAAAGAAGTACAGATGACGGCTGAAGAAATATTTTCATCGATGGACCACTCCTGTACGACTGAGAGCTTACACAGACAACTTGGCTATAGTTGTTTTCTTAATTTTATTGAACTTGAACAAAAGATTCTATTTCCATAATCTTATTTATATTTCAAATGGAATGGATTACGGCCAACCTAATAGGTTTGAAGCATACTATATAATCACATGTATAAAGTGAGTTACAGTTATGGTCAGTGCGAATAAAAACCCGACTACCTTTGGTGTGAGATATGAAAAGAAAGGTTCAGGTTAAACTGAAATCAATGTGCCAAAGCGCATGTATGTGGGAATGACCACAACCTCCACTTAATCATGACAATAGAAATGGAAGTGGAAGAGAATGTTAGAGACCGGCCCAAATAGAAAGGAATGGGACAGCGTGCAAAGGATAAACGATAAAAGGACGCAAAATGACGAGAAGTTCATTTTCTCTTTTGCTTGTTGTGTTTGAACTACCACGTATAAGGCATTGAGGCATTGAAGAAACCTGCATGCATGCATACCCTAACTAGCCAACATCTGCATGTTGTTTATGCATCTCTCTCCAAAAGTGCACTTTTTGTGTGTGTGTGCGTGTGTGTGTGTGTGTGTGTGTGTGTGTGTGTGTGTGTGTGTGTGTGTGATATTCAGGTGGAGAGGCATCGTGCGGCCGGGGGGACCATTGTGTGATACTAATTAAGAGTAAGCATGTGTATTTGTCAAAAGAATTATGCTGATTATCTCACAAAAGACCCAGCCCCGAACCCTGCAGAGGCGCAGGGACAGTGCAACATTAGCATATGGCCATACACTCTTCCACACGCGCACTCTTCCTCCCGCTTTGTCTCGCTCACCGACACACGTGTGCACAGGTAGCAGTCAAGTGAGTGATCATACATGAGAGAGCCATGTCTAATGAATGTGGACCAATTGGTGAGCCTCGGGTATGTCCCGCTCCACAGGCCACCTCTGCCCTCCCTGCTCCATTATATTAAGTCCCGGACAGATAACAAAGCACCACGCCGGGGCCGCCTCTTATCATGTGTCGGCTTTCTTTGTTAGTCTGAGAAAGCACGGCCACGGATGACATTCAGCTTCAATAATTCAACAAGCTTGGCCTGAGAGGCTCTGGGGGAGCTTTAATTGTTTTTGGGAGGATTCTGAGGCCAGCCAGAGCACTACATGCTGCTCTTTCGTGCCCCATGCCAAGCTGGCAAGCCTCCTTCACCTGTGTGTGTGAGCATACACGTTTATTTGTGCATGGCTAATGCGATGTTGCTCAAACAATTGCCCCATGTATGCTTGCAAATGCCCTGCATGTGTGTCCCTACTAGTCAGTGTGAGTTAGACAAACGGTGACACACACATACACACACACACACACACACACACACACACACACACGACCAGACCCAAAGAGTGCCATTAGGCACATGTTGTGTAGGGTGACCAGCACAGAGGCAGAGAGGGGCTTCAGGGGTCTGGACCAGGCATGCCCACTTCACACTGACATTCATGATTAGCTTTGGCGGCTCCCAACCTCGGGAACACAACATTTAGAGTGTACATGCTATTCTGACTGTGATGTTTTCTTGTGACATGTGGTTAAAGACAAGTCAACGTAAAACGAGAGGGATGGTATTCCAATATCAAAATAGTCAATAGAAGGTTAAACACAATATGTTGCATAATGCTGGCAGACTTTGGATTGATTTGAATTTCTCAACCGAATACTCCCTTAAAATATGTTTTTTTCTTATATAACTGGAAAATAGCACGCAACTTCACATTGCAGAGGTTGTGAGTTCAAGACCCTGTCCGGCCCTGCATGGATAGGCTCCAGCACCCCCGCAACCCAAATAAGGATTACGCGATCTGGAAAATGGATGGATGGATGGATATAACTGGAAAATGTGTAACTTCATATTTAACACATTCACTGCTATTCCCAAATATATTCGGGACTTGAAAACATGATGTGGAGCGCCATTCCCGAATGTGTTCGGGTTTTGGTTTTTCTTGCTTGCCGATAAAGCGCTGGTCAGACCTCCGCTAATGTTTTTCCCTTCAACGTGGGGGCAGCATTTGCCTTTTGTACAGCCCCCCCCCCCACTTGCACCTCAGATAACTCCAAACCCATAGAAATAAGTAAGATTTATTTATATAGCATGTTTCACAGGTAAAACCACAAAGTGCCTCACAAAATTTAAAACAGTCATAATAAAAACAATACACAAAAAAGCATGAAAAGTACTCAAAATAACTCCCAACGATTAAACCTACATATCTTTCAATGTACACGTGAACAAGAACGTACGGGAAATGTCAAGTATCACGTTTGTTAGCCTCGAATGCTAAGCTAAATATAATCGGCTAAATAAATTAGGAATTAACTCTTTTTTTTTTCTGATGAAAGAATAATGTCAAAGTTTTCTTATTCTGCATTGAATGTTTATGTAGTCCTAAAACTCAATATTCTGTGGGTCCTGGAATTTGAGTGAAAATGACAAAAACACTGATACTGGAGTGGACACAATTTTGCACGTCTGGCAGTGAATGAGTTAAGTTACAAAATCATGTCCAAGTGGATGTGTATTTAAAGGACAACCGACGTCACTTCTTTGTTTTTTAACTGACATCAGAAAAACATTTTATATAATCTAAAATACCCAAAACACACAGTATGATATTTTTATTAAAATGCAAAATACCAATACAAATGACTTAAAGTGTCCAAAATCTGCAAAAAATTGAGCTGCGAATTGGGCATTTTCAGAAAATCCCGCCCCCAATTCGTGACGTCACGCCAAGACGTCTAGCATTGCAAGTGAATCAAAACAATGGCTTCAGATTTGGAGAATATGCTTTCATGTTACACATCCAGTTATGAATATGATTCAAATGGTTCTGAAGAGGAAAGCATACATGTTTGCAATCGATTAAAGAATTTATTTGTGGATTTTGAGGCAACATTGGGGGCAAATCTCTCAACCAAAAAAATAGGCACAAAATGGCGACCTCCTGTGGCCACCTCCGTTTCCACAGGCTGATAAATTCCTTATATGGCGCTTGGACACCCTCTTCTGGCCTTCTGGCGGATTTTGGGTGCAACACGAGGTCCCCAGACCAAACAAGTACAGGAAAATACATTGACGTGATTTAAGAACCGCTAGAATGCGTCTTTTTTTACGGTCAGGGGCGGTCCTTTAGTGACGTCACGTACGGACTCTTCACCAACTCAAAAACAAGACTTCCTGAATATTCAGCGCGAGTCTTAAAATGTAAAATATAGCTATATGCGGTGGAATCTTATTAAAATACGCTCAGTAGAAATCATTTGAAGCCATTTTACAAATTATGGACACAACTTGTCCGGAGACGTCGGTTGTCCTTTAAGTATAAATGTTTCCTGAAACTAACCTGTAACTACCTTATCATACCTTCTAATTTAAAATCCAGAACATTTATTGTTTTTGGCCTGTGGGGACAACAACCACCTGAAATAGCCCAAGACTAAATTGTGTTCAGTCTTTTTTTTTCCACCGTGACTACAATTGTCCATCATTGCAATTCTAATCGAATGCAAAGACGTTTTCAACCAGGTTATTCGCTCCTCTTATCCATCCATTTTCCGAACCGCTTACATTCACTACTCTCAAAACCAGAGATTGCATGTTTTTGGACAAGGAAACCTCCTTCAGACTAGACTATGCAGACAAGTAGCATTCAAAAAAAGAAAGAAAAAAAAAACAAAACAAATACGCTCTCACTCTGAAGTGATGACCATCATATTGTGGCTGCTATCAGGGACAAGTGGACCGGCGGCGAACGAGATGGCGCCGGCCCTTTGCAAACGACACAATAACACACAACCTGTTATTACCAGGAGCACGAGAGAAGGAGCGAGACGGAGAAACGAGCTGGATGGAACCTCTCGAGAAATTATCACTCGCGTGTAACAACTGTTATTTTTGAAAGCGGAGTATAGAAAAGCTAGATGGAAATGCGTGACTGCGAAAAGAGGAGCTCGAGAACACACAAGAAGATGGAGATTGCGGCAAAGAAGACTGATTTTTTTTTTTTTTGGGGGGGGTTGCTTATGCATAACGTTGAGAGCCCTCCAATCAGAGTTGAAAACCTCTAACGAAGGGGTCTGATAGGCCGGAGGGCCTAATGAACTCCGCGTGCAAGTCCTCTTCTGCCTTCTTCTCTCTTCACCTGTCTTCACCCTCCTTAGTACTATTCTCTCTCGCCTTGCTACCTCTTCTGTCCACTTCTTAATGTTCGTGGCTTGCTTGAAAAATAACGCAAGGGCAAAGATTGGTCATTCTTATCCTCGCAGCGAGCATCGATGCCAGCATTCTTCTGAGTTTTGACAATGCATGGAAATGCTACGACGGTTCAATGCAAAAAAAGTGAATATTTCTGGAGACAGACACTGTATGGAAGCATGGAAGATTGAATTGCAACTTTTCAGAGAGATGTTATAATTTCGATTCAATTTACACTATGACGTTTGCGTGCAATATTCAGAACTGACAGGAATAGTTACAAATATGAGAGAACATTGTATTGAAAGTTTTGAAAAGGCGCTTATAAATGAAATGTATTATTGTGAAATGTCAAATGTATTATTATTATTATCATATGGACCATCAAAACATGACTTAAAGCTGTTGTAAGCACGGTCTGAATTAAACCATTAAAGGACAACCAACGTCTCCGGACAAGATGTGTCCATAATTTGTAAAATCGCTTCAAATGACTTCTACTGAGCATATTTTACAAAAATTCCAGCGCATATAGCTATATTTTATGTTTTAAGACTGGCGCTGAATACTCCGGAAGTCTTGTTTTTAGTTGGTGACGAGTCCTCACCCTACGTCACTGAAGGAATGCCCCTTACCGAGAAAGGACATCCCTTGCATCACCTCAATGCATTTTGCGGTACTTTGTTTGATGTGAAAACTTCGTGTTGATCCGTGTTGATGGCGAAATTAGAAGGAAAACACATAAATAACGCGATGGTGAATCGTTGTGTGTTGCGCCAAGACTTCCACAGTGTATTTGATGTTCGCTTGAAAAACGTCCCAGGGGACAATTTCCACTGAACTTTGTCGCCCTCTTCTGCCTTTTTTGGGTACTGTGAGTACTAAAGAGTTTGTCACTACATTTCCTCCAGATGCATCAAAATGACCTGAATAAATTCTTTAATTCATTGCAAACATTTATGCTTTCCTCTTCAGAACTATTTGAATCATATTCATAACTGGATGAGTAACAAGAAAGCATCTTTTCCGAATCTGAAGCTATTGTTTTGATTCTCGAGCAAAGCAAGACGTCTTGGCGTTACACCGGGAACAAGGGGGCGGGACCTTCTGAAACTGGCCACCTCCGGGTTCAATTTGAAGTAGTTTTTGGACACTTTCAGTCATTTTTATTTGTGTTTTGCATTTGACTAAAAATATCATGGGTATTTGAGATGCTATAAAACGTTTTTCTGATGTCAGTTATACGTCTGTGTAAGCTCTCAGTCGTACAGGAGTGGTCCATCGATGAGAAGGTTTCTTCAGCTGTCATCTGTACAAATGTGAAGGTTTCGGACGTTTCGCCTCCTATCCAAGAGGCTTCATCAGCGAACTAAAGTCTGACTGGTCGTATCGGCCCTATTTATATATCCCTAATGTCCAGACATGGTGGCGCCGGACACAGCTATGATAGGTCCCTACTCTCAGGTTGGGGGGGCAGAGGACCCCTCCCTGTGGCCCCACTGATTGTTCCTACATTCCTGACTAACAACTGGCCTATTACCCCCACTCCCACCGGTATCACCTCATCAGCATAACGACCCTCATCAGCATTACGAAAGTTGCCTAACCTGTTTTGCCTAAGCAGGCTATTGTATGAACGATCCAAATTGAACCTCACCCCACCAGACCGGTTTAATGAAGGATTTTGTTGTTTTATAAGAATCGCTTCTTTTACCCCCCTTTCAAACCATCTATGTTCGTTCGCTAAGATTTTAACCTCATTGTCGTCAAATGAATGGTTGCTAGCTTTTAGGTGCAAATGTACTGCCGATTGAGGTCCACTTATATTATCCCTGCGATGTTGATAAAGTCTTTTTTGAGAATTTGTTGAGTCTCCCTAATGTACTGCTCTTTACAATTTTCATTCTTACAATGTATTGAATAAACTACATTACTTAGTTTTTCATTTGGTAGCCTATCTTTTAGATGCACTAATTTTTGCCTTAACGTGTTTATCGGTTTGAAATAAGTAGGAATTTTATGTTGCCAAAGGACTCTTTGTAATTTTTCAGAAACTCCTGCAATGTACGGTACTGCTACTCCTCTCCTTTTTGTATCTTGAGAATTATTGGTTTCATTCCCTATTCTTTCTTTCTGACATTTGTTGAATGACCACTGAGGGTTCAAGTTACACCATATGCGTTCCACTATCATTTGTTGAGCTGCCACATATTCTACATCTTCCAAGGGTGCATGATGAAGTAGACACGTGCCATATCTGCAAGCCCACGTTGGCTTGAAACACACTTGGCTGGCTGGCCCTGAGCTCTCTTATGGGCCCTTAATGGTAAACTAACAGATTGTAAACATGCTGCTTGCTCTCCCGGTGACTTCACTGCCTTATCCATCAATCTCTTCCTCTTTTCTTTCCAAATTCCACTTCCATTGCCACTCGGATTTCTTTTCCGCTCTCCTCACCAAGCTCTTCCTTCTCCCCCGACGCCCCCACACCCTCTGTTTCATTCTTACCCCTTTTCCCATCCCTCCCTCTTTCCCTCTCTGTCCGTTTCCTTTCCTGTGGTGTTTTTTAAACAATGTGTCCTTCATGTACGGTTGGTTATGGGGCGTACAGAAGGACATCATTAGCGCTGGTGGTTAAGCTGTAATTTACACCATTACCGAGGTAGGGGCCATTTTTATTGCCTAGTAAATTTCAGCTCTGAAATATTTAGACCATATGGCTCAATTTGTGTAATAACCTTAATTTCCAAGCACCCTTCAGCTCCCTTCCGCGCCGGCTGTTGTTGGCGGATGATGTGTGTGCCCGTTTGCCTGTGCGTGCACGGGCGGCATAGCATAGCCACACGCGCGCAGAAGCAGGTGCGTGGCGAAAATGTAAGCACACACACTTGCACTTAATCTCTAACATCCACATTAAACAATGTCTTCCAGGCGCACGTTGGTTCGCAGGGGCATGCAATCGCACACGTACACACGTATGTATGCATGCCACTAGCAGATTAATAGGGTGTCAGCTTGTGTTTGGGTGAGGCGGCGTCAGGCGTCGGCCAGATGGTTCTCAGGGATGATGACTGTCAGGGGTCCTGCTCTGATCAATGGCATGTATTAATACGGCACAAATAAAGAGGGAGAATGAGAGAGAGAGAAAAAAAGAGATTCACATATTGATGTGCAACCATATGCAAAAAAAAAAATCATTCATGCACATGGAAAGCCATAACCTCATGGAGTAAATCAGAAAAAAAGTGTGCACAAATTCACACCTACACGCACAGGGTCTCTTTTGACCCAAAGGGTCCCGAGGGCCAGAGTGAAACATCTGGAAGAGCCAAGGGAGGGAGGGAAATAGAGGACGGGGCAGTAAAGAGGAGATAAAGGGATGAGACGACTGTGAAACAAAAAGACAGGAATGAGAAAGTTGATCAATTTAGTAAAAGCGAATGAAGGGTTTTGAGCAAGTAAGAAAGAAGAAAGACAGCAGAAAGGAGGGCAATGTGGGACAGAAAGCCAGCAACACGAAACGAATGTGTGGCTTTTGTCCTCTAAAAAATCCACTCACAATGTGGTGATCAAGCAAAAATTAACCTGAGTAATGAGAATCGTTCTAGTGTGGAAATTAACTACAAAAAGGGTTGAGAAGATACAGAATGGTGCGCAATAAAGCCAAGATCTCCACCGAGCCTGTCCGTCTCTTCGGAACTGTGATGGGAGCCATTAACCATGCTGAGTTCTCCTTCTTGAGCCGTGCTTGCAGATAATGTACAACGCCGTCCCGGCTACCCTGATTTTGTATGCCCTCAATTTGCCAAAAGACATTGGAAACAAAAAAAAAACCTCATAATGCTTGCAAACGTCAAGACAAATTATAACTCGGGTTGTTTTGGTGTAATCCTGCTAAGTAACAGGTAAAACCTAACTTCCCCATCAGAGAGATAAAAGCAGATATTACATAGAATTGAGTAGAAAACAAGAAAAGGTCCAAAAATAGAGGCAGAATGCATGAAAGTAAGCCTGACAGCCATGTCCAAGTGACTAACACGTCTGTCACTGAGTTGCAAAGCATGGCGATAGAAAATGTGTGTTGTGAGATTGCACAAGTGTGCTTGTGTGTATGTGTGTGAGACAGTGCAAAACAGCATGTCGGGGTCGAGCAAAGCAGGCCGCCTGCGCTCCGTACCCTCATTCCGTCCGATCGGCGTGACGACCCCATTAATCAACCAGGCTGGCACGGTGGAAAGTTCCCAACACAGCTCAAGATCAATACACACATACACACACTCCCAAAAAAATAGAGGTACATATGTGAATCGAAAAGACTTGAGGGGGAAAGGAGGGAGGGGGGGGTTATGATGGGCTTCTTCTTAAGCCACCACAAGTCGGACATTTTCACCCTCCAATTAGCACTTGGATGCTGACTCACAAATCTGTGACTTTGACTTTTAAAACTGGTCAAATATACAGTAAAGTCTCGTTATATTGATATTGGTTATATCGATGGTACTGCTTATTACGATACTATTCCTATGAACGCAAGGAGAAAATTGACAT
Source organism: Hippocampus bargibanti (assembly GCF_051943395.1). Taxonomy (NCBI): domain Eukaryota; kingdom Metazoa; phylum Chordata; class Actinopteri; order Syngnathiformes; family Syngnathidae; genus Hippocampus; species Hippocampus bargibanti. Next base: position 25,454,454 of record NC_142736.1, on the reverse strand, counting down.
GCCGCAGGATCGAACATATCGATAGTCCGGTTATATCGATATTTTTTCAGACTCCCGAGAATATTGATATAACGAGACTACTGTATTTTCAAATCCATACATCAGCTGTGGTTAGTCCAACCGGATTTATAAATGACTACCGTATTTCATTTTGCGTTTGGGAGCCTTTTATTGAGTGAGTTGCTTGTTCTGTAGCCACAAAGGGACATAGGTCTTCTTGTGCCGGTCCCAAGCCCGGATAAATACAGAGGGTTGTGTCAGGAAGGGCATCCGATGTAAAAGCTTGGCCAAAACAAACATGCGGATCAAACCTCTTAAGATGGAGGAGACTGATTCGCTGCGGCGATCCCTTGAAGGGAAAAGCCGAAAGGAAAAGAAGAAGAAGACCATTTTTTTCCTGGGATTTAAGGCGCACTGGAATATAAAGCGCACCCCCAATGAATGGTGTATTTTCAAACTTCTTCCATATATAAGGTGCACCGCACTATAAGGCACACCTTAGATTAATGAAAAAGGTTTTCCAAATATAATATATAAAAGTTTTCCAAATATAAGGCACATCACATTATAAGGCGCTTGAATAAAGGCTGGGGTCACGCACTACTTCTACAGTGGGAAAATGGAGTCCGTGGCTGCTGACAGTAGTTGAGAGACCTGTTGTGGCTCAACATGACTTCACATATTAGGTGCAGGGTCATCTTTTGACGAAAATCAAGGCTTTTGGGTGCGCCTTATACACTGGAAAATACAGTAGTTGTGAATGTTATTAATAGTTGTGCAACTATCACCTGTTAATTTTAGGGTCATTACCTTTGGATGACTCTCCAGTTTATACACAGGGTCATCTTGTGAACAAAATGAAGGCTTTTGAGTACGCCTTATACACCAGAAAATACGGTACTTTCATATCCAGGAGTCAGCTATGTATTTGTCGACCTTTGACTAAAATGGAAACCTCATCAATTCCAAGTGGTTTCTTTGCAACTTTACATCAGTCCTGACAACATCCACATTTTAATCTCGTTTTGCGTACGTTTCTCTGACAGACTCAGTGTGTATGTGCAAAAGCAGAGCATCTGCGGTAAAGGCAGCTGCGTGACAAATGGCTGCCACCAAAACAAGTCTATGCCATGTCAATGAGCTTCTCATCCCCCCTCTGTACAGACACACAAAGTGTCCCATATCAATGAGAAGGTGAAAGGTCTCCATTTACATCTTGTATTAATTATGAGTGACAAGCCAAAGGTCACAGAACAAGAAGAGGCCACGTATTTGGACAGAATATAGATCTGTACTTTTGTCTCGTTTCCATTCACTCCCCCCGCCCTCTTCCCGCCGATATATCCCGCTGACTCACCCCTTTACGTGGCCGCACGCACCTTCCAGACTGACATTGTTTCTGTTCTCCTCATTTCCATTATAAACACCTTCATTATATATTCTAACAACTAGCCTTTCGTTGTTGCCCCATGCAACTGTGTACCACCAATCTCGGAATGCAACATAAACAAACACGGACCTGAATTTCAACTTTGTGATCAATAAGGGTCAAATTTAAATACAGTAAAGTCTCGTTATATCGATATCGGATATATCGATAGTCCCGGTTATATCGATACTATTTCTATGCACGCACAGAGAAAATTGCATGCAAACAGGGTCGGATATATCGATAGTCCCGGTTATATCGATATTTTTTCGGACTCCCTTGAATATCGATATAACGAGACTTTACTGTACTCCTCTCTTTATCCTATCTAATGATGTGTCTACTAAGTCTATTTTTTACATGATGGAGTCTTCAGAAATTCTTTTTGCATCGATACTGTTTCAATGAAAGCATTTGGGCATGTTAATGACTAAATGCACAAATGTGTGTGCGTGTGTGTGTGCGTGTGTGTGTGTGTGTGTGTGTGTGTGTGTGTGTGTGTGTGTGTGTGTGTGTGTGCACTTTTACCTCCACAGTGAGTGCAATCACTGCAGGTGAGTTGAATGTTGGGTCCAGCTGGTGCTTCTTGTAAAGTAGTTTATAGTGAGAAATGACACCGTTGGGCTGTTTTGGCCCACTCCATTTCAGATTGATCGAGTATGCACCTGTGCACGACACAAAGGTTTATCACGTGTAAAAAGAAGTACTCCAAAGTTTAAAAAGTCCGAAAATAAAATCTCTATTTTAGATAACTCACCAGTGGGAGTGGCAGTGGGAAGGGGCATATCTCCTGGCCTCGCTGACAGGGTCCGGGTTAATGTCCTCTCGCTCTGAACTGAGCCTTTAGAGTTGTGGGCACGAATCCTGTACTGGTAGAAGGTGAATGGCTGCAAGGACGGGCTGGCATCGAAAAACTCGAGTGGGCCACTAGACCAGATAAAAACTAGCAGTTCCTCCTGTGTTTCCATTGGGGACCTGACAGATTCAAATTTGAAGGTGCCGTAGGTAAAAACGAAGGTACTAAATGAGACCAGACAATATCAAGCATCATTCATTACATTCTTGTGTTTCACTTGACGAACTTAACTCATTCACTGTCATTCCCGAATTTATTTGGGAATTGAAAATATGATGTGGGGCGCCATTCCCGAATTTGTTTGGGTTTTTTGTTTTTCTTGCTGTGAGTGCTGATGAAGCGCTGATCAGCCCTCTGGCAATGTTTTCCCTTCCACGAGGGGGAAGCATTTCCCTTTCTTCCATGTATTTTGCAAATTTCCCCATTGTGGGCCGAATAAAGCTTTTCTGATTCTGATTCTG